>NC_092876.1:388985863-389307530 GCF_028372415.1 Notamacropus eugenii
ATTATTTCTAACTCCTAAAGTATGTATTTTAAAAAAAAAATTTTTTTCACCACCCTCCCTTAATGATGCCTTTGCACTGAAGTTACTTAATACTGAAAACTGATTTAATTTGGAGACTTTTATGGAATTGTTCATAAAATGCCTCTACCTTTTTTGTCGTCTGCAGCAGATATTGGTATACTCAATCAAGTTAATTCAATAAGCATTTATTAAGCACTTATTATGTGTCAAGTACTTTGTTAATTACTGGTGACACAAATATAAGCACAAGGAATGACAGTCAGTGCCCTCAGGGAGGCTCCATTCTAGTAGGAGAGGACAACACCTAGGGACTTAAATGTGGTAGGAAGGAGGAGGAAAGTACACAGGTTGGGACAGGATAGATAAAAGTATGGAGAGTCAGGGGTGGAGTCTGGAGAAGAATCAAGGGATGATTGTCCCGGGCAGTTTCCTTAAAATAAAAGTAACAGGAGAAACCAGTCAATCAGGAAGGAAGAGTAGTTCAAAGGTAGAGAGAAGTTCCTTGGAGAGGAGTCTTCTATGACAGGGTAGGGAAAGTCTATAGATTCTGGAATGAAGCCTGGAGAGTATTGTTTTTTGTTTTTGTTTTTAAGACACCTGCTCTATTCAGGAAATATGCTAGATGCCTTGGATACAAGAGGTGGAAAAGCAAAAGTGCTTACGCTCACAGAATTTATGTTCTAGTTTTTATCCTACTAAGGGATACATACATGTATAAACATATGTAATATGTTTATATGTTGTATTTACTTTGTATATATAACATAGTTTCTGGAAGGAGTTATTACTGGGATGAGGAATCAAGAAAGGTCTTGTTCTGGGCTAGGTTTGACTCAGGCCAGTCTTCTAGTAGTTTAGGTTGGATATCAGAACAAAATAAGACTAATTAATCATTGAGTGGTTATTAAAGGATAGATATGTGTGCATATATACACATGCATATATGTGTATATGCATACACATACACAGAGATACATGCATTTATGTATATATAAATACACATGTGTATATATAATATGTATATATACACATACATATATACATACATACATGTGTGTGTGTGTGTGTGTGTGTGTGTGTGTGTGTGTGTGTAGACAGTGAAGACACCTCAAGCTAAGATTTTGAGAATTCAGGATCACCCCCATGCCATAATAAGGCTTCAGAGGAGGTCTTTGTGGAAAAATTGATAAAATAATAGACATTAACAATGGCTATCAAAATACTGTTAGGTAATTTCAATGAGGTAAATCAGTCAGTATAACAGGAGGGATTACAAGCACCTAGAAATCACCTTAACTGGGAATAATGGCCAACCAAAAATATTCAATAGCAATCAAGGACAATACTAATTATATCTATGTATATATAAATATATATATAAATATATAAATGTACAAATGTATTCTATCTGCACATTATATTATGACAGTTATATATTATCTTGTAGCATAATGTAATAGGGTGTATTCTAATATTTATACAATTATGAGATAATATAAGCTATTATTATATATTATAATGCTTTTAAATAAAATCTTATACAGAAGGATGATAGGAGATTATAAACATAAGCATTTCATGAAATAGTGAGGATTGATGGAACAAAAAGCAAACTTACACAAAGGTAGTGGTTGATAGATGGGATTATGTAAACTCTTTTCTCCACAGTTAAGGGTCACATGTGGACTCTAACATCATAGTTCTTTGTTGTTGTTGTTGTTTTCATCCTTCCTTTTTGATGAAGAACATCACATCAGAGAAATGATGACATAACTTGCACTTGGCTTTGATTTGAGTGAGGGAGGGCTGTGCAGGTCACTAGCCTCACTTTCTCCTCCTGAGCCATCTGGATCCAGTGACCAGATATTCATCAGGATGACTGGAGACGGCCCAGGATGCAATGGGAGACCTTGGCCTTTTCATGTACTCACTTAATGGGAGGTAATGCCCATTGAGTGAACAAGCCTCTTTAAGAAGTAGTCAGGGAATGACCCTTTTAATGAACAAAAGAAAAAAAAATAAATTGAACTGGGAGGCAAAGAGAAACTGTTACTATTGATAATCACTGTAAGCCAGCTAGAGGCTGGGACCTATTGCTGTCCAACCTATGGGCTTCAGAGTGCACTGTGCTTAAGGTTTTGGGAATGACAAAGAAGGAGGGAAGGAGGAAAGAAAGAAAGAAAGAGAGAGAGAAAAAAAGAAAAGAATCTAGTTAGTAAATCCCAAAGGAAGGGAAGAGGAAGAAAGAAGGCTCTTGATATTTTGCTTGAGAAAATAAAAATGCCACTAGAGAAAATAAAAATGAAAAAACCATCTGGATTGTGTTAAGTAAACAATAGTGGATATATTGGTTGTGGGTTTTACTCCAGAAATCTTGCAAAAAAACTGACTGAATTGATGTTTGTCTAAATACTATTTTACTTTATCAATGAAGAAGAGTTAAAGATGGCAGAGAAACATAAATTGCATTAACCATATTGATCACCAAAGGAAGTGACCAGGGCACTATACCATTCCAATTTTTTTGTTTAATTATCATCAGCTATTCCTTGAGAAGTTTCTGTGATTCAGGTATTAATAGCACATTCAGATCAGAATAGAATGTTCAGTTTACTCTGATAGCAAAAACAAATAGCAGTTATTCATCTGTACTCTAATGATTTCATTGTTGCTTCACTGACAACATGGTCTGCAACTATTAGATCTGGTCATTAAGGCTATGTTTCATATTTTCTTGATGGTCACTGCAAGGAAGTGAAAGGTCATTCTTCAATGCTGCATACTTTATAGTCCAGTCAAGAAGCATTTATTAGCACCTACTATGTGGCAGATATTGTATTTTATATGCACCAGGGATAAAAACAAAACAAAATGAAAACCAGGAAAAAAGAAAGTCCCTGCTGTCTCAAGGAGCTCATAGTCTAATGGTGGAGACAGCTTGTGAACAAGTAGGTAAAAACAAGACATTTGTAGTCTAAATTGAAGATTTAGACTACAAATATGGATGTGCCCAGGGAGAGGGCACTATCATTAAACCTTTAAGGGAAGGTTCCTCATAGAAGTCAGAGTTTTAGCTGAGACTTGGTGGAAGCCAGGGAAGCCTGGAGTACATATAGAATCAAGAGAAGTAGTAAAAGCCCTTGTGATGTTATATTTATAGGGGGGATATGGATAGCAATGTCATAGCACAAGAAGGTGCAAATAGGTTACAATATACAGTGCTGGAGGGAGATTCAATAGCAGTAAAATTGCACATCCGTTGATGTGTCAGGATATCAAATCATCAGCAATATTATTTATTGATCCTGTAGTTATTTCTGTGTATTTCAGATTTCTCAGTGATATGCAAACATATTCTACATTTGTTAATTCAAGTATCTTCACTGATAGCTCTCAGAATCCAGGAATCATTAAATTGAGTGCAGTCTTGTTTAATAATTCAAATAGCAACTCTAGAGATTAAATGAACAAATAAAAAAATTATTAAGTACTTGACATATGTCAAACACTCTACTAAAGACTGGGTATGCAATTATAAAAGATAAGTTAGTCCTTTCCTACATGGAGCTCGCATTCTCATAGAAGGAGACATCACATATAAGAGAAAAATGGCCAGGGAGGGCCATTTTGGTTTGGTAAGTTATAGAGATGATGAATAGTGCCTTAGGGGAGATGACTTAACACATTTGTTTAAAAGCAAATATTAATTAATGAAAGAACCACTGATTTATTTGAAACATTATCATCACAATGATATCATTTAGGCATTGTTACTATTAAGTGTGTGAAAAGAAGAGACTTAGAAAATATTGCCAATAAGTGAAGAAATTTAAGAGGACTTTAGTAGATGGAATAAAAGGACACTGCTGAGGATGATGTAATTGGAAAGGGATTATGAATATAACAAAATTAAAAGTAAGAGAAATATTTTACTTAGATGACTAACAGAAAACCAAAAAAAAAAAAATGGGACCTTCTCTCCTCGTCTTCAATAACTAACAATTCTACAAACTCTGGCCCTTGCTTCTTCTCCAAGACACACAGATATCCTACCATCTATGCCATTAATTTGTTCATAGTCAAATGCAGCTTCAGGTGAAAAAAAAAAAAGTAAGTTGGAGATCGGGGGAAAAAGAATAAATGGCAGAAAAAAAAAAACCAGGTGTTAATTGTTTACTATGTGGAAAACATTGCACAAAATGCTACAGTTACAAATAGAAAAGGAAGAAGATAGAGACCCAGCTCTTAAGGAGTTCTGGTTCTCTTAAAGGAGAAGGTAAGTATGGGCTGTTTGAGCAGCTAGTTTAATGAAAAGGCCTCATGGTCTTGAGAGTACAGCAGAAAAGTAAATGCTAATGTATCTTCTTTAATGTCATTTCTATTAAAAAAAACTAGAGAAATTCTAATGTCAAAGCATTTAATAATTCCAAGGGGAGGGGATTTGTTCTCTGCAAAATTTTGCTTTTATCTGTCCTCTTTTCTTTATGGTCTGGAAATATCTAGGACATTTAGGTTAAAACTTTGAACTGGATGATTATACAGTTCTTAAAATCTGCATAATATTTAAAAACTTCATTCTCCAGGAACGAGCTGGTTTTATCCTCAGAGCTTCAGGAACGCCATTAGTCCACCCTGTACCGTAACAAGAATATTTTTTTAACATTTTCATTCATCCTTTGCTAGAATTCAGTTCAACAATTAAAAAGTATTTTTCAGCATTTAAATTAAAAAGTTAAAGGCCAACTATGTCCATCAATCAACGAACTGATGTGAAAGGAAGGCTTGGAAAGGAACAAAAACAACAACATGCATTTATTAAGTGCCTACTTGGGGCAGTTTCACGTTATTTATCTGCACACAGCTGTTTGAACATTGTCTCTCTCCTTAGACTGAATTCCTCAAGAGCAGAGATGGTCTTTTGTCTTTCTTTGTATCCCTGATTCTTTACACAGTGCCTGGAAAGTAGCAGGTGCTGAATAAATATGGTAATACATTTTTTATTATTCAATTATATTATTTTTATTGTAAAATTATTGATTATAAATGTTTATTGGGGATATTATACAGTACTTGCATTTATTGAGAATCAAAGAAAAAGAGCAAGATCACAGAGATTTGTTATTAAGGACCATCAAATTCATATTCTGCATAAGAGAGAATGAATGCTGAGGTATAGCTCTTCCAGATAAAGCACAGGAAATGGATGAAGTAGATGATATGTGTTAAATTTTATTTCCCCCCAAATATACACCACTGCCGTTTTTTTTTATTAATCAATGGTACTAGTATTACAAATATCATTCTCCCTTGTTGTAAAATTATTTATATCATTTTCTCATTGGTAGTAGTAATGAACATTGAACATTCTTACTTAACTTTTTTTAATATATTGTTCTGTGCTCTATTATTTCTTTTAAAAAATGAAAAAAGCCCCCTCCAATGTTTATAAGCTTATTTTACCTTACTTAAAACTTGAACAGAAGACCTAACTGAAATGTCATTTTTGAAATTCTTCCTAAAGGAATTAGTGAGTCATTATTACTTTCTATATGGAAACAAGCTAATTGTAAGGAAAAAAGAAACTGAACCCATTTCCATTTGTATCATTGAGCCTTCAGCATTTATAAAAGCATGCCTTCCTACTTGGTGGATATCCTCATCTGAGATTTACTTCTTTGATACCCTCAACTGATAATTAAAAACAGAAAACACTTATGAATCACAGTACATACACACCATATCTCCAGGTCCTAAGATCTACTTATAGGACTTATATTTTACTATATAGACACTGTGGAATGTCATCTACAAACCTGAAGGACTGTGAACTTGTATGTCAGCATTATTTGTCGATGTAAGAAATATTAAAATAAATATGGAAATATCAATATCAACTTTGAATTTCAGCCACCCTTAGGACTTCTCTACACTGAATTTGTACAGATGCATATATATACAGACACATACCCACACATACATGCATACACATTTTAGAGAAGAAAATTCCACATATCTGAGCAGGAAGTAGAACAAAACATTTAATATTTGACTCATAAATATATTTATAAAATGGGTTTTAGAAAAGAATCTTTAGATAACCAAATTGCCTTAAATAATCTCCATATTAGCAATGCAGCTTTATGTGGGGAAAATTCAGAAACAGAAAACAATGAAAAGACTTTTCAAAACTATATCTTAAAGAGAAGCTTCTAATGTAAATATCTCTGCTATAACCGTAGCAATAACATAAATCTTAATTAAAATCCAAATTGTTTGTTTTGCTAATAAAATGATTTAACTATCTAAAATTTCTTTGAAGTCTGACTTGATAGGAATAATAGGATTACACATTTAACTCATTTGTATTCTCTAATTATAAACAGAACGAATTGTCATTCCAAGAACATCTCAAATATAGCACTCTATCACTTTTTTCTACATGAAATAATTCCTTTTTATTAATTTTTGATTAAAGCTAAAAACGGAATTGAGCTTCTGGCTTTAATTAGTGCATAATGAATGCCCAATTCTTATCAATTTATTATATTTATTAGAACAGTTGTGTTGAAAATATGGCTCTTTCAGGAGGAGAGTAACTTGGGATCATTAAAAGTGTTCTGCAGTTTTTCAAATTCAATTTGGCCTGTTCTCTCTCCCCTATTTAATTTTGATCCTGCCCTCACCATACAGTTCTGCTACCTACCCAAAGTATATGTACTGATATACCCACTGAGCATACTGGTCACGCAGTTAGTTGTATGTAATTCTCTGGACAACAGGTGTTTCTTGTTTTCATTTTGTGAAACACCAAAACCTCCAAGTAAACCAAGTTGCCAGTGACCTACAAGGCAATAAAAAGATAGCTTCGTCCAAATATGTTCAATATGTTTACAACGGTGATATACCCAAACAGTGGCACAACTATATTGTTAAGAAACTGTATAATAAAACAAGGAGATGGGCTAAGAAGGTTTAGAGGAAGGCTTCTAATGCATAGTTGCAACACAGAGTAGATACTCTGTAGATGATATATGGAATGACTGAGGATGAGAAAGTCTATATGAAAAATGATTTACATGTATAGACAGACCATAACCAGATCCACCGACATTTAAGTGTAGTGACCCCATCATTCAGTTGCCTACAACCTGTTATTTATTTTTCTGTCTTACAATCATCTTCAGAATAAAACAAACAAAAAACCAACAATACTATGTTAAGCCTTTTGGTGTCACATGGGGATTTTAGGATTCAGAAGCAGAAAAGATTTAGAGAGAATTTTGTCCAATTCCCGTACTATACAAATGAGGAAAGTGAAGCCTAGAGAGATTAAGGGATTTGCCTACAGCCAACATACGGAAGCTAGGTGGCATAGAGGATTAAACTTGGAGTAAGGAAGCCTTTCTTGGACAATTACTAGCTGGGTGGCCTTGAGCAAGTCACTTAATCTCTTTCTGCCTCAATTTCCTTATCTAAAAATAGGAGACAAATAGCACCTAGCTATTCAAACGGTAGTTTTGACAATAAGATGAGAAAATATTTATAAGCACTTTGAAAGCATTAAAAAGCTATGAGAAGGTTCCAAGAGTCCCCATTCCTTCCAGGTGAAGTCCACAGCCAAATCTTGGAATGTCAGTGGTATCTGGGATCTGGCTAATAGGAGCATAGAAGTCATTCCCTTCTCCTTCTTAATTCTTCTTTCTTGGAGAAGAGCAGAGCTCTGAGAAGTCAGAACCAAATGGCCTGTCTCCAAACTGCTGCACTGGGTGGCCCTATTCACCAGGCTATTAAAAGTTATGGGAGAGGTAAGTTCTTGAAGTCATTCTCAGGGAACTTAAAAAGATTTCACACTAGCAACCACAGAAGCTCTATTCCATACCTGCATGCCGACACTTGCACTTTCACACATGCATGAACACACACTCAGATATTTCAGCACATGCACGTATATTAACACTAACCCACTTCTACTACATTGCTGCCACTCACCTGCCAGAAGAGAAAGCTCCCCAAATAAGTCCTCTCCAGCACCGGACTTTTCAAGTTCTTGTTCATTGACTAACTTACTGATCACGATAATCGGCACCTCAAAAATATTTTTAAATTTTTGTTGAATATAATACTAGCAAAGACTGAATGAATACATTATAGAGATAATTGTTAGGGTACAGTGTGGACTCAATGGTCTCCATGGTCCCGTTCATGTCTGACATTCTTTGATTCTGTAAATTCCATCTCTGTTGGTTACCTGTGCTATGGACCTTGGGCAATTCACTTTATGGCTCTGGGTCTCAGTTTCTTCCTCTGTAAAATGAGTAGGTTAGGCAAATTATCTCTACGGTCTTCCCACAGCTCTAAATCCTGTGACAGTTCCATGCCTTTTCCTTTTTTCACCCCAACATGAAATATATTTTTAAAAATTTCCCACAAGCTTCTCTTGAAAACAGTAGTCATGTATGTCTTCTTTAAAAAATAACTCCAAATGGCTTCATATACTTGTTTAAGTTTCTGTAGTGATATTCTCATTTCTATCTAAACTTCCTTTTTCATTTGACTGTATTCTTCTTAAGAGAAGGAATTATGTTTTACTCTCTGCACAAAGTGGTTAGAGTATGTAGTGTTGAGCAATGTTTTAATTTTCCTCATCTTTGTTCTAATCTATTAAATTAAGAGAAAGTAGTTGTTTAGTTATCTGATAAGGAGGCAGCTAGACAGCCAAGAATTATGTCCAATTATGAATGCTTCTTTCACCTTAAAAGGCAATTTCAAGTTTCTTTGTTTAATACGGATAGTAACATTGTCACTTTGCTTCCCATGGGTAATTGCAAACACAAAGAAAGGTGCCTGCCTAAGCAGGCATATGGGAAATAAAAGAGAACAAAAAGGTAAATGAGGATTAGTTGTAGTTAGTTAATGGTATAGGATAAATGCAATATAGGTTCCAAATTATTCTTTTAAAGATGTTTTGGAATCTGTGGGTAGTCATGGTAGTTTTCATGTGCACCACTTCACTCTTTCCTCCAGGAATATGCTGGTAAATGTTTAACAACCTGATCTCTGGGGGATGAGGAGTACCCTCATGATATACTTTTAAATTTAATCTGCATTAACATTTCTTCATCACTTTCTTAAATCTCGACAAACAATAAACTGAGCCCTGACTAACAACATTTGGCAAGTTTTCAAGTATAAATACTCACATTGAAAATTTAGCTTGATCATGAAGAATGACTAAATGAATTGGTTTTGAATGAGGTATGTCAATCCAGTACCCTATGGCCCCACTCTTTCTGGTCCAAAATATCCTTCCTTGGTCATGGTTTCCCTTTGTCTATTATCTCTCCCATTAGAATGTAAGCTTCTTGAGATAAAAAAAAAAAAATTATCTTTCCTTTTTCCACTTGTATCCCCATGCCTAGCACATAGTAAACATGTAATATATTTTTTCATTCCCTTATTTTGAATAATCATGTTGGCATTTTACATTTTTATGCTCTCAAAACTATAGTTATATAAGCCAGCCAGGTTAATTTCATGTTTAAAAAAATGAAGATACAAACTGCAATTATAGAACAGACAATTATTTTCTGCTTTGCGCAAAGTTCATTAAAAACAAAGGGCTGAAATTATAAAACATAAAAAAATTATAAAATAAAATGTAAAAAAAAGTTATGTTACTGGTTATCATTTTATAAAAGGTTGTGGATCTAACATGCTCCCATGCCCAGTCATTGAATTATCTTTAAATCTAGGGTTATACCTTGAGAGAAGCCTCTTGATACCTAAGGTATTGTCCTACTTTGTGTCTTCCGCACTATAAGAATAGGTTTTTGCTTTCAGTTTACTAGTAATGATTCAATTAATGCTTTTATATGACCTAGAAAAGAAAGCTATAATGTAAAAGGAAGGCAGTGTTAGCCCAATTCTGTCCAGAATAATTTCCCCCAAACCTATTATATGTGAAAGTCCCCAAAATAATGATTGAATAAGGATATAGTTAGTTGAGATAATATTTGTTGGAAAAAAATGTGTCAGGGTTTCCTAGAAAAAAGTATGATGGAATAGATTGATATTGACTTAACTGTGCAGTTGTTCAGATGAGGAAAGTATCTATGTTGTTTAATGCTGTATATACAGATATCTAGTAATTCATGTGTGTATATGTGTAGTGAAAATCTCAAGTCAATGACTTTTAAATTATTTATGAGTTGGAATGTTATATTAGATAAAATTCTGGGTAGTCAGCAGCTGTCAGTCCTTTCTTCTGGCTCACTCATGTAACAGGGAGATTAGCCAATTCATTCACACTCATGGCTGCTGGTCTGTTGTGTGGAGGCTGAAGAAAACAGTTAAAAAGCAAAGCAGCTCCCTCACCAAAGAAACAAAGCCTGACTTCCTTCTAGGACAAATAGGTTGAAGGAACAAGATGGCAGATCTTGACTCACTATGAGGAAGACCTTTATAGCATTAGGACTACTTTAAAAATGAAATAAGTTGAGGCGGAGCCAAGATGGTGGAGTAGAAAGACGCACATACACATAGCTCTGAACCCACAACCCATAGAACATCTACAAAAAAGTAACTCACGGCGAATTCTTCACCCAGAGGCCACAGAACATTGGAGTGAGGGAGATTTCTGTTCCAGAAAGACCTGCAAACCTCTCGCAAAAGGTCCTTCACGCCGCGGACTGGGCGCCGGGACTGGGAGCTGAGTACAGCTCTGCTGCGGCACCAAGAGGAAAAGATCCGAGCGGGCTTCAGGTACAGAATCTCCAGCGGCCATGCAGGTCCCTCCACCCACAGGTGACAGGGGTCGGTGAGAGGGTCTCTTTGGCGGGTCGAGAGAGGAGTGGGGTGCCCCCATAACTCAGGCCCCCTCGGGAGGCAACAGCGGAGACGGGAGCAGACCGGGGCTCCCCAAGCAGGCAGGAGCCTGGATCCATTGTTGAAGGTCTCTGCATAAACCCCCTGAGGGAACTGAGCCCTTGAGGCAGCCCTGCCCCGACCTGAGCACCTGAACTTAATCTCACACTGAATAGCAGCCCTGCCCCCGCCAAAAGCCCTGAGGCTGGCAAGCAGAATTTGAATCTCAAACCCCAATTGCTGGCTGGGAGGATCCGGAGGCGAAGTGGGTGTGAGGAGAACATTCAGAAGTCAAATCACTGGCTGGGAAAAGCCCAGAAAAGGGAAAAGAAATAAGACTATAGAAGGTTACTTTCTTGGAGAACAGGCATTTCCTCCCTTCCTTTCTGATGAGGAAGAACAATGCTTACCATCAGGCAAAGACACAGAAGTCAAGGCCTCTATATCCCAGCCCACTCAATGGGCTCAGGCCATAGAAGAGCTCATAGAAAATCAAGTTAGAGAGGTGGAAGTAAAGCTGGGAAGAGAAATGAGAGACATGCAGTCAAAGTATGAACAGCAGATCAGCTCCCTGCTAAAGGAGACCCAAAAAAATGCTGAAGAAAATAACACCTTGAAAAATAGGCTAACTCAATTGACAAAAGAGGTTCAAGAAGCTAATGAGGAGAAGAATGCTTTCAAAAGCAGAATTAGCCAAATGGAAAAGGAGATTCAAAAGCTCACTGAAGAAAATAATTCTTTCAAAATTAGAATGGAACTGATGGAGGCTAATGACTTTATGAGAAACCAAGAAATCACAAAACAAAACCAAAAGAATGAAAAAATGGAAGATAATGTGAAATATCTCATTGGAAAAACAACTGACCTGGAGAATAGATCCAGGAGAGACAATTTAAAAATTATGGGCCTACCTGAAAGCCATGATCAAAAAAAGAGCCTAGACATCATCTTTCATGAAATTATCAAGGAAAACTGCCCTGAGATTCTAGAACCAGAGGGCAAAATAAATATTCAAGGAATCCACAGATCACCACCTGAAAGAGATCCAAAAAGAGAAACTCCTAGGAACATTGTGGCCAAATTCCAGAGTTCCCAGATCAAGGAGAAAATATTGCAAGCAGCTAGAAAGAAACAGTTCAAGTATTGTGGAAATACAATCAGGATAACACAAGATCTAGCAGCTTCCACATTAAAGGATCGAAGGGCGTGGAATAGGATATTCCAGAAGTCAAAGGAACTAGGACTAAAACCAAGAATCACCTACCCAGCAAAACTGAATATAATACTTCAGGGGAAAAATTGGTCTTTCAATGAAATACAGGACTTTCAAGCATTCCTGATGAAAAGACCAGAGCTGAAAAGAAAATTTGACTTTCAAACACACGAATGAAGAGAAGCATGAAAAAGTAAATAGCAAAGAGTAGTCATAAGGGACTTTACAAAAGTTGAACTGTTTACATTCCTACATGGAAAGACAATATTTGTAACTCTTGAAACTATTCAGCATCTGGGTACAGGGTGGGATAACACACACACACATGCACACACACACATGCACACATGCATAGAGACAGAGTGCACAGAGTGAATTGAAGAGGATGGGATCGTATCTTAAAAAAATGAAATCAAGCAATGAGAGAGAAATATATTGGGAGGAGAAAGGGAGAAATGGAATGAGGCAAATTATCTCTCATAAAAGAGGCAAGCAAAATATTTCTTAGTGAAGGGAAAAAGAGGGGAGGTGAGAGAAAAACATGAAGTTTACTCTCATCACATTCCATTAAAGGAAGGAATAAAATGCACAGTCATTTTGGTATGAAAACCTATCTTACAATACAGAAAAGTGGGGGACAAGGGGATAAGCAGGGTGGGGGGGATGATGGAAGGGAGGGCACGGGGAGGAGGGAGCAATTTGAGATTAACACTCATGGGGAGGGTTAGGATCAAAAGAGAGAACAGAAGTAATGGGGGACAGGATAGGATGGAGGGAAATATAATTAGTTTTTACACCACACTACTATTATGGAAGTCATTTGCAAAACTACACAGATCTGGCCTATATTGAATTGCTTGCCTTCCAAAGGGAAGGGGTGGGGAGGTAGGGAGGGCAGATTGGCAGACAGGGGCAATTAGAATGCTCAGTGTTTTGGGTGGGGGGAGGGGACAAAAGGGGAGAAAATGTGGAACCCAAAATTTTGTGAAAATGAATGTTAAAAGTTAAATAAATTAATTTAAAAAAATGAAAAAAAAAAAGAAAATGAAATAAGTTGCCTAGGAATTTTCAGAAACTGAGTGATTAACTGCCATTGTTTTTGGAGATTGGCTTTCTAAATTCATGAGCTACAAAAACCCTTCCAACTTTAGATTGTTTTATTCTCTTTTCTGTCCTGTCCAGTGAAGTGCTGATCTGTTCTCATGACTGTAACCATTGTCAAAATCATTTCTTAAGTGCCTGATTGCATATGGCAAGTCCAGAGTATTTAAAGCAATTTCTAGAATTTAGAGGTGAAAAGAAAATAGCTGGTTCAGTATTATTTTAGATGAGACGATTCAGGTCTGGAGTATTATACAGATGGTTAGCAGCAGAGTCAGAACTCAATCTCAGGTCTTTTTACTCCAAATTCAGTGATCTTCCACTTGTCGACAACGAATGTATCAAACTCAGCCTGGGGACATTTTGGTAGCAGTATTTTTAGGCATCCTTAAACTGATTAAAATGTAATTTGTATATAAAGTACAAAAGAAGACAGATAATGTTAATATATGTTTCTCTAAGTCAGTTTGCAGTCTGCAGGGATTCTTATGTACAGTTTAGTGGTCCTGTTTCTATTTGAGTTTGACCCCACTCATCTGCAGTATCAATGAAGATAAATTTATGATGCAGGCAAGTAATTAAGAAAAGGTGTACATAATAATTGACTAAATATATGGGGCAGAGAGACATGAATTCATTTATTTGAGCTGTGAGTGAAAGATATTTCCTCCTTTGTGGAGGAGATAGGATGTCACTGTCTGCTTAAAGAAAGGATAGAAGACTTACGTTGGATGGGATTGTCTAGGGTATTCCGGATAGAAGGCCAAGTTTGAAAGTGTTGGGATGGTCAGATGAATGTGTTGAATAAGATGTCTAGGTTAAAAGAGATCAGGTTTAGGATTAAAGATTATGAAAGGGATATGAGATAGTCCAATAGGTATTCCAGAAGCCTAGAAAAAAATTGTAAAAGCAACAAGAGGTTATTCAGCTTTTGGGTTATATAGTTCCTTTTAAAACCACATTAGATTCCTAAGTCAGAGTGATGATGGTCTTTGATGAGTACAATAAGATAAACTAGAGTAGAGAACCAGAAACAAGATGCATAGATCTCCCAACGCCAGTCGGAGTTGAGTGCAACTGTGTTCTGGAGCCAGCTCTGAGATAGTTGTTAGATTTTCAGTGTGATCATTTATACCTCTGAAATCTGCAGTTATTACAAATGAGAGCTTGATTGATTGTTTTGCTCATTGCCTAGATTTTAGAAAGTATTGATAATACAGAATAAACTTAAAAGCGTATATGCATAATTTTTTCTCCTGAGAGCCTAGTTTTTAAACATTTATCAGCATGCCCCCTGCGTGAGAAGTGTGTGTGTGTTTGTATGCATGTATGCATAAATATGTATATACACATACACACATACATATGTGTGCATATATATGGGTGTGCATATGAATGTGTGGATATACATACATATACAGAGGCAGGTAATATGGTCCCTGCTATCAAGGAACTTACATTCTAACAGAGAAAGACAAAACATCAGGGTGAGCTGGAAAAGGGAGAAGTAGGACAATAAGTGTTATTGGTGAGGAAGTGAAGTATTCTGGAGTGATTTGAAATGAGAGTGGAGTGAACATGACTGTGGTCAGAGGACCTCATCAGAAAAACAGGCCCCAGAGTTGAGACATCTCAAATGAGAAATAAACCTGAGAAGAAAATACTAAGGATAACAAAGGATACAATAGAGAAAGCAGAACAGGACTAGATGCTAATGAGAAAAATATGAGAAAAGATAATTGCACAATAGTAATTATCCTTAATATCAAAAGATGTGTTATAATAGCAAGAAAGTGTGACTATCATTAAGGAATTCAGAGAAAGTGGTTTTGGTGATTGAGTATTATTGTTCTGATTACAGATTCTGTCCTATATGAATCTTAAAATAATAGCATATGTGTTTATATAATAGGCTTTAGAGTTTATAGAGTACCTTCTTGAAAACAATCCCATGAGTTAAATAATGCAACTTTTATTATCCCTATTTTTCAGATGAGCAAACTGAGAACTGGTGATTCCAGTTGGACTTGAATTTTTTAAGCTTATGTGCAACAAAAATAATTACCCATATGCATACATTCACTCCTATAATCAGATATTGTTTTCAAATGGAATTAACTTTTTTTTTGCTTGACAAAATACACAGAAAAAAGTTAACTTCAATAAGATTCAAATAAGCAGAGCCAGATCAAGTAAATATTATTACTTCCATTAGGAATTTTTACAGAATAAGTGTTTGCAAGAATATCTATCACCTTTGACGGAGGATTTGCCACCAGGCTTATATTTTTTTTATTCTGGTATACCTTGTCCAGTGTCAGATCTAATTCATGTCTTTTTCCCATAAAAGACAGTGTAGTGAATACTCTTTGGCCACATTCTCCCATAATAAAGCAAGCTACTTCTACGTCCTCAGGGTTCTGTAATTATCTTTGACGGGTTGGGGTGCATCTTTTCTAATATCATCGGTTCAAAATCACATTCTAAGTATTAGTGGCTAGTTCCATTTAACCAGTTAACATAAAGAAGTTTTTCAAAGGTGTATTTATACAAAGATATAGCAAGAACAGAAGTATTAACATTCCCAACACTTTGATATAGCCTCAGGTCTCTGGGGAGAGCAGGCTCAATCTTAAGGCAGTTTCTTTTTGTCATTGGCTCCTACAACCATGTCCAAAGGGATCATGACTGTTAAATGAATCCTAGTCTTAGCTACTGCTGGACTGGATCCCAAAGGGTCATTTCTTAGTCCTTGGGGCATCGTTGCTGGGTTGGCTGCAAAACCCAGCATGGATTCAACTACTGAACTCCCAGACCTTGAGGAGTTCAGTATCCTGACCCTTAGAAATTCACATGATTACAGCCTCCAATTTCCTTCACCAGGAGGAAGTCACATAAAGAGAAATAAGTCAAAGGAAAGTGGAAGGAGGCTGCCTAGTGCTTCTTGAATTTTCCCTAGTTCCAGTTCCACATTTTAGCCAATCAAAGTGGCTAGTTATCAGCTGATCCACAGACTGGAAAAGACTATAGACCATCTTCATACGTTCCTTACATTATCAAGGTACTTCTATGCCATATCATTACAGTTATCCTGACCTCTCATGAAAAGACCACTCTGCACATTCTTATAAAGAATGGGTTTGGTATATAGTTCTGCATGAATACTTATTGAAAAAGTAAAAAGTTCCTTTTTAAAAAGAAAGGTAGAAAGTTTTTTTAAAAAGGTAAAAAATAAACAAAAAAACCTCATTATAACATATTCTCTAGGTTTTTAGCTTTAAATTACTAATTTACATTGAAAACTTTCCCTTTAATATTTTTTATATATGACAAGATTAATCCCTTTCATTTTCTTCTCTATGCCAGAAAATGCAGGTGTATAAAAGGGAGCAGGCCTACTCTTGTGCCTCTATCTCCCCATCAGTGTCCTTTCCTTTTTACTCATTGCTGTTTGTATGGAGCTTAAAAACAGAAGTTCATTTAACTGTAGAGAATGCATATACATGGTAGAGACCCAACATATGGATAGAAGGGGAAACATGATTGCCTTATTTCTCTTTGTGTGGCCTTGTGCTCACATACTGTGACCCAGTATTACACAAAAGCACAACATAACTTATTTCAGGAACTGAAGAGAGAGGAACATGAGAAGCAGCAAAGGAAACAGCCTTCTCCCAGTTTTTGTGTGGTAGGAACAGGGGAAGAGAAGTTATAATGTGGCTTAGTTTTTCTGAGTTCATTACGTTTTAGTGTGTTTTTTAGAGAATCATAAAAAAATTCAAGTTAACTGGGCAGTGGGATGTGTAAGTATAGTTTTATTTCAGTGTTTTCTTTGTCTTAATTATACTACGGGAAATTAATGTTTTGTCTATAAGGAATTCACTAGAAAGGGATAAATATGAAACATAAGTTGCATCAAACTCACCCTATACCATTTATATTTGCTGTCTTCTGTCTGTGATAAAATGGCCTCATTCTGTCAGCTGGAGTACTTGCTAACTTAGTCTCACACAACAGATTGTATTTATCCATAGTTGATAAGGATCTCGATTGCATTCTCAGTCATCAGCATGCAGTATTGAAAGTTATGATGAGAAATGGAGAGTACTGCTTTATTTTATGGGTACAGTAAAAAGCAAACACTTCTAAAGATTGTCATTAGCTTTCAGGTGCATGCTTTATTACACAACAACCTTTTCCTCCAATTCTTAGGTAACTGTCAACACAGAAATCATTCAGAATATTTGATTTTTGCAAGGATCAATTTGTCACAAAGTTTTACATGATAGCCTGAAAATTATGTCTGAACATGATAGTTTACCATATGATATATTTTTCTACGCTGATACAATCTGAAAATAAAATCATAATGCAGCTATTGTTTTCTTTCCATACACATAGAACTGAAAATTATTCTTAAATATAACATTGTATTGTAACACTGGTAAATATATCATATTTTTTTCCTTTTAAAAAAGTATTATACTTATTTTTAATAATAAGCAGAGAGATATACAGGAGTGAGAGTTGGACTTTTTTTCAACATTTTAATATAAATCATTTGCAGTTACCTTTACTACATTGAAGGTCAACAAATGTTTATTGAGACCTTATAATGTATAAGGTACCAAATATGTAAAAAAAAAATAAGCAAATAAAAGACCCCATCTTTAGAGAGTGTCAATTGAACAATTGAAGTGAAAGATTCAATATAGGCAAGCAATTATATTTTGGAGGGGGTAAAGATTCAGAAATAAAGTTCTAGGAATATTTGAGAAGGTAGATAATATTTTTAGCTCAAAATGGGCTGTGTAAATGGTATAGGGTTTAGGGAAGGTTATATGGAGTAATAATACCTAAGATTAAGCCATTCATGGAGATAAGGGTCCTGAAGCAGAGATTAAAAGGGAATGCACTCCAGAGAAGAGAGACAACCTGTGAGAATAAAAGCAATACCACATTAAGAGGATAAATTATGTCCAGTTTGACTGGAACACAGAGTGAATGAAGTAGAAGTAATTCTATAAAGGGTTGTTGGAACCACATTGTGGAGGACCTTAAAAACTCTCACTAAAGAATTTGTACTTGGAAAGTAATTTAATATTTCAATGTCCCAGTCAATTTTCTAAAATAGTAAGTTGTCATTGACCTATAAAAGGAGAGGAAGTTTCCTCACCAGGTATTCCCTACACAGAAGATATCACAGTCCTGAGAAATAAAATGGAATTTTAATTGCATCCAAAAGGAAACAGGAAGTTCCTGAAGGTTTTTGGACACTAGAATGATATATTCAGACCCTTAGGAAGATAATTTTGGCAGCTATGTAAAAGGATTGATTGGATAGGAAATGTAACAGTCTGGTGTATCACCCAGGCAATATTCACAGCACCAAGGGTGACTATGAATATATCAGTGTAGTTCAGAATCATAAAGTATAACAGACTCACCATATAGAGGGCAGAAGAAAAACATTTATTCAGACACGAGAAAGCCAGATCCCAGTATGAGAAAGCCAGATCTATCATAGTAACCAAAAAATCAATACACATTAGCATTGCAGAGGGGACAAAGGCATTTCCAAGCCTTCTCTCACCCCCCCTCCCCCACTGGGGCCTTCCCACAAACAAAAACTCATGAGTCTATCTGTGCCTGCTTGCCTATGTCCTTCCCAGTTCTGACTAGCCTGACCAACTTCCTCTTAGCTCTGCTCCACCCTTCCTCTTCCACCAGTTCAGCAAGCTCCTCATACCACATGTGACTTAGACTTAGGTCTATTAATGAATGGGAAAGATTTTCCATTTAAATTACCATTACATTCAGTCAAGGGTGTTGAGCAACTTAACAAGGATGGGAACTGATTAGATATGAGATAGAGGAAAAGCAATAATCAAGCATGACTCTGAAGTTTTGAGATTAGGTATGTCATTCCATCAACACAATTAGGAGAATTTGGCTTTTGGGGCAACATTAACTAGTTTCATATTGACCACAGAGGATTTTCGGTGTTAGCAAGGTGGCTGGATGGAGACATCAGGAAATTGGATATGTGGGAATGGAGTTCAGAAAGGAAATTAGCTTGCTTTGTCTATATTTGTTTGCATACTATCTCTCCATTGGACTGCAAGCTCCTTGAGGGCAAGGAACATTTTTGACCTTTTTTCATATCTTCAGCTTTTAGCAAAATTCCTGGCACAAAGTATATGCTTAATCAATGTTGATTGATTGATTGATTCGTGAGGGTTAGATATATATTTAGGATTCATCAGTAGAGATGATGTCTTCACGGTTAAGAGATTTAAAAGAAGTTTCTGGGTACATTGTCTGGACCCTCTATAGGGTTCGTAGGTGAACATGAGACAATAACTATGTAGGATAAGATGGCATGGATGGGTCACAGTCTCTACCATTATAAGGCACACACACATCAGTAAGATCATAGATCCAGTGAAATATAGAAGTATCTATGTGACTATACTAATGGAACTGATGGATACACATGAGAGTAATAAAGGAAAAAGAAAAGTAGAGAGAAATTATAAGAAAGCCTAGGATGGAGACTGAAGGGTAACTACACAAGAACCCATGGAAGATAAATGATGAACTAATAAAGGAAACTGAGAAGCAATCAGAAAGGCAATCAGAAAGCCAAAATTGAGAGCTATCATGAAAATCCAAGGAGAGAACATACAAAAGAAGCAGATGATTGAGAGAATTGAAGGCCCTTAAAAATCAAGGGGTAAGGTGTGTGAAGATGAGGAAAAGGCCATTAGATTTATCAGTGAAGTAACTTGCCTTTAAGTAGAATTATATGGTCAGAAAAAGATTGTAAAGGGTAGAGGAAGTAGAGGCAGTGATTATCAACATTTCTCTAGGAGTTCAACATGGTAAAGATAGAGAGCTTAGAGAAAGATATTATAAGAGAATGGTAGAGTCAAGTACAGGATTTTTTTTGGTTGGTTGTTTTTGAACTTTTAGGATTGGTAACACGAACATATTTATAGGCAACATAATAAGAGATAATAGGTGGGAAGAAATTTAATCCAACTATGGGAGAAGGAATGGTAGGACAAAAGAATTATGTATGGGATAAAGGGCATAAGAATAAGGGTAAGCCAGGGAAAAGAGAAGCATTAACTTATCCTCTGAGATGGGAGCAAAGATAAAGAAGATAAGTTCAAAATATACAGAAGTTTTGAGGTGTTGCATGGTAGGGGTGAGGAACTTCGTAATAGGAGTCCTTAATTTTCTTTTTTAATAGAATGAAAAAAAAGGATTTATTAAGCAATTGTTATAGGCCAAGCAATAGGCATAGCAATACAAGTGGGAGATAGTTTCTGCCCTCAAAGAGGTTGTATTATTTTTAAATAAATTTTATTGCTATCTTTTTTTTTTCTACATCACCAAAATTTATTCCAATATCCTTCCCCATCCCTTCTACCAGAGAGAAAAAAGAAAAGAGAATAAGAGAAAAAAGAATCAGATAAACCAATCAATTAATGGAAAATTTCTGAAAACAAAGTGCAGTGCACCATACCCATGAGCTTCCTCTGCAAAGGAGCAGAGTGGGAATTCTCTTCTCATATTTCTTCCTTGGTACTTTGTTCTTTCTTTGTGATTTTGTAACATTCATTTTTGATTGTTTTATGAGTGTTCTTTCCGTTTACATTGTTGTAGTCATGTTTATAATGTTGCCTTAGTTCTGCTTATTTCACTCTGCATCAGACCATATAAATCTGTCTGTGCTTCTCTATATTCACCATATTCATCATTTTTGTAACAGGAAATATGGAATAAGGGAAGAGAATAAGTATTTATACAGCCTTACTCTGTGCTAAAAAGTGCCAAGAACTTATTGCAAATATTAACTCATCTGATCTTCACAATAACCCAGCAAAGTAGGCACTAGCATCATCCCCATTTTACAGTTGAAGAAACAGAGGCAAACAGAGGTTAAATGACTTACCCAAGTTCACACAGTTAGTAAGAGTCTTAGGCTGATATGAACTTAGACCTTCCTAACTACGAGCTCAGTACACTATCCACTGTGCCATCTAGCTGCTCCAGCATAGTCACATTCTGTTATTCATGTACCACAGTTTGCTTAGCCATTCCTCAATTCACAGGCATCTACTTTGTTTCCAGTTCCTTATTATAACAAGAAGTGCTGTGGTATACATTTTTTACTTTTACAGGAACTTTCTTCTTATTTATTCCCTACTTGGGGAATAAGGTTAGTAGTAGACTCTTGGGTCAAACAATATGGCCATTTTATTCACTTTATTTGCATAATTCCAAATTGCTTTCCATAATGGTTGTACTGATTCACAGTTGCACCAGTCTGCTAATGTTCCTGTCTCCCCACAAACTCTACAACATTTCCATCTTTTGTTATCTTTGCCAGTTTTGGGGGTGTGTAATTCAATCTCAGAATTGCTTTAATTGATGGGACACTAATTTTTTTCAGAATATTGTGAAGGCATCTAATCAGACAGATAGATTGGTGAAGTTGGTATTGGGCATTTGAAGAGAGAGGTGAAGGCTTGGAATAGATATTTTGGGAAGCAAAATGGTGAACTTATCTGAAATGAATACATAGATTGCCATAAAGAAGTAAGGACTGAATTGAAGCTAGATGGCATGAATTTATCATTGCTTTAGTCAGCATGATTTTATTACATCCTACAACAGAGTTTAATGGCTTGGAGGGAACAAAAAAAAAAGAAATGTGAGAGATGCCAAGCACTGAACTAGGTCTGAGGATTGTTAGAACAATGTCTTTACTGAATTGGCTAACTTGGGTCAAAACTATGAAGGGGTAAAAGTCAGGATGGAACAAGGGTAAAGAAAGAACAGGAAGAGATTGAGAACATGGAGTTTGTCATAAGGATGGAGCAAACTTGGCAGGAGTGAGACCGTGGGAGAGTTTATGAGACTATGATCAGAGAAGAGAATTTCAGGGCTCAAGATCATGGAGGTAGAACAGATTTATGTAATGCGTTGACTTAAGGTATAAACACTCCTATGGATGGCTGGAAAAGAATAGACAGGGAAATTGTGTAAGTTAAAGGAATGACTAAAATAGCAGGGCAAGAGATTGAAAAAGTTATTAATCTAAAATGTGAAATTACCAAAGATGTTTACCATTATTAAATGACTCTCCTTCCTCACCTCTGTGCTCTGGCTTCTCTGATTTTCTTTAAGACAGCTTAAATCCCAACATTTTTTAAGAAGTCCTTCCTGGACTCCTCTTCTCTTTCCTCCTCTGAGACTAACTCTTATTTAGGCAGTTATGTTTACCTTTCTTCTATTCCCAGCACTGAGTCTGGTGACTGGTACATAGTAAGCAATTAAGACATACTTGTTGACTAAAAGCAAGTGAGAATAGGGGTTGATGGAAAAGAAGACAGAGCCAGGTACTAAAGTTATTGGGCATGAAGAGAGAGAGAGAATGACCTGGGAATTAGTAGATGACAGCTGTAGGGTCTTGAACTGGATGTTGTACATTAGTGGAATGTACTTAAAAGATGCTTTCTAAGTGATGATGGAAGAAGGAGGATCTGGAAATGACACTGAGAGTTCACTGCTCCTCCTAGCCCTGTGGGCCATGTGAAAGAAGTATCCAGTAGCAGTGGCAAAGAAAGTGATATCCTTAGGAAAAATCAAGATTTTGGTTCCTACAAGAAGATGGAAAGAATATAAGAAGAAATATAGAATCAACATGGAAGAGAGGGTAGAACTAAGCATTTATATAGCACCTACTAAGTGTTAGGCATTGTGCTGAGTGCTTTATAAATAGCTCATTTTATTCTCAAAATAACCATGCAAGGGAGGTGTTTTATTTTACCCCCATTTTTGTGGTTGAGCAATCTGAGACAAATTGAGGTTAAGTGACTTGCCTAGGGTAATACAATTACCAGGTATCTGAAGACAAATTTGAACTCAAGTCTTTCTTCCTGACTCCAGGTCCATTGTGCCAGCACAACTGCTCTCCTGGAGCAGTACATTTAAAATGTCATCGTTTTCACTCCTTATGTGCATTCAAGTGAACAAATACGTGTTTGTTTGTTTGTTTGTTTTATGAATGGGAAGAAAATACTTACATACTTAATTTTGAAAGGGCTATAAAAAAAGACATAATGATATATACTATTGGTGAACTTATGAATTGCTCCAGCTATTCTGGAAAGCAATTTAGGTTTATGCTAAGAGAGTGACTAAAACATCCATAATCATTGACTAACAATGGCCATTTATCTCGAAGGAGGACAAAAATAGAAGGAAAGGATAAAGATTCAGACAGATCAAAATATTTAGAGCAGCCCTTGTAGGAGCAAAAAACTGAAAGCAAAGTAACCGTTCATCTACTGGCTAATAACTAAGCCAATTATGGCATATGACTATAACAGAATATGATTTCACCATAAGACATGATGAATATGAAGAATTCAGAGAATCACATAAAATTTGTGGGAACTGATAAAAAGTGAAGAAAGGAGAACTAGGACAATATATATGATTACTGCAAAAATGTTATTTTTCCTTTATTTTTGAAGAAACATTTGTAAAAATGTAAATCAACACACAAAATGAAATCAAATGCCATGGAAGTCTAGTGATCTGACTTTATCAACCATAGAACGATGGTTGTTCAGAAGGTTCAGCACCTCCTCTGAGCCCACGGGATCTTGGTTGTTGAGAATTTTCCATACATAGCCTCACCACCTTCTGCAAAAGTCATTTCTTGACCTCCCCTCCTTTTTTTTTTTTTTACTTCTATTAGTGCTCTGGAGGCTAATGGTCTATTAGTGCACTGTTAGTGCCCTGTTAGACCCTGACCAGGAATGCAGACACTCCACCTTCCCACTTGGATCCTTAGACTACTGACCTGTGAGAATTTTCTTTAGCTAGCACAACCTTGAACCAAGCCTTAGCACAAATCTCTTCAACCATATCACCCTGCTCCCAGTGTTCTCAGGCAAAGCTACAGTATCTGTCATCTTGTTGGTATGCATACTCTACCTCCTTAGCCTCCTGCATATAATAACTCATAATTCTTTCTTATCATATCAGATTCTTAACCATATGCTTTCATATGAGATCTCCTTAGCATACTGGAGGCCTTTTACCTTGTGTTTTAATGATGATACCCATACTATACTATACTATGGATGATGCCTCTTCATTTTTTGCATGTAAATCATCTTTAGAAATGATGTCATCCTCTTTGGACTTAACATATACCTCTCCATTACCACACAATCTTAATTTTTCTGAGATCTTCATTTTTTCATGAACTGTGATTATAAAGCATCACACTTAAGGATATTAAAAAAAGGACTTGCGTGGGAGAGAGCAGCCTAGAATTTTTTTGTATAAAGCAGTAAAATAATATCCCAAATGAAGGCATTTACGTTCATCATGTGCCAAGCCTAGAGGCCTGAGGGCTACCCAAGTCTTACCTTACCTATCACAGGTCTTCGGCTGGCCAAACCGGATAAATGTATGAGAGAAGAGACTTTCCAGAGTCGAACAAGGGTTAGGCTTTATTCAGGGTCTTGGTTACATGTGCAGAGGGAACTCTTCCTGAGGAGAGAGAAATTTCCCAAGGAGGCAAAGATCTTAATGGAAGTGGAAGTGGAAGTGGGGAGAGAGGGGAGACGGAAGAAAGAAGAGAGGAGAGAAGGAAGAGGGGCCTTCTGTCCTCTAAGGGCCCCTCAGCGCTAAGAGCACCTTCAGGCTTTCCTGACCCTACTTAAGCTCTCCCGCTGCATAGTTTGCACCTGAATACCGTGCCTGTTAGACAACAATAGGTGTGCTCAGACCACGGGCCAATCTCGAGGTCGGGGATGCTCTCTCCCAGCACGTTTCCCACGGGAAGAGGCGGAGACGCATGAGATAGCCCGGGTCTCACACCTCAATTCCCTGCTGTTCCCTGGGGGCCTCATGAGAACTCTAAGGTTTAGAAGTCCTCACTTTTACCTGCCCGAGACTGTCCACATGGAACTGAGCTTACACCCCCAACAATCATGTGCTTATATTAAAAAACATGGATTGTGACTTCAGCATATATAGACATATCAGAGAACTGGGAACATTTCCCTAAAAGAAATAGAAACTACTAACAGTGAAAAGGTAAACCTTCCTAACTGGGAGATCAAAGTGATTCACTGAAAGTGTGTTTACTGGTATTTAAACTAAACTCATATATGATTCATCAACCAACTCATGCTTAAAGTCTGTTTCTTTACATTTCCTAATGTTGCTATTAACTTCTGACAGTATATTAAAGAGAACAGTACATTTAAAATGTCATCGTTTTCACTCCTTATGTGCATTCAAGTGAACAAATATGTGTCGAGTGTCTTTTTAGGAATAGGAAGAAAATGCTTAAACCATTCTTTCAGTTTGCTGTGAAATAGTCAACTGATAACATTATCAAGCATGTAATATGAATCATCTTACTATATATATGTATATATATATGCATATATATATTCCTCCCAATGCATATCAATATGGAAAATAAACTATTCCTAAACGTGTAGCCTATTAAATGCCAATAGAAACTGGGTGTGAAGTAAGTCCTGCCTTTGAGACATATTGGCTTTGTGACACTGGCCAAATCATTTTACCTCTCAGTATCTTCTACAGGATTATAAATTGCAGGACAAGTGACAATCTTTATTAGTTGATGGAGTTTTCTCATCAGGCATTCTCTATGCCAGTGAAATCACAGGTATGGTACACACACACACACACACACACACACACACACACATACACACACACTAGTGGTCTTGAAGTCAAAGGCTCCCCATCCCTGATTTTGTCCAGTTATCTATTGGGGTTCCTCACTTGACTGCAAGTGGTGTGTACTCTCTGTAGATATGTACATGCATGTTCAGTCTACATATACATGATGTAGCATAAGAGAAGCTCTAGGAAAGCTTCCACATAATCTTTATTAGTGAATCGTATTTTCAGCTATCCAGAATCCTTTATTATCCTGGTGAACTGAAGTAAAGATAAGAGGAACTGATTTTTATGCCTTCCTTTGATCCTAGAACTGAAAGTAAATTCTACCAAATTATATTCTTTTCTTTTAACCCACTTTGGCTAATCCAGTTTTCTCGGGCTGAAATTGCCTCCCAATTAAATGAGGACCCTGATCTAAGATATCAACTAACAACCTCCCCAACCAATACAAAAAAATTCTTTATGCATCCTCCAAGTAAATAGTTTCCTCCAACTTTTCACACTTTATTTAATTATTCTTTTGAAAGGCTTTACCCTATGGTATTGTTCTGTGCCAAAAATGGGTAGAATCAGAACCACAGGGAAAAAGCACAATAGCAATCCACAACATTCCAGCTGTTCCCAGTTCCTTCTCCCAGTATTTAACTGGTTTGTGTATTTTGCCACTGTTTAGTTTGATTTTGTTTTTATGTTGGCCCTTATCCTTCCTTCATGATTTGTCCCACTGTGTGTTCTTGATTCATTTTAGGATCCTCCCTGATAAAGATGCATTTAGTAGAGTAGGCATAGTAGTAATTTAAATTGAAAGATCTTTCTCATTAATTAATAGGCCCATATGATCTGAAACCTTGGGTCACATGTGGTAGGAGGAGCTTTCTGAACAGGTGGAATAGGAAGGGTGGAACAGAGGTAGGAGGAAATGAGTGAGTGTGGTCCAGTCGGAGGGGAAAGAACGCAGGCCAACTGACATGGTGTAACAGTTGGTGATGAGAAGGCCCTGGCTGAGGGAGGGCAGGTTTGAGACTGATACATTATGACAGTAGATGGTGAGAAAGCCGTTGTTGAGGGAGGGAAGGTTTGAGAATGGCTTTGCCCCCTGTTGCGATCATGGTTATTAACTTCTTGGTCACCATGACGGATTTGGCTTTCTGGTTCTAGGACCTGGCTTTATGGTGTTTAATAAATGTTTTTCTTCTGCCTTCCTTATATAGAAAGTCTTTTATACTTGGCGATTGAGAATGACGCTAGCATATTCATAGTCACCACCAGTTCTGTAAATGTTGTCTTGGCGATACAATAGGATACTCAAACTACTTGATTTGATTTTACTTTACCTTTCTTCTCACATTATTGGTTGGATAATTAAGAGTACAACTAGTTTCTTAGTTTAATTAATGGTATCCTTTTTATGACAGCAGGCTGCCATGGTAATAAATCTGACTTATGGCTTTGGGTTCAATACTGAGTTTTGATGATTTCTTTATGGATTATCTCTGTTCTATTGACATACTCAACTTAAGGTTCTACCAACTCTACCAACAACAGAATGAAAAGCCACCTTTTTCTGTGAATGTATTTGTACACATGTATGCGAATATATGCATGTTCATATACATGCCTAAAAATAAACATTAGCAATTTACAGTAGTTATAAATTTAAAGAATCAAATATTTCTAATATTAGACTTACAGGAAGTTCAAAAGGAACTACAAGGAATTACAAAAGGAACAGTGATTGTTTTTACTGTATCCTTGATATAGTTCTTAGTATCCTAACTATACTTTTAACAGTATTACCTATAGAAGTAACAAAAATTACTATAGAAATCCCTGAAAGTCTAAATCTCATCAGCTGTTAGTGATTTAAAGAATGACACTTTCCCATGATTCAATTTTAGAATTGGTTCTGAGATTGTTATATATGAAAAGAGGAATAGGATTAAGAAATGTTTTTGTGATTTGACTATAAAGGAAATTTCCAGATGAGATTACTTTTCCCAGTGCAGGGCTCCTTCAGGATTTATTGTCTCAGAGTTGCCTAGAGGACTGAAGTCATATGCATTACCCAGTCACACAGCTAAAATGTGAATTCTCTTTCCATACATATGTTTGTGTCTGTATGTGTGTGTATGTATGTATATATACATATACACGAAATTTCTAGCTCTAGCTCACACATATATCTATCATCTACTAAACATATATGTGTGCATATATATTCATACACATACATAAGTAATATATGTACATATGTGTGTGTGAGATGTAAGGCATAATCCTACTACTCAGGTAAATCATAAATTACAATTTTCAATTTTGTTTGGGCAGCAGGGTTACATAATTAAATGCATGAAAAGTAAAGATAACTTTTAGTGACATCTCAAATATTAGTAAATTTCATTAATGTATTTTAAAAGCATTTATGTTACAGATAGAAACATGAGTAAAGCAAAATATTGATATTATTAAATTGTCTTTTCTATTTTGTCTTAAAAGCACTTCATGATATTATTCAATATTTTTTTCATTAATAAGAGGGTTGATGATTCCCACTTTCATTCACTTCCTAATTGCTAAAAACATTTAATCTTACTATATAAAAACACTTAATATAAATACTTAATGAAAAGAGTCAATATATCCTGTATGTCTTTAACCATAATGTCATTTGTTTTAATAAATTGTAAACTTGTAATGGTAAGAAATATGATTTAACTCTTATTTTAATACTTAGCCTTCTGTAATGTCTCATAGTAGTTGACTAGGAAATTATTGAACTAAAGTTAAATTTCCTTATTTGATTACTGCAAAAAAAAAGCTTTGGCAATTATCACAATTAATCTCAGCTTCGGAGTGAGAATAACTTTGAAATGGATGAGGAAATAAAAGCAAGACAGGATGGATTGAGAAGAATAAAATCTTATAGTTTCCATTTGTTGGACTTATATATCTTTTGAGTATGCTGCTTATTTACAGATAGTTAAAATAAGTCTGTGTTCAAAAGATATGTTAGGGTACATGCAAATACGAAAATTATACATTTTGAATGATATAAGACTTTCAAGGTGATAAATTCTACTCAAGAATTACCTTGGAGATTAATAAAATGTAAAAACATATTTAAAGTTGGAAGTGACTCATGTTTCTCAGTATCCATGGCAAAGAATTACTTTTCCAACATTAATAGGATTTCAAATTGACATTGACATTTTAGCATATCAAAATTAGCTTTGAAAAAAAGCTCTCATGTCTTATGTAAATGGCTGTGCTGAATTTTATGGAACTTAGCATTCCAGAAAATGTCATGGAACCTAATATAAAACAAGTTAACATTCTCATTTTTAGATCTTAAGGGAATATGATGATAAAAATACAACTTTTGATATTCATCCAAAATGTGCTAGATTTTCTTTGCGAAAGCTTGTATGTACAATAAATTTAAATTTTGAGTAGCCAATACGTGTGTCTTTGGCATTTACTCTGATTAAGAATTTGAAAAATATTCTTAGAGAAACTATTGTAATATATAGAAGTAAGGATTGACCGTTAAGAAGCTAAAAATCCCCTCTTAATGGAGGCATAGCAGGTTTTCTATGGAGAACAACAGATGCTTTCTTATTTATACTTACATAAAACTTCCAAGTTATTTTAAAATCTCTGAAAGCTAAGTTATATGTTTTTAAAAAGCAATGTACATTGCTTTAGACGGGCAGAAAACACTTTTCACAAAGCTCTTTCTACATTCGCTATTAGTGATGGAGAAATAGAAAAAAATCTTCAAAATATGTCTTTTTTTGGGGGGGGGGAGTTATTCCCAGGGAGCTTAGTTCTTCAATAGCAGAAGATATTTATTTAAAAGGTCATTATAAATTAATAAGGCAAATAGAACTTTCCCCCAATTACTTATGAGAAAGGTGAAGAGTAAAACCCTCTCAAGAAAGGAAATGAGTAATATCTGAGAATTTTACTGGACTCCTGACAGGAGTCCAGGAGAATAGAGGAGGCAGGGATAAGTGAATGACAGCCTGAAATATTATGGTCAAATGCCTCAAAGTATTTGTAAGTCAGTGACTGTTTAATGAGGCCAGGCTGACAGCTAGAAGTGTTAGCTCATATTAATGAGTCACATGGCAGATTATCTGGACTTATCAGGAATGGTTTTAAGCTTAGTGTCCCAAAAGCCTTTAGATGGCTTGGCGATGTGGAAAATATGTATGGAATAGAGGCAATTGACTGTAGAATTTTTCAGGAAGTTTCCAGAGATTTTCTGATAAGCAAGCTTTGGTGCATACTCAGATCACCTAAGATGAAGGCAACCATGTAGAAGATGGTAGAGACCTATTTCTGGGAGAATACATGCTCCCTTATCACTTGGATAGGAGCAGTCTTTTTCCATTGACTGAGCAGCCATAATAGACTGTGTTTTTAAAAGTCCCAGACTGGGACAGTGTCATTCTCCCTTTCCAGTTGTGTCCAGGGGGTGATGTTCCTGTTGACCAGCAACATTGGCACCATGTACAAAGGGTTACTTTTTTCTCTTCCTTTAGGGTCCTGGGAATGAAATGTTGGGTGTTTGGGTCAGTTTGTTTTTCTTTTTAGTTGTAGGCCCAAGAAAGGGACTTCCTAGACTGTGGAACTTGAACTCTGGTGACTTTGGAGCCAGGATTCCAGGTTAGATGTTGCTGCTAGCCTAGCAAGAAAAAGCCCTGAAAACCTAGGGTGCTTGTAATTTTAGTGTATGTAGTTGAGAGAAAGGCTTCCTGAGCCTTTTGCTGTAAAGGAACTGAGTTAAGTTGTGAATCTAACCTCCATCCTTCCCCAGAGGCTGAGATGATACAGGGGAGAGAGGTGATTTTGCTTTCCATGTGCTACGAGGGGAGGAATTTTTCTATGTTTGTTTTTTACTATACCTTTAAAGTAAATTTACTTTTTTTTTACGTGCTTATCTGACTTAAGTTCTTGAGCCAATGGCAGAGGCGAGACACCCCAGCTTCCTTGTAAGGTACAAAGAATCCTGGGAGAAGGGATGAAAGGTAATACTTGACCTTCAGACAGTGGGGGTCTCACTCACTGTTACAAATCATTTGAGATTCAGGAGGTATAAAAAACTAAAGGAGCTGCTTCATTGATTTGTGGAGTTCTCAACATTCTTGTCTTCTTATTAGAGTCAAGGGCCAACTTAGAGGCAAGATGACTGTGTTACCCAAGAAATAGGTAAAAGAATTTGAGTGGTTACCTCATTACAGTGTGATCATCAAGGGGCTTTTCTAGCCATTACTCACACATAACATTCCTGTGTCCCATGAATTCACCCATTCCTCATTTCTGCCTCTTAGATTCTTCAGTTTGCTTCATTATATAACTCAGGTGCCATCACTTGCTTGAATCCTTTTCTGGTCATCTAGTTGTTAATGCTCTCTCTCTGTCTCTATGTCTTTCTCTATATATCTGTCTCTGTCTCTCTGTCTCTCTCTCTCTTTCTCACTTTCCTTTTCTTTCCCTCTCTATCTATCTTGAGAGGCAATTGGGGTTAAGACTTGCCCAGGGTCACACAGCTATCAAGTGTCAAATGTCTGAGGCAGGATTTGAACTCAGGTCCTCCTGACTCCAGGACCAGTTCTCTATTTACTGCACCACTTAACTGCCCCACAATACCCTCTTTATTGAAATTATTTGTAATACTTGGTACATATTTTCTAGTTAATCTGAGCCATATTAGAAAATCTTTTTCCTAGTCTAGGGGGCTGATAGTGGCAAAAAGGAAAGTGGGGGCATGGAGTGGGTAGCAACAGTAATGCAGAGAACAATTAAACCATGGGTGTACTTGTTCCTGGAAATATGATGGTCTGTATAACCAGAATGTTACACCTTCATTCCTGCCACTGTTGAGAGCCTTTCTGACTTGAAGATGAACCCTTTAGAATTTGAAGAGGAGGTAGAAAAAAAATTTCCAGAAAAAAAGAAAGCATGAGTACAAAATAAGAAAAATGACCTAGAAAAAGTTGAAAGAGAGGTGTAGCCAAGATAGCTGAGGAGTGACAGCAACTAACCTGAATTATCCAAAATTCCCTTACAAACAATGTTAAAATAACACCTTAAAATTAATTCTGAAGTAGCAGAACCAAAGAAAAGATGGGATAAAACAATTTTCCAGCCCAAGGCAACTTCAGCAGGAAATGTCTTTCTCTCTGGTGTGAGAGTTGAACTCAGTCCAGTGCAGACTGCACCCCAGCAAGCCAGCAGTAGGTCTTTGGGGACTACTGAATCAAAGGCACTGACTTCTAGAGCACTCGGTCCATAGATGATAAGAGAGTCAGAGACCTGGTCAGAAGGAGATTGCAGGGGACCATTTGCTGGCACTAGCAGCACAATTCTGTTGTATTGTTCATACACAGGTCCACAGGAGAAGGAGAAGCATGAGCAGGAGTGGGGACCCAGGACACAGTTCTGGAGCAGAAAGGAATGCTTGTGCTTGCTCACAGGCCAGAATACATGCCAGGAAAGCAGTGACCACACCCCTCTTTAGATCATACCACCTTGGGAGAAATAAAAACTTACAGACCCCCCAGAACTCTGAAAACAGCAGCATAAAGAAAGCCTGAAGTTTGGGACAGTGCCTTCTCCACCTTGGGAGCAGAGCTCAATTTTAACATAAAATTAAAAGTCAAGAAATAGACTGAAACAGTGAGCATACAAAAAAAAAAAAAAAAGAACCTGCCCATACAGTTGCTGTGATGGCAGGGAAAATCAAAAGACAAACTCAGAAGACAACAATGTCAAAAAGCTACATATAAAGCCTCGAGGAGAAATATGAATTGGTCTCAGATTGCATAAAGAACTTCTAGAAGAGCTTAAAAAGGATTTTAAAAATGAATAAGAAAAGTAGGGGAAAAATTGAAGGGAAGAATGACAATAATACAAGAAAAGTATGAACAAAGAGTCAACCCCTTGGTAAAGGAGACACAAATAAATGCTGAAGAAAATAACATCTTAGAAAATAGAATAGACCATATGGTAAAAGATTCACAGAAATTCACAAAATTCACAAAAATTCACAAAATTCACAGAAAACTCCTGTAAAAGCAGAATTGGCCAAATTGAAAAAAAAAATGTACAAAAATTCACTGAATAGATTCATTAAAATGAAGATGTAGCCAAATGAAAAGGAGATACAAAAACTCACTTAAGAAAATAAATTCCTTAAAATTTAGAATTGAACAAGTAGAAACTAATGAGATGTCAAGAAACAATTTAAAAAATCAAAAGAATGGAAAAATGCAAGAAAATATGAAATATCACTTTGGAAAAACAACTGACCTGGAAACTAGATTAGGAAATATAATTTAAGAATTATTGGATTACTGGAAAGCCATAATAAAAAAATTAGCCTAGATAATATCTTTCAAGCAGTTATCAAGGAAAATTGCTCTAATATCCTATAACCAGAGGATAAAATAGAAATTAAAGGAATCCACCAATCACCTGTTGAAAGAGATCCCTAAGTGAAAACTCCCAAGATTGTTATAGCCAAATTCCAGAGATCCCATATCTAGGAGAAAATATTGAAAACAGCCCGAAAGAAATAATTCAAATATTGTGGAGCCCCAGTCAAGATCACACAAGATTTAGCAGCTTCTACATCAAAGAATAAAGGGCTTAGAATGTGATATTCTGGAGGGCAGAGGAGCTAGGATTACAACTAAGAATCATGTACCCAGCAAAACTGAGTTAATTCTTCAGGGAGAAAATGGATATTTAATGAAATACAACACTTTGAAACCATCCTGATGAAAGACCAGAGCTGATTAGAACATTTGACTTTCAAATAAAGACTCAAGAAAAACATGAAAAGGTATACATGAAAGAGAAATTATAAGTGAGCCAATGAGGATAACATGTTTATATTCTTATATTGGAAGATGATACTTGTAAATCTTAATAGCTTCATTATTATTATAGCAATTAGAAGGAGTATACATAGACAAAGGAAACAAGTGTGAGTTGAATGTGATAGGATGATATCCAAAAATAAATAAAATTAAGGAGTAAGAAAGATGGATGCACTAAGAGAAAGGAAAGAGAGGTACAATGGGGTAAATTATCTCATATAAAAGAAGAGCAAAAGAGTTTTTGACAGTGGAGAGGAAGATGGGGTGACTAGTGGTACTTGAACCTTACTCTCATCAAAACTGGCCCAAAGAGAGAATAATGCACATAGTGAGTTGGGCATAGAAATTTGTCTTATACAGGGAAATAAGAAGGGAGAAGGATAATAGAGGGGGGTGACTGATAGAAGAGAGAGCAGATTGGGGACAGCAGTAGTCAAAAGCAAACACTTGAGGAGGGACAAGGTGAAAGGAGAGAGAAGAAAAGGTGGGAAGGGGGAAGTAGGATGGAGGAAAGTACAGAATTAGTAATCATAACAGTGAATGTGTATGGGGAAAACTCACCCATAAAAAAGAAGTGGATAGCAGAGTGGATTATATGATTTAGACATAAAGGGTGATACAATCAGAAAATTAGGGGAGCAGGTTAGTAGTTTACCTGTCAGATCTATGGATAAAGGAAGAATTTATAACCAAATCAAAGGTAGAGAACATTGCAGGATATAAAATTGGTTATTTTGGTTATATTAAAAAGATTTTGCACAAATAACACAAATGCAGCCAAGATTAGAAAGAAAGCAGAAAACTTGGGGTGGGGGCGATGTAGAGAAAATGTCTTTCATAAAAACTCATTTTTCAAATTAAAAAAACTGAGGTAAATTTACAAGAAGACAAATCATTCCTCAGTTGGTAAATTGTCAAAGGACATAAAACAGGCAGTTTTCAAATGAAGACTAACCATAGTTATATGAAAAAATGCTCTGAGTTACTACTGATTAGAAAAGTGTAAATTAAAGCAACTCTGTATCTGAATAATGTGACAGAACAGGCAAATGACAAATATTAGAGGGGATGTTCGAAATTTGAGTCACTAATGCATTGTTGGTGGAGTTGTGAACTCGTCTAATCAGTCTGGTAAACAATCTGGAACTCTGCCCAAAAGGCTATGAAACTGTGCATACCCTGTGACCCAGCAATGGTACTACTAGGTCAGTAACCCAAAGGAATTTTTTTTAAAAAAGGAAAGAACCTATGTGTACAAAAATATTTATAGTAGTTTTTGGAAATTAAGAGGATGCCCATCATTTAAGAAATGACTGAATAGGTTATGGTATGTGGTTATAATTGAATACTATTATGCTATAAGAAATGACAAGCAGAATGCTTTCAGGAAAAAGCAAACTTTAAAGACTCCTATGAACTGGTACAGTGAAGTAAGCAGAACAGGAAAACATTATATACAGTATCAACACTATTGCATAATAATTAACTGTGAATGAAAACTATTTTCAGCAATACAGTGATCTAAGACAATTCCAAAGGACTTTGGAGAAAGAACTGAGGGAGTCTAAATGCAGATCAGAACATATCTTTTAAAAACTTTTTCTTTTTTCCTTTTTCCTTTCTTCCTTCTTCCTCCTTCTTTCCTTCCTTCTTTCCTTCCTTCCTTCCTTCCTTCCTTCCTTCCTTCCTTCCTTCCTTCCTTCCTTCCTTCCTTCCTTCCTTCCTTCCTTCCTTCCTTCCTTCCTTCTTTCCTTTCTTCTTGTCTTTCTTCCTTCCTGTCTTTCTTCCTTCTTTCCTTTGTCTTTCTCCCTCTCTCTGTTTTCTTTCACAAGATGACTAATACAGAAATATGTTTTGTATGACCGTATATGTATAATTTATATCAAATTGCTTGCTTTTTCAACGAGGGAGGAAGGTGGTGGAGGAGGAAGAAAACTTGGAACTCAGTATTTTTTAAATGAATGTAAAACTTGCTTTTACGTGAAATTGGAAAAAAAAATTTAAAACAATAATTGAAATTATTGAGATCTCCAGCAATTTGTAAGAAAAAACAACTGGGGAAAAATTTTAATCAATATTTATAATCCCTGATATTTACAAGAAAATTTATACATTTGAGAAATGAGCTAAGTAAAAGTGAAGTTCTAATATAAAAACATAAATGTGATCTTATACATGTCACCAAGAATTGATAGAATTGCACTCACTACTAAAATATAGCAATGAAAAGATACATCTTTTTTGAAAGAATGAGACCTGATAAAAGTGGTATTATGAGTATATGGCAAGAAAAAAACAGCTATATATAGAAATTCACAAAATTGAGGCTAGAAATATAGTGGACAATATTTAGATACAAACAGAAAGTGATATCATTGTGTGAATACCCTACATACTGCCTGGGAAGATGTAGGATATAGATGATGCTTTCTTAATATAAATATTAAAATAATTATAGAGGCAAGTTATAATGTAATATTTGTGTCAGAAGTACTTATTTGATATAATAGATCTAGACACACTTTGTGGGATTACTCCTGATTATGCAGCATAGTCTGAACACAGAAGATCTGGGAGACTTATTGTATCATGTCACCTAGTACATTTTCAAAACTCTCCCTTTTTATCCAACATTTAACAAAATTAAAAGATAAATATGAATGATGAATTGAAGGAAATAAAATTAGAACATAAAGCAGTATTCATGAAAAATAAAATAGTAACTTTAATTTAGGCACTAGGCCTCTTGCAGTTACTTAGTAGGAAACTCTTCCCTTTGTATCTTTACAACTTCTAGCAAGTAGAATCTATATCACTCTGTTGAAGTTTTTCTAGGTATTCTTCTATGATAGCACCTCAGATGCCACTTGCTCTGTACCAGTGTCACAAGTGAGCTCGTAGCTGAGTGGTCTCAAAAATAGAAAAATTTAATTTTAATGCATTCTTAAAATAATAGTGTTACCTTTCAGAGGTCAAATGAGCTTTCAGAGGATGTAGCCCACAAAACTCCTGAATGCAGCCAAGAAGCTGATTAAAGTGTAATTGAGAAATGTTTAACAAAGTAAACAAAAATATAGTATGACATAAAATAATGTTAATGTGGCTATCTCATTCAGTATGCAGCTTTCAGGGATCCATTTCTATTTGACTTGGACATTATTACCTTACAACTTACATTTTTACTGGGCCTCACAGTTTTCAAAGTCCTTTCACATACATTATCTCTTTTGCAGTCATGGCTGATGTTGATTTAATGCTGTAAGGGTCACAAATACTTTTACATATTTGACTCCTTTTGCATATTTGACTCATTTGAAACTCATAGCAAGCTGGTGAGATATATAGCATAGTATACTAATATTCCTATTTTAGAGATGAGGAAACTGAAGCTCAGACACCAAGTATCTTGACCATTCTCACACGTTTATGAAATGTTGCTTGCAGAATTTGAAGTCTGATCTCTCCTGACTATAGTCCTGGTACTTTCTACTACATCCCATTCTGCTCACTTCAACCCTGTCAGTTAGGATAGTCATTACTCCCATTTTGCAGAGGATAAAAGATAAAGCCCAGAGTTTAAGTGACTTCCCATTTACATGGATAGGGGATATCAGAGGTGGCCTGGAACCAGATCTTCTAAATCCTTCTCTGGTGCATTTTTCATTATATTTCCTTGCCTTTAAGATGAATAAGTGGGTAAAGAAGGACAGCATATATCCGGAAAGGGAAATTGTGCCAATCATAGGTATAAACTTCAGCAGCTCCACAATTTTGCCCATGACTGGTCTAATGATTTTCATCCAGTAATGGTTGTCCAAGCAAGGTGATAATATAATTCTTCTTCCTGGTTTTAATTGCTAGGTTTTCATAGCAGTTTTTATATATATAGGGAAATACTGAGTATATTTGCTATAGGCAAATTTTAAATATGTCTTTGCCTAGAGAGAGGAAAAAAAAGAGAAATGAGTGGGGGTGGCTAGCAGAAGGGAAGCAATGGCATTGTTAAATATGAGCAATTGTATTGTAAGTTACTACTGGCCAAAAGGAACTTTGAGGAGGCCTAATTATCTTTGAAAAACTTTTTCAGGATTGCCTTAATAGGAATTTCCAGGCTTTAATGTTGTCAACAAAAGTCACAATTAGTCTTGGTTGCCCTAGCACATCTTTTCAGGGTATGGCAGAAACCTGTTTAATGTAGTTCATGCTGCCCTGAAAACACATTTGTCCTATTTTTTAATGTGTCTAGGAAAAAATTCCATAATCTTCAATAGAATCTTCTTCACTGTTATGCTAATGCGTCAAAAATATATATTCCTAATTGTAGTGGAAAGTGTACTTTTATACTACAATTAAAATATACCCCTGAAGTGAACTGTTAATAGCTATTCCTAATAATAGTAATCATTTTAGAAGGCAATTCCAAGTCTGAATTCTTTCCATCTTTGCCCAAACTACTCAGAATAATATATTTCCAATAAATTGAGTGTCATCATTTTCTTCTTTTCCTACACTGTGTCTTATCTCAAATTTTTCTTCACAAGTCAGACACTGGTGTTTAAGAAATGCTTGTTGAAGGAATGAATGAATGAACAATCAAATGAATATTGATTTTAATGAGTCTCTGTTTCTGCTCCAACACATCTTAGACTCAGAGGAAAGGTAAAGGAAGAATAAAGGAGATTAATGTACATTCTTTAGTACAAATGTTGAACAATTCACTTTACTCATACTAGTGCACTGTTTGATTACATCTCTACAGTCCCCTAAGTTTTTTAGATGGTTCAGATTACTGTAGAAAATTTAATTACATATATAATGAATTGTCTTATACAACTTTATAGGCTTAAGATTGGCACTGTCTTTTGGGGCACCCTGTATATATGGTCATATCCTAAGCTTTATTTCCCCATTATAAACTACTAGAAGACAATCTTTAAAAATATCCTTTTTTTAAGCAAAAAACAAGCTGCTTGGTTGCTTTTCTAGATATTATATTTGAATAATTCGTTAGCATTAATTACAGGTTGTACATTTAGCCCACTTATTAAATCAGTTCTGTTTTCAAAACATTATGGTATACTAATTATAAAATGCAACAATATACAAATTATATGACCCTTACCCTTTCAATGTAATCTCATAAAATTCAGTAAGACGATATATAGGTCACTCAAAAAAACTGATAAACAGCAATGCATTCAGAAAAAACACCTTCCCAGTGTCAATGTAAATGACTTTAATTAGCAGAATCAATCAATCATCAAGCTTTATTAAGTGTCTACTGTGTTCCAGGGAAGGCTGTTGGTTTTTTTTTTGGTGAATAAATGAGTGAATGAATGAATAAAAAAGTATTTATTAAACTTTAATTTTGAACCAATCCCAGTGCTTAGCTCTAGGATTATAAATGCAAAAGTTTCTGACTTTAAGGAGCATTTTAATAAAGGAGACAACATACAAAGGAGAAGAATGTCTAGGGAAGAATATTTTTGTTCAGAAAATTACCTCAACGTTGAACAGAACCGTAATAGAAGAGATTGACACACCCTGTCCAGGAACTATGGCAGAATGGATGTGATCCTCCTCATTTAGGGTTCCAAAACTGGAGAGGCACAGAAGGAAAACACAAGTAGTTGGTGCAAGGTGTTGGCCAGGCTACGAAGTGGGACTTAAACAGTAGAGACTGAAGTGAAACATGGTGACTGGAGATTTTCTGAAACAGTATTCTGAGAGAGGCAATCATCAATTAGGGTAGGAGGGTCCCATAGTAGAAGCTCCACCAACACATGGTCTTTGGTTTGGGCATCATGGTAGTTAACCGGGGAGTGGGGCTGATATTTGGAAAGTAGGCTATGAAGTGGCCTCATGGCTACCTTTGTCTTAAATGACAGGTTTTGCTAGATAGAGAGAGAAACATCCTGTTCTCACAATAAGGTATTTACCAGTATGGAAATACATCGTGGTCACCTTCTCCTCTGTTAAGTGCTGGGTGATTAGAAGTCAAATTCTCACTCAGGTTCTCCTTTTTATTTTCTTCCCTTGTGGCTGAATTAAGTGTTGATGTTAATTACTAGTGCCATTCCTAATTGTCTCTTGGCTGGCTTATGATAACTCCACTCAAAGAAAATTTTCAATTTCTTGACTTGCTTTCTTCCTACTTCTAACGTATTCCCCAAAAGCCCAGAGCTTATTTCCCTGTTTTTCCCATGGAGGCCATTATTCATATCCAGGCCTGGCCCATGGCAAAACTGTGAAATAGAAAAATTTTCATATCCCTATTTTGTCCTTTCTTCATTTTCTCCAGAATCCAAGGCTTGACCTTTCTTACTTGGTACCTTCAACTGCCAACTCTCAGGGCATATCACCACCAGGTAATATCATCTGTCCTGCTGCCCAAAGATATATCCTATCTTTGAAGTCATAGGTTCTTCTTAACTATCCTTTGGTCTTAGAAGGATTAAAGCCTGTCTTAGTTCTCCAACTCATTAGTAATCATTTTGAAAATGTCAGGTCATAGCAGGTGGGTGGGGAAGATATCCTGGGAAGCCCTTAAGTCAAGTTGTTTAGACAGTAAGCTAATTCATCTACACATGAGGTTGACCCTGTCTGCTGCTTAAACTCATTTCTTTTTATGTAATCAAACACCTCCATCCCTACCAAATATTTTTACTGTTGTCCAAATGGCTAAATACCTACGTAATCATTTATGTTTTTCTTATTGTCGATCTGTATATGTCATGACATAGTGTAAATCACTCCCCCTACTACAAAGGAATAAGAATAAGGACTCACTCTGAGATTTCACTGGAAATTCCAGGTGAGGAAAGTTGCCTAGGAGCATTGAGAAGTTAAGTAAGTTGCCCAGGGTCATTAAGACTATCTGTGTCCTGGTTCTTTATCCACTGTCCATGTTACCTCTTTCTGTGATGCTGTGCTATTAATAAATTTGTCTTGTGAAAAGCTCAACTTCAAATTTTGAATAACTTTCATCCCCTGATTAATCTCCTTTAGATCCATGGCCTCTTTTAAATGGAAAGCATTTTGTTCTTCCTTTATGTCTTTCATGTGCCTAACACAGGATTCCCAGTACTATAGTCATTATACTTGCTGAGTTGAATTCTATCAGTTTAAAAGTATAGAAATCTCATAAGGATGTGATTGAAAATGGAAAAAAAAAATTATTGTTTTTAAATGTCAATTTCTTACTGGACAAATTTACCTAAAAATATTAATCTTGCTTAACCCTGTGCTAGGTCAATTTAGAAGAAACTAAAGATGATATAGCTAGAAGAAGAGTCAAAAAGCTTACAATGCAACCACGTCATTTCACAGGTGAAGAAAATGAGACCCAGAGTAGTTAAGTGACATCCATAATCATTAGTGCAATAATTGGATTAGAATGTAGTTTTTTTCTTATCATTCCATTATTTTTTCCTCTTTAATATTGTCTAACCTAATGTCATCAGTCAAGTGAAAAAGCATTTATTAAAGGCCAACTAAATGCCAGTCAATGTGCTGGAGGTGCAAAAATTTGAATGAGAGAAAAAATCTTTGGTCTGAGGGAGAAGTGCTATTAACCCATTAAGACTCTTGGCAAAGATACTGGAGTGGTTTTCTTCTCCAGTTCATTTTACAGATGAAGAATTGAGGCAAAAAGGTTTAAGTGACTTGGCCAGGGGTCACATAGCTAGTAAATGTCTGAGGCCAGATTTGAACTCATGAAGATGAGTCTTCCTGATTCTAAGCCCCGTGACCTATCCACGATGCCACCTAATGAGATCTTGAGACTTACTTATGATAGATCACCTCTGCTTCAGACCTTTCTGCTTTTCTCTTTTGATACCCACACTCTGCTTCTTTTCCGTAACCTTCTATAGCTGGGGTATTCTATTCTAGAATCTTACATTTCATATCTGTGCTTGAAAGTTGCAGCCTTGCTCCTGGCCACTCCATAGAATTTTTCTACCTATGATTTTACCAATGGGAAATCAATCAAACAACTTCCAAGAACCCTGTTTCCTTGCTATAAAACCTATTATCTTCCTCTGCATCACAGATGCATGGGTAAGGACAAAGAATCATGGGTAAGGACAAAGAATCTAGGCATCTCAACACCTTACACCAAGACTGATAGAAGTTAAATGTAACCTGAACGTGCAAAATTCAGAGAATGGCCTATTACAAGATGATCATTTTGACTCCCTTTTTCCTTCTGCTATTGACTGAATGTAAAACTATGAATCACTAAGTATTTATCAAGCCCCAACTATGTGTCCAACACCATGCTTATCATTCCTGAGATTCTAGGAACTTCCGTGTTGTAGTTTAATCCCTCTCCTTGCTCAGCACAGTGCCTGGAACATAGTAGATACTTAATAAATGTTTATTGAATTGAATTGAAATGAATTGGTTTATGTTGATTGTACACAGCCGAACTGTGAATATTTCATTTGGGACATATCTTTTCTTATGTGAGTGAATATATTCCCATAATAAAGGCTACTGCTTTTAGAATCACTGGAGGGTCATTCTTCTTTGGGAAAAGCCTCCAGTCAATCAATATTCATTTGTTAAAACACATAACATCTGTCAGATGCTGTACTCAGCACTGAAGATACAAAAACAAAAATGAAACAGTCTCTATAATCAAGGGGCTTGTGTTTTATTGGAAAATGTCCTAAAGTAGCTGTATCAGATTGAGATGCCTAAAAATATACTATGAAAAATTTTGCAGGTTTTTGTAGCTTCTTAGACTTTGAATGCTTTTAAAATATTGATACTTGATAGTTCAAAGAATTTATTATTCCATCAATGTCATTTAATGTCATAGATCATAATCCCATGCGCAAGTTCTTCTATATGTTTTCTGATTTTTTTCTGTAATCATGTAAATAAACAGGGTTCTACTCAATATAATAGGTGCCTTCCACTGCACCTCATGACATTGTTTGGATACTAGCAAATCACATAAGCTGTCCAGGTTGAACATAGTTTATCACTTGATCTTACTACTTAAAAACACGCCTGCCTTTACGTTCCTCAATTTCGCTGAAAAGTTCATTATGCCACTTCACTTGAGCAGTTGTTCACTGGTAAGAGATAGCAATCTATTCATGATCACTATGAATAGGAGAGTTAATTGGCACAGGGAGCAGAGCCTAGGATTTGGAGTCAGGAAGACTTAAGTGGAAATTCTGCCTCAGATACTTAGCTATGTAACCCTTGGCGAGTCACTTGACCTCCCTTTCAGTTTCATCATTTGTAAAATGAGAATCATAATAGTGTCTACCTCACAAGGTTGTTGTGAGGATCAAATGAATTAACATATTTAAATTACTTTCAAAAACTCATGTAGATGAAAACTGTTGACAATGTTAATACTATTACTGTTATTATTAGTAGTAACTTCTCCATCTGTTTTGAGGATACCTATAATTTTTATTATTTGTTGACTGGTATTCCATGACCCAAAGACAACAGCATCACCAGAATATTGATGTTAAAATGATTAGCTTTTGTTTTGTCCAGAAAAGCCTGGACATATTAAAAAACACTCAATAATTTCTCGTAGAAAACCTAGCCCCCTCTCCATTTCCTGTTCATTGTTCTGTCTAGGTCATTGTAAAGCCATGAAAGATATACATCCTGAAGGATTAGTTATCTGTCCGTTGTATATCAGTATGAACAATAGACATTCTTCATCCAGCTGACTTTTCTGTGTTGGATAGTTCGACAAGACTGTTGAGTGATTATAGATATTATTTAGGAGCCTCTGCAGTACTCTAGGGATTTGTGAAATAAGCACAAAGCCAACACAGATTTTTTTTTTCTAGGGAACTGTAGTATCCATAGGGGATCTTTTTCCTATTGAGGAGGATGGGAAATGGTCATGTGCCTTGTACATCCCTAAATTCTAATTATCAGAGACTTTGTGTCCACAGGGAGATCATGTACTGTCTAAAAAGAGCATTTAAGATCTCCTAGAATCCTAGAGGTGGAAGAGATCTTAGTTAGTTGTTGTCCTTTGTTCTCAAAAGGACCAAAATGACACCACTATGCTAGAGTCAGGTTTCAGTGTGTCCGACTGTGGCCGATCAGACCAATATGGGCATGGAATGCTCTTACCCCAGGTTGGGCACCAATAGTCTGTATGAACATTTGGGACGGATTCTCTAAATTTGTACATCCTGTGTTTCTTTTGAAATCTGCTTTGCTCATAGAGCACAGCACCTTCTCTGATGTGGGCACGCCATGGTGAATGGTCCTGTGCTAGTGTCTCCCATGTTACACAATCAACACCTTGAGAGTATCCTTGTATTGCTTCTTCTGAACACCATTGTGAATGCTTGCGCTGTGTGAGTTCCCTATAAAATAGAACCCCTAGCTGACCCCATAATTGAAGCATGAATCAGCTGCCTAACAATGCAAAGCTACTCATTCAACTGATTATTAAGGCAGGAAAGGGTGGTGCCCTGAAATCACAGCTCCTCAACCTTAGGAAGGATGGCTACATGTATTCCTTTACAAAATCACCATCAAGAATGCTAATAATAATACTAGTAATAAATACCTCCTGCCTCCTTGCTTTTGCACTGAATGTCCCCCATGTCTGGAATGCTCTCCTTTCTCACCTCTACCTTGTAGCTTCCTTGAAGACTTCCTATTAATTCCACTTTCTGCAAGAGGCCTTTCCTTGTCTCCCACTCTCTACCCTGCTTCCCCTCTCTCCACCCTTTCTAGGACCAGCCTCTCAGTATATATTTTGTATGTGTCTCCCCCAGAACATTCTCCTGGGGCTTCTTCTCTTCTCCTACTATAATTATTTCACTTGGAGATATCCTCGGTCCCCTTAGTTTCAGTGCTGTATGCCAGTAAGTAGCAGATATTATTTTCCATCCTTAAGCTCTCTCTTAACCACCAGATGCTTATTTCTAGCTTTTTCTTTTTTAGACATCTTGAACTATATATCCTATAGATGTCTTATACTTAATAGGTCCAAACTTTTCTTTTCACCCTAAACCATCCCCTCCTTTCAATTTTTGTATCAATGTTGAGGGAATCATCCTCCTCCAAGTCAGCCAAGCCTACTCCCCTTATCCATTGTGTTGCCAAGTCCTGGTGATTTTGCTTTGTTATATCACTCTTGTATATCCTTTTCTCTCCTCTGACCTAGATCACACTGGTCTATGCTCTCATCACCTCATGCCTAGACTATTTTATACCTTTTTGCTTTGTCTCCCTATCCCAAGTCTTTCCCCTCTCCAGTCTATCCTCCAGGCACTAATCAAAGTGATATTCCTAAAGCACATGTCTAATCATATCATTTCCTTCTCCCCTCATTTCAACAAACTCCAATAACTCTGTTATATCCAGGATCAAATATAAATCCCCACATTTAGCATTCAGAGGTTTTCATTATCTGGCCTCCTCCTACCTTTCCAGTCATTATACCTTACCCACCTCCACATACTCTGAAATCTAGTAACTGTGGCTTTCTTGAAGTTCTTCTTCCAAAATACTTCATCTTTTAACTCCAGGCACATTGTGTAGTTATCAGCAGCCCATGCCTGGAATTGTCTCCTTCCTCCTGGCTCCATTCAAGGTCCAGCTAAAATCCCACCTTCTACAAGAAGCCTATCTTAATCTCTCTTAATGATTATACCTTCTATCTGAAATTACTCCCACGTCCCAATTTAACATATTTATTTATTTATGTAATTCATAATTTATATGTATTTTACAATTAAGTATATAATTATATGTAAATATATAATTAATATATATATTTATAACTTATCATATATGTAGCTTGTTTGTACATGGTTGTTTTCATGCTGTCTAATTAAACCGTGAGTTTCTCAAGAACCAGGACTGCAGTTTACCTTCCTTTGTATCCATAGTGCTTAGTGAGTGCCTGACGCATAGTCACTCAATATGTATGTTTGGCAACTGTTGAACAAATCCTACTACTATTTGGAATCTGAGTTGGATATCCTTTATGATAGTGAAAAACATCGTTGATATGCATGTACCTCCTATGCCTTGTTTCTTATCAAAAGGTCATTGAACATAGTTAAGTCTGTTATTATATCTTGTAAGAAATCATGCATGAATATATGAGACCCCTTGTTGGAGTAGAACCTTTAAGGTAAGGCTGCTTCATGATAATTGATAATGGTCAGCATGAAAAGTATATGTGTTTCCATAGAACTTGTTTCAATAATTGCCACAAAAGAAAATGTTATTCTGCTGAAGTTCTTATATTTCCCAGGATAGAAGTACTTTCCCTTTGAATCAATACAAGTTTTGTTTCTTAGAAAATTAATATCTGTGGGCTCCTTAGAATATTTTTGCTGCTGTTCCGTCATTTCAGTCATGTCTGACTTTTTGTGACCTTATTTGGGGTTTTCTTGGAAAAGATACTGGAGTGGTTTGCCATTTCCTTCTCCAATTCATTTTACAGATGAAGAAACTGAGGCAAAGAGGGTTAAGTGAGGGTCACACAGCCAATAAGAATATGAGGCCATATTTGAACTCAAATCTTCCTGGCTCCTGGCCTCGCGTTATCCACTGTGTCACTTAGTTGCTTCAGAACATTTATTAGAAACTAGTTCTACAGTTGATTAAAGTTTGGGGTTCTTATTCATAGTGTATGAATTTAGATGAATAAATGAATGAATTAATGAATGAATAAAAAAACCAAACAAGTGTATTGAATATTTACTATCTACCAAGCCCTGTTCTAAGTGCTGGAGATACAAATGCAAAAGCTAAGACAGTTCTTGCCTTCAAGGAGGTTGCAGTCCCAATAGCAGGAGATAAAACACCTAGAGAAGTGGTAGCCAGGAAGGAATATTTTCATTTAGAAAGTTTTAGGGATGATGAATAGAGCAAAGGGAAGTAGACTGATATATCCCTTCTGAAGCAATGAGAGAATTGATACAATTATAATTCTAGAATTGGAAGGGGGTAGGAAATGGCAAAGGGTAGGCTACTAGGAGCATGGTGCCTGATGAAAATCTGGGGAGTAAAGTGTGACTAGAAATGGGGCCTAGATATAGCAAGTGACTGAGACAAGGACTAGTAAAAACAGTGGGGACTTATGGCTGGAGTTCTGGGCCTGAAAAGGTTAAGTCCTCCAGGCCTTGGTTATTGGAGATGACCCACCATGCTAACTGTGGATAAAATAAGCAAAACCATTTCTATGTTTTCTTGCTAATAAAGAAATAAAAAAGATCTCTTGTACAGTTAAGTGGATTGTTGCACTAAAATGAAGCTATTTTTAGCTAGAGCCTAAGGTGTTGCCAGATGGTAAGTGTTTGATGTATGTCTAATAGATTTTGCATTTGCAAAATAGTTGAATGCAGGATAAGTGGACCATTTCAGGCTATATTCTTCGAAGCATTTATCCTTCAGCTCTTCTTGCTAGCTTATGGGATGCTATGCAGTTAATATATAATTCTAATATTTTGATACACTTTTTGTCTCTTGGTATGATGTTTTAAAACTTTTTTTCTTTGAAAACACAAAGTCCATCTTAAAAAGAGCTGAAGTAATTCTGAAGGAAAAGATATTAATAGTAGTGATTATACTTTTCCCTCCTAGGAACAAGCTTTCATTTATAGGATCTCTAGTAAATAGTCATCTGGTATTTTGTAAAGAAAGGATCAAGATAAATTAACAACAGTAGGTAAGTTTGGGTCTACACAGTTAGTTACCCAGATAATTCAAACTAAACAGTGATTTTTTTTCTTAGTTCAGATAATTGTAAGACAAGTGGGGCTTGGAACTGCTTTTTTCCCACAACAGCTATCTCCTGAGCCTGTTATCCCTGGAAATTGGCCAGCACTTCACAACACTTTGGTGCTGTGCAATCCTGGCATAAATCACAACTTTATTAAGTTGAACAGAGCAGATGGCGGTTAGCCACAGGAGAGTTTCAACAGACTATTCAACTGGCAACAGTGCCTTTACTATCATTCAGATCCGTGTTGCATGAAAAAAGGATTGGGCTCGCCACCCCAAGTCCTGCCTTGTGCCTACAAAAGGCACTAACCATTCTTGGTAGCACATTTAGACATCAGGCTCACGAAATATACCAGTTTAACCCTTCTACTTGAATCTAGACTTAGATATTAGGGTTCCTCACTTATGTCCCAATCACTGAGTAGTAACTCTTTGAAATTTTTATATATTCCTTAAAATATCTTGATCAGCATTAAAACAGCAACAATTTCTTATTTGTTTGTTTTTTTAAATCTAAAATTTCATAGTATAAAGACCTTAATATTTTTCTAGGGTTCTTCAGAATAGCAAGTACAATACTTACAAGCAAATAAAATAGGTCCTTCTGAATTTTTTGGATGTCCAGAAGATAGTTCTAACCCATGTAGATCTCTATAACAAAGGGATTATAATGCTTATTAAAGTAAATTTATATTAATGCTTACAAAATACTTCAGTATTTTGGGATGAATTATTTTCAAAGCAACTTCTCTATAGCTTCAGCTAGGACTTTTTAATTCTCTCATTCTATTATATATATCTTTGGCATATTTAATTCCCATGGTTCTAGTTTCTCTCTTTCTATCTGGGTAAGGACTAGATGGTTGGGATGTGACAAAGGTCATGGACATCAACTTGCTCCCTTCCAAAAAAAAAAAGAAAATAAACAAATTTAGCAGGATTTGAAATTATACAGAAAAAAATGTAGTACATTTGATATTCTATCCACAAAAATATAATTCCTGCCTTACCCTAGGGAATTGGCAGATTTTGGAAACTATTCTAGGGTAGTGCTAGAATTGCTAGTAGCTCAAAGCACTTCAGAAATGGGGGTAAACTACTCCCATCCCAGTTTTCTCTTTGATTTGATTTTTCCCAGATCTACTGTGAGGTTTTCCTATCTAACTAACCCTCATATCAGAGATATACATGATTCAAAGAATTGGGATATTCTTTGGTTTTTAAAAACTACCTAGGAAATTGGAAAAAATACATCTGGCCTACCACCCCCAGTGTACTAAAACCAGATTTCCACTTCAAAACCTCAAATTAGCAAACTTCAGTACTAATTGGTGTTGTCCAGTTGTTTTTCAGTTGTGTCTGATTCTTCATGACCCCATTTTAGATAATTCCTAGAGTAGGGTCTGATTCTTTGATCCCATTTGAAGTCTTCCTGGCAAAGATACTGGAATGGTTGGCCATTTCCTTCTCCAGCTCATTTTACAGATGAGGAAACTGAGGCAAACCAGGGTAAGTGACTTGCTTAGGGTCACACAGCTACTAAGTGTGTGAGGTCAGATTTGAACTCAAGGAGGTGAGTCTTCCTGACTCCAAGCCAGGCACTCTATCTACTGTGTCACCTAGCTGCCTCATCAGTCTAAATTACATCTTAATTCTAAATTCCTTAGAGTTATATATCTCAATTCTTTAGAGTTATATCAAAAGTCTTCTGGGAGAACCAGAAGACCGCCCTGGGAGAACTATCAGGTACCACCAAGTTTTATCTTGGCCTACTATCCACTATTCAATAAAGGGAATGGAGTATGGTGGTGAATACATGAGTTAATTCCCTTTCTTTTCTAGCTTCTTTAAAAAACCAAGCAGTCCAACTTTTTCTCAGGCAAATCAAGTGGGACTTTCAGACAGACACATATTAATCATCCTAGTTATTTATGCCACAAAGGGATAGAAAAGAGACAATTACCCAGCACTCCCTCTGCCCATAGTCAATTGGAATACCTAATGCTTAACTAAAATAACTTTCTAAGTAAGTCAAGGAGCTTTTAGACAAGAAATGATTCAGTACTGCTCATATGAGCATGAAACATGCTCATATGTGTCTCAAAGTTATGATGAAATAGATTTGTAAGTCAGCACTATATAAATATGAGTGGTTATTATCCTATTCTAGTTCTCTGTCCTCTGATGTGATTTGGAATTCAGTTGATCATAGGGTGGGGAGGAAATAGGATTTTCAGAACAAGTACCAATTTGTCTTATTGTATTCTTTTCAAATTCTTTCCCAGAAAGTCTTTACTCTGTTATTCTGATAACTATAAAAGTTATTACTTGACTACAAATGCCAAACTCAAAGAAACATTGCTACCAAGGCTTTCAGCAATATGAAGAGCACTGGTTGAGACCTGGTTTGTTATTCTGCTTAGACCCTTAATAGAGCTATAAGCCCTAGTAAACCACCTAATCTAGCTGAGATTCAATTTGATCATCTGTAAAATTGGGATAATAATATCAGTGGTACGTACCTCCTAGGGATATTATGATGCTCAAAAGAGATAATTCATGTTTTCTAATCCTTAAGGTATTACAAATGCCAATTATGGGTAACTCAGTTTATCCTTTCCCTTTCCTTCTCCCCTCCAAAGGAAGGTAAATTTTGATGGCTGGAAGCTGCCCAGTTAACTTGGGGTTTACTGGTGAGATTTCTTCCTTCCTTCCTTCTCCCCTCCCCTCCCCTCCCCTTCCCCCTTTTCACTCTGAAGCTAATAGATTGGACAACAATAGGTCCCTACCCCAACTCCACACTCCATTTCATGGCTATGATTTGGACCCTTCTGGCTCTGAGTGAAGGTCAATGGTAACTGTTTCTCTCTGGAACAACAGCCCTGAGGGTCTTCCCCTCCCAGATTGATTTTTTTTTTCTTTTTCTGATTAAAGTGGCCATCCCTTGATTCAATTTTTAGAGGCCTAGTTACTGAATGGGCTTACCCCTCTCAAAGTGAGGACCTGAAAAGGCCTTAGCATAAAAGGGCCAGGGTCTCCCATGGTATCCTGCACTATCTCCAGTGGTCTCTGATGAATGGACTAGGATGACTCTGGAAGATAAAGTGAGGCTAGTGACCTTGCACAGCCCTTCCTCACTCAAATCAAACTCAACAACAAATCATATCATCATTTCCCTGATATCATGGTCCTCTTCCAAAACAAGACAAAAGACAACCCTATATATATATAGAAAGGGTCTTTGTCTTTGACTAAGTAAATAAGTTCTAGGGATCCTGTTAAATGGCTTGTGTCTTGAGATACGAAAGGAGTAAGCATTAGACACAAAACTACTAATTAGCTAGCTAGATGCCGTAAAGTACTTGTCTTGAATTCGCAGAAAGACTTCTCTTCAAATTCTGCTTGACAATAGCTGACTAGCTATCTTAGTATTTTATTCCAATTCATTAGAACATTCACTCAACGAACATTATAATTAGTGACACAGTACATTGCATCAATATACCTTAATTTGTTTTCATACTCTATACTTACCATTTGGAGAAGGGAAAGATCGTAAGATATTGAATTTCATATAAAGCCTGGTTAAATACTATCCTTTTATTATTTTAATCATAACATTTTGGTGCTTAAAGGAAGCTTAGAGATCTATCTCACCCTTTTCATTTAATAGAAGAGGAAACCAAAGCGCAAACCAGTTGTCCAAGATCACATAGGTAATTGGAGAAGATATGCAACTGAACTTGAATTATTTGACTCTAAGTCCATGCTTTCTACCACATCTTGATTGCTGTCTAGTTTGGCTGGGATCAGCATAATCTAGAAGTAGTATCCAAATCCTAGTTATCACAAGACTTGGTGCTTTTGTCTTGGCTCTACCATGTTCTTGCCATGTGACCTGGTCTAGTTTACCTAAATTCTTGAGGTCTAAATTTATATGTCCCTAAAATTAGAAGTATAACCTCCCTACCTCACAGGATTGTTGTGAGACTAAAATGTGGACAAAGAAATGGATAGGGCATTGTTATCAGGCAAGGAAATCTAGGTTAAATCATTCATTAGAAATATATTTGCTGTATGAGCCAGGACAAAACATTGAACCATTCAGTTTCAGTTTTCTGATAAGCATAATAATAATAGCTTAGAGGTTAATCCTTACAAGCTAATCATGAGGATCTAATGAAGAGCTAATGTAGGCAAAATGTCTTGCAAACCTTAAAGCAATGCATGTTTCAGTTATTGTCATTATTTGATGTTATTATTTTATTTTTCTTCAGTGAAAAACATTTTTGGAAATTATAAAGTATTGGATTTAACTGGAATGTGCCCACATTTATCCTCTTAAGCTTTATGAACTTGTGGAACTGGGATTGGAAGCTCCCTAGAGAGGGGAAGAAGAGGACATACATTTCATGCAAGGCTACAAAGTCAGATAAAGTGCAAGCCTAGATGGATATAGATGCAGGGGTGGGGAACCTGTGGCCTAAAGACCACATGTTGCCTTCTGGATCCTCAGGTGTGGCCTTCTGGCTAACTCCCAAGTTTTACAGAACAAATTCTTTCTTTAAGGGGAATTGTTCTGTGAAGTTTGGATTCAGTCAAAGGGCCACATGTGGGGAACCTAGAGGGCCATGTGTGGCCTCAAGGCCACAGGTTCCCCATCCCTGGAGAGTCATTGGCTAAAGAGAAAAATGAATTCTTCCCTCTCTCTGGCCCCACTCTCCCATGTTGGCAGGACCAATATTCCCCAACTCCTTCCTTCAGACATTGCAGGAATGTAACTTTTCCTTTAGTCACAGTCTTCTAAGCTGATCCTCAAAGGGTAAGGATAGGACACCTTAACCAGTTTAGGGGAAAAAAAAGGTTAGGGAGTTACCTAAGGCCATTGCCTTCAGAAGAAGCTTTGTCCTGCTTACACTTATTAAACCTGTTTGTCCCCAGGCGAATTCAGGACAGTCATTCATTTTCATCTCTGCTTTTGGGAAGTTTAATAATATGTGCCTTTGATTAAAAAATATCTGATTTGCTCTGAGCTCAAAACTGGTAGAAACCCCAATGATTGAAGAGATAATTTTCTTCTCTTTCTGTGTATACCAAACCATAATCTTCCTCAAAACTGCCCTTCAGCAAATGAAATACATTGGATTGACCGCAGTTTTACATCAGTGCTAGCTCCATTAATGCTGACTAGGTAGAAAGAAAAACAAAGTATCTTTTAATGAAACAGAGAAAAGCCTTGGACTGGATTTGCACTCTCCTGGAAGGGAGGAGGAAAAGAAAAAAAGAGAAATATCACCATTGTCATTATCGAGAAACAAGAACAAATACATTGCTACTCTGGATCAGCTCTTTGTGATCCTGAATAGCACAACTACAGTCTTTTTTTCCCCAAAACTAGGCAGTGGCTCCTGTCCTCTGAAGACCTTACGAACTCCAGTGTGTGCTTGTGGCTGTCCTACTGCCCTGAGGCTTCTACTCTGCTCCTGCATACTCTTTCTATAAAGTCATTGATTTACTCATAGTTACGCTGTACATAGTTTTCCTATAAAGAATTTGGATAGATTGTCTTCTAAAAATTATAGGGGATTTATAAAAATCATGAACATTTTATTAAAAATGTATAAATAGTATTTGGTTGGTTGGTAAGTTGTTTTCCTCTTCTCTCACAGAAGACCAAATTGCCATTACCATGATAAATGTGTGTGCCTGTGGCCGATCACACCAATATGAACTTGCAATGCTCTACCACAGATTGGGCACAGACAGTCCGTGTGAAATTTGTGCATCCTATGTTTCCCTTGTGCTTTTTCAATTCTGCTCTCCTCATAGAGCACAACACCTTCTCTGACATGGGCACACTATGCTGAGCGATCCTGCACTAGTGTCTCCCATGTCACACAGTCAAATCCAAAGTTCTTGACAGAGACCTTCAGAGTGTCCTTGTATCACTTCTTCTGACTATCATGTGACTGGTATGTAGTGGCAGATAGGTGGTAAAGTGGAAAGAGTGCTGGACTTGGAGTTAGGAAGTTATGGGTTCAAAACTAGCTTCAGACAATAGTTTTGTCACCATAGAAAAGTCATTTCACATGTTTGTCTTAGTTTCCTCCACTGTAAAATGGAATAATAATAGCACCTACCTTGCAGAGTTATTGTGAGGATCAAATGAGATAACATTTTATAGCCTTAACATAGTGCCGGGTTCATTCTTTCATTCAGTAACTTTTTAGTCATATCCAACTCTTTATGACTGCATTTGGGATTTTCTTGGCACAGATACTGGAGTAGTCTGCCATTTCCTTCTATAGCCCATTTTACAGATGAGAAACTAAGGCAAACGGGTTAAGCAACTTGCATAGAGTCACAGCTAGTAAGTGTCTGAGGCCAGATTTGAACTCAGGAAGATGTCTTCTTGACCCAAGGTCCAGGACTCTATCCTCTGCACCACTTAACTTCTCTTGCCTTGCACATAGTAGGACCTAAATAAATGCTCATTCCCCTTCCCTTCCTCTCCCTCCCCTTTCTCCTCCCAGACTTGAGATGTATGTCAGTTGTACTTTGTCTTATAGTCTTCTGCTCTTCATTATGTAAGTAACACTTTAGACTGATCTTTCTAGATCATTCTTCTTAGAAGAAAAATTAAATCTAAAACCAAAGGAATCATGAACCAGAAACTAAGAACTAATAAAATTTTGGTTAAGGAGAGAGTACATGTCTCACATAATTGAATCCTGTATAGAATAATTCCAGTCCTTTCACGAAATTAGTTGGTGCTTTACAATCACAAGTGTATTCTATATATGGCCCACTCACTATATATGGCCCAATCACTATTCTATATCTTAAAATTAGAAAGAGTCAAAAAAGAGACCAAACAGAAAAAAAGGGGTGAGGGCAAGATTAAAGTATGTTAGAAGAGAACTTTGGAACATTTATTATTTGTAATTGATCTTACACTGTTTCCATATTTTTAGATACTTTGGCTAGAAACCTAGTATTTGTCCAGAATTCCCTATCTGACATTTTGGGGAGTCTTCTTAGGAAGAGATCAAGAGGCAGCAATGCTTTTACTATTATGTTTAGTAATGTCAGTAATACTTTAAAATTATACTTATGAGGGAAAAAACACCTTCATCTTACATTATCACATTCTGTCCACTCAACAATCCTGTGAGGTAAGTGGTACCAATATCCCTATGCCCATTTTTCAGATGAGAAAACTGAGGTTTCGTTCAAATTTTTCAGTCAAAATATTTGATTACAGAAACACATATGGATCTTCATGTTTTTTATAATCACAATTTTGTACAGAAAGATCAAGAAGCTATTAATTCTGTCATCATTCCTCACTGTTCTGTGTTATCGCGTAATGTGTAACACATAAATTATATTCTGTATTCGACCCCATTTATTTTTCCTTATTTTGGGTTATAGAAAAAGAATTAAAGTTCCCTTTACCTTTTTAAACTTCTAGTAGCTTCTATAACACCTGCAAAGAAAATAAAATTGTCCAAAGTAGAACATCATGCAAATTGAGAAACAAGCACCTTTTCTTCTGCTTTTTAACCTGCTTCTAAATTATTTTTTATCCTTTTTTCCCCTCATCACTTTATCCCCATATCACTATGCTTTTGCATATTTTGTATATTTTTGTAGAGTTGGAAAATAACCTTTACATTCTTTTCAATTGCTGTCTGGCTAAGCAGGATTTAGGTTACATATACATTTTTCATTTTCCTACCTAAATATATATATTTCCCTTTTCAGACTAGCTGTTCTGCATGCTGCTGCTTCAGTCTAAGGAGAAGGAATGCATAAAGAAGGGCAGCTGTGTCTTGTCTTCTCTTATAGTGTTCATTTCATCTGAATATGGGCTGCACTGGTATTTGATACTTTCATATGCATATAGAAATTGCAGAGGTATTACATTAACCTCTTACAAATGTCTTCTATCCAATTTTTTTCCTTTAGAAAATTTATCTGTTCTTTCTTGGTTGGGAATAAAAATGCTGTTGCTAATATTTTCTGTACTCAGGCTTCAAAATTCACTTAAAATGCCTCATGCTTCATTGTAAGAAATTTGTTTTTTTCTTTTTTTCCCAAATAATCTTTCTCGCGTTTCCTACTTTTTGTTGCTGTCTTGACCTTGAGCTTTTTAGATTCAGAAATTTCAGAGGATCCTAATTGTTTCATCTCAAAAAATGATGATACTTTCCATACTGCATTTTAGTTTGATTCACTGAATTTTTTCATAGTCATTCCTATTATTCCACTGACCTTGGGAGGCACTTGGAAGATTCTTCTATTATTGTTGTTATTTAGAAGCAGATTGGAATCTCCATGAAGACAGAATCCAGTCTTATTTTATTTTCTATCTTCTAAATGTCCTAGCACAGAGTAATTGTTTAGTGTTTGATGAACAGCAGAATGAATGAATGTGAATGCGTTATCTAATTCCTTTCAGTCTATTTATCTCTTGACCTTCCCCACCTGTCATCCTCATACATTTCTTTTCTAATTAGGGGAAAAGGAACATACCTTTATTAAGTGTCTGTCATGTGCTAGACCCTGTGCCAAGTGCTAAAGCAAGTGTCTTCTCATTTAATTCTCACAATAGTCCTGGGATGGAGGTGCTGTTTTTTCCTCCATTTTACAGTTAAGTGAAATCAGTGGATCTGTGATCTCATTACTGTATATATCCCTTCTATGATAGATTGCTTTATCATCCTGTTCCATTATTTCCTACCATTTTCTACATTAAATCTAGCCAAGAGAGCCATCTAGGTAACTCAGTGGATACAGCATTGGGCCAGAGTCAGGAAGATCAGAGATCAAATGCAGCTTCAGACACTAACTAATTGTGTGATTTTGGGAAAGTCACTTAATCATTGTTTACCTCAGTTTCTTCAAGTACAAAATGGGGATAATAATAGCACGTAGTTTCCAGAACTGTTGTCAGGATCAAATGAGATAATAATGGTACATCACAGTTCCTGGCACATAATAAGTGCTATAGTAATGTTAGCTGTCATTGTTATTAAAAGCTTTCATGGATTTCTTTTGAGTCTTTAACATTTTGTGTATCAGTGCAACCGAAGCTATTCTCCTCTTATCCCCTATTCTGTCCATATGAAGACGTACTTCCTTTTCTGGTCACATTTAGAGTGAACGGCAATTTTTACCCATTTTGTCATAGCTGGCAACATACTTCAACCTACTTATACTCTGGTTTTTAGCCTCTGATTTTACTTACAGTTTTAATTCTACATAAGACCTCTTCCATAACACTGGAAGTCACCCTTTTCTTGAATAAATATCCCTATTTTATGTGTCATATTACGTTAATAGAGAGTCATAGAATGACACTATGTGTCAGAGAATTTTGTATGACTTCAAAATGTACGTGGGATGCACATTATTGAAGGTTATTCTTTAAAAATGAGTTTTATCCTGATGCGTATGCTTGTTGTAATTACCAAATAAATACAGTGAGATCTTATGTCTTCTTATAGTCTGCTAGAAGGATTTATGTGAAAACATGCCTTTTACCTTCTCTTTTCTTTAAAGATACTTTCAATGCACGTATTGATAATATTCACAAAGATTTTATATATGTAAGAACATGGGCATATAGGTCAGTAGTTACTGATGCCTTTTTAAAAATATTAATACCATCGATTTTTTTTCCATTCTTTTAGAATCTTCTGCTCTTTACGATTCATTGATAATTGATTTCTAAGGACCTTTAAAATTTCGTTGTCTTATATAGGGTAGATAAACTAAATATGTTTGTAACCTTCAACATTTATCAAACATTCTATTGCTGCTGTAACAAACATAAAAGTTATTTAGTTTGGTCAGTGGGAGTTTTCCACCTAGGCATTTTCCCTTGATTAGCCACAATTTAGCACTTGAAGTTCACTCATTTTATTCACCAGGATTTTGGTAATAAGGACCTCTCCCACAAGCATATTAATGCTGTCAATAGATTGGTAAAGGGCAATGCCTGAAAGGACTTGGAGTTGGATAGTGTTTTTGATCCCAGGAAGAAACCAAGTTTTATAATGGCTCAACAAAACCACTCACCTAGAAATTGATGATCCTTGGTAACACCTGGACTTGAAAACCAGTTGATTCCAAGCTGATTGTACTGAGTGTGTGAAAGAGTGTAGAAATACCAGAAACCGTAGGCTGAGATATAAGGGAGTCTATCTTATAATACCACACAGTATCATTTCAGTACCACCTGCTCTTTTAATTACTTTGCAAGAGGTTGGTAGCATTTCAAATCTGTGTTTTCAGAATCTTTTTAACATTGATAAAGCTTTCCAAGGCCTTCAGAAGAGCTCATGAGACTTAAAGGTTAGTCCACAAATTCATTTTGACGTCAGCCAAATAAATAATAGCTAATGATCCCATACATTCCTTCAGGCTAGATTTCCTTCCTTTGGTTGAGTCTGGAGATTTTTCCCAAGTTCATCTTTGGAGCTATGTCCTGTTCTTCATAAAACACATTAAGTACTAAATATTTAAAGTCTAGATGTATTTCTGCTTTCACCAGTAGCGAGAATTGATCACTTTGGAAATGTTGGTACATCTTTCCATTTTACTTGTACTTGGTGTTCTCCTTCATGTATAAATGCCATTGGAGTGATATGACTTAGTAGGATCTGATTCAAAGTCCTTTGAAAACTTATTTTCTTCTGTACTACTTTTGGCTGTTTGGGGCAGGCAGTGTGTGAATGGGGTTTTTTTTGTGTTTTTTTAAGGTTATGTGGTTTAGGTTATTCTCTAAACTGCTTTTGCTCCTGGTTTTCATATATGTACCTATTGTGTGTGGGTATGTATACATACACATAAACGTGCATATGTATAAATGTGTGTGACCTGTGTGTATTTACAATTTAAACCTTTGAAGTTTCTGAGAGTTTTGTATCTGAATATGCTAACTATAGTTTCCATATTAATTGTAACTGTTTTGAGTAATCAATTCTACACACAGCACACCTGAAGCTTACATGCAATACAATATCTACTATATAACCTTGCAAAAAAAATAATCTTCCTCCAAAAAAGAGATAAATCCAACAGAAAAATCTTTAAAATAAAAATATAACAATATAAATCAAATATTAGAATCTTTCTCTTCCGCATACCCATATGAGCACTTCTCCTATACTTCCCATAGATAAGAACAGAATAGAATCCTTCTGGCAAAAGCTATAGAGAAAGAAAGCAAGATCCTTTAGCACATGTTTTCACAGGTTGAGGAAACTGTCATTTGGCTTCTCATACCCTTGTCATGTTCTGTTACTTTCTTTAGGGAAGGCTGGAAGCTTCTTGGCTTAACTTCATGGTCACCAGGAATCTTCTGGGTCTCCCTCCTATCAACTTACTTTAACTGTAACTCACAGCTTTACTCTTCATCTTTTGTCTCCTTTGCAGAAGCCTTTTGCAGCCTTGTACTAGTACAGCATCCTCTGTTCATTGTCACTTAGGACTCTTCAGAAACTGAACCTAGTCACGTCTATTTTTGTTCCGTCTAGTGATTTTAACAGTGTCACTTAGATTTCAATCCTCCTTCCATGCAGCATCCTTTATCTTTTTTTTAATCTTCCTTTCCTTTTTTCAAATCCCTGCCACATGCCAGCATTTCTTTTCCAAGCAGTAGACCCATAGGAACTGCTATCCAACAAATAGAAGCCTCTTTACTTTATCAGTTGAGCCCTTTATATTGTCCTGGGAAGTTACTGTAAAGAGCAGAGGCACCCTTTAACCATAGAGATCAATAGTGAGATATGCATATATAACTACAATGCTCTCTCTCTCTCTCTCTCTCTGTCTCTGTGATCTGGGTATCTAGCTATACATGTACATATATGAACCTATGTATATAGTTATATGTGTATTTATATAAATATGTATATATGTATACATATGTATATATAATCTGTGTGACTAGCTATATATGTATATCTCACCACTTATCTCTAATGCTATCTACAGGAGTGCCTCTGATTTTATATATGTTCATATATGTATGGGGGTATATGTGTGTGTATTTGCATGTATGTCTGTGCTTTGTAGATTAATACTTGTCTATCAACCAATCTGGAAAAGTAATTCGTTTTTTAACTTTTATGATATGAGGTCTTTAGCGTTGGTTCTGCAAATAAAGCACACATTTACTATTTTTCAAAATATTTCATTGGAAAACCAATTTTGTCATAACTCTTCTTTCAGTTAGGAAAATGTAGATGAGTAACTTGTTTCGAAAATCTGTTTTTAACAGCTCAGTTTCTACCCTGTATTCTCCTTTCAATTCCCATATGTATATAATATCTTTCTTATCACTGTATCAACTTACAAAATAGAGTACTCTAGTATGGTTAGTCTAGTATGAATAGATGCTACAACAGCTAACATTTTTTCCCCAACTGAGAACTTTAAAAAATGAATCATGTCTTCTTCTTTTTTTTTGGAAGCATATGCCATGTTACTTTATTCTGAGGATTTGAATCACCATGTTCATCTGTATTAGTGTCATCCCAAGTAAGTTCATTACCAGTATTTTCTGAGCAAAGACACTTACCAACTTCCTCTATATTCCTGCCTCCACACTTTTTATAAGTACTCACTCATCTACATTCTTCTCACAACCAATAATTTCTCTTAACATCCAGTTATTTTTTTCCTAATTGACATATTTTTTTCCACTTGTGTAGAAAAAAAATAAAGATTCAGTTTATTTCTATGCAGCAAAAATTCAAGGATCTTTCTTTAATTTTTGTTGGTGTTCCTTTCATTGAGGCAGGTCACAAACCCTCTACTACTCTGTAGAAGATGTGGCTAAAAATATTGTCACCTGACAGCAAGCTTTGTGATGAGACTTCCTAAATGTAGAACATTCTCAGGTATCAGACATTCCATCCATCACCAAGGCTTTCATTTGAAACCTTACCATTTTGGTTCTGGAGAGTGATATGTTATAAAAGGATTGGAAAGGTAGTAAGAAAGGGTCAAGCTATAAGTGACTATAAAAGACATAAGATTTTATATTTGAGAGGTAAAAGAGAGTCTTTGAAATCAGTGATATAGTCAGACTAGCACTTAGGGGGGTCAGTTTGATAGCTGAAGTGTGAATGAACAGGAGTAGGGAGAGAATTAAGGCATGGTGACCAACCAGCAGGCTATTGCAATAATCTAGGCATGAGGTATGTTAAAAGCCTGCACCAGTATGCCTGGAGTGTCAGAGGAGATGTTACAAAGTAGAAACTACAGGATTGGACAGTTTTTTGAACAGGTGGAAAGGGGATGTGAGAGATAGTGAGGAGCTGAGGATGGCACCAATATAGTCATCCAGGGAAAGTGATGATGGTCCCCTCAGTAGTAATAAGGAAACTAGGAAGAGAAAAGAGTTTGGATGGCAAGATAAGGAGTTCAGTTTTGGACAGGTTGAGTTTAAGATGTCTATAAAACATTTGGTTCAAGATGCCCAATAGACAGTTGGAGATTCAAGACTGGAAGCCAGGGGAGAGGTTAGGGCTGGACAAATAAATCAAAAATCATCTATGTAAGGATTATAATTGAAACCATGAAAGTTGATGGGATTCTCAAGTAAAATCATATAGATAACAGGACCCACAATAGAGTCTTTCCAATTAAAAGATCATAAGTAACTTTGGAAGGAACAATTTCAGTTGGATGATGAGGTCAGAAGCTAGACTGCAAATGGTTTAAAAGATAGTGAGAGGAAAGGAAGTGGAAATACCAGTTATTCAGAAGGGTTTCGGAAAAAGTTATCCAGGAAAGAAGAAGTATGGGAATAATAGCTAGTGGGAAAACATGAATCAAATGAGGGTTTTTGGAGGATGAGGGAGACATGAGCACATTTGTAGGCATAAAAGAAGCAGCTAGTAAATATTGAACTACTGAATATTAATGAGAAAGGTATGTTAAAAAGGGACAATCTGCTAAAGAAAAAGGAATAAAGTGAGATTGCTTGTACATGTAAAAGGGTTGACTTTTTGAGGAGAAAGCTACCTCTTTAGATAATATTGGGATGAAGGAGGAGATATTTGGAGAAGGAATCTGGATAATATAGGGTGAGAAAGACAGAACAGAGAACTCTCAGTGAATAGCCTTCATTTTTTTTTTTTTTTAGTGAAATATGAGGCAAAGTTCTCAGCTGTAAGCCTGGGAGAGAGGAGCTATGGAAGTTTTAAAGAAGAATAAAATGGTTTGGAAACACTGCTATGGTTACTAGCATAGGGAGTAAGTTAGGGAGTTGTAAAAGGGTTGCCTTGCCATTGTGAGGCCCCAGTTGAAATTGTGTATCATAGGTTTGGAATGCACCTAATCAGCCTACTTTAATAATTTTCTCAAGTTTTATTTAGTAGCTCTTGAGTACTAGTGAAGACAGTGGATGTTAGGAGTAAACCAATTCTTGGATTTGTGAGAGTACAAACTTTGATAGGATAAAAGGACAAGGAACTTAAGAAAAGAGGACAGTGGGAGTTGAACTGATTTACCAACAAATCAAAACAGGAAAAGGAAGAGAGTGTAGCTAGCCTAGGAGTGATGGGAAAGAACTGAGAGATAGCGGGATTGGATGACAAGATTAGGGTGAAGAACAGGATTTGGCACTACAAGGCAGAGGGCGTGGTGGAATAATAATATGTTTTCATCAAATAAAGAAAATTCAGAGTTCAAGAATGTGGATGTACAACACTTATTTTGTATGCCTTATTTTTCCCTTTACTCATTTATAATGCTGATGATTCTGTAGTTAAAAATTTTTAAAAAGGCTATTTGGCAACATTTATATTTTTTAAAAGATACAATCAAGTCTTGGAACAGGAAAGGATCATGAGAGAGCATTCATTTCTTTTTAATTTTTGTGATCATATTCATCTTTAATACTTCCTTCTTGATTCCAACTACTTTCTATCTGAACTGTAACTTTTATGTAATGCTTGATCATTGAAATGGCAGCTTTGGGATTATTTTACTTCTCTTCATATCCTCATTTGCTTTTACAGAAAATGATTTGATGTCTAAAAGGGACTTTTTGGTTGTAATGACTTCATCTTTTCACCTTGTGTCTGACCTGCACAAGTTATTTATTATTTGATTCTTTTTCCTAAATCCCTTTTCCCTTTTGTTAGTTCAGCTTCCTCTAGAAATGCCACTTATGATTTAATCCCCTTCAGAAACTTCTGAAATTTTACTACATGAGAGAAATTTTTTGTCATCCAACTGTGGTTTCCCCCTTAGGCTTTGTCTTTACAATGACAATGCCAACAGAAATGTTCCATAGAATAAAATTATAAGGGTTGCTAGCTCTTAATACCTAAAACATTTCTTCATTTTATTTGACCCTTGTTTCCAAAGGCTATTTTTGTGGCAATATGTTTTCTTGAGTTCATTTTTTTCAGGCAAAAAGCTCCTTAATTTATAAAATCTTAGAAATGGAAAAGACTTTAGAGGTCATTTAGACCAATTTATAACTGGAAAAGAAACCTTTCTACAACCCTCCTGGCCAGTGATTATATATCCTCTGCCTAAAAATGGGTAAAATGATGGGTTTCGTACTAACTCCCTAGGCAAGCCATTTCACTTTTGGATAGCTCTGAGTTTTAGGAATTTTTCATTATACTCTGCCAGTATCTGCCTCTCAGCAACTTAGAGTCTCTGATCCTGATCCAGCCTTGTGGGACAAGTAGGATAAGTCGATTTCCTCTTCCACATGGTAGTTCTTCAAATTCTTGAGGGTAGCTATCATGTTGCCCACTAAGCCCCTACCCTTCTCTAGACTAAATAGTTCTCACATCTATAATCCCCATCTCTGGTTCTCTCATAATCTTGGTGACATCCCTTTGGACATTCTAGTTTATCACTGGTCTTCCTAAAATAAGGCACCCAGCGCTGGACACAATACTTCAGATGGAATGTCATCCTGTATTCTGTATAATATCACTTTTTTGTTGTTGTTTAAAGCAGTTTAATAGTGGAAAGAGAAGTAGAAGAAAGCAGTACACACAATTTGGAATCAGAGAACCTAAGTTCAAAACCTGCTTCTATTACTTACCACAATACCTGGCACAAAGTATGTGCTTAATAGATGACTGTTGACTGTTTGACATTCTCTGGACCTCATTTTCTTTGGCTGGAATTGTCAGGATTGGATCAGATGGTCTCTAAGGTCTCCTGCAGCTCTGAGTCTACGTTCCTGCATTAGATATTTCTTATCTGTGAGGTGTCCCTCACCCATGTGGAGCTTATAGTCCACTAAAATAGCTAGATCTTTTTCAAACAAACTATTATGAAAACATTACACCTCCATCCTGTATGTGTGTAGTTGAATTAGAAAAATAAAACTGTTAGACTTTACATTTCTTTCATTGACATTGTGTCTGATTAGATTCAATTCTAGCCATTTTGGATCCTAATTGTTGTCCAGGATCAATCTTCCTTCTATCAACTTTGTGTCATACAAATTTGATAAATATCTCTGTGCCTTTATCAAAATTATTGGCAAAAATTGTTTATCGGAACAGAGCAAAGAATAAATCCCTGCTTTACTCTACTATCATTTTCAATTAATTATGACTTTATGAGCCTTGTTATTCAAGCAGTTCTAAGTTGATCCAGTAAGCTATCATATAGCTCAAGTTCCTTTATTTCGTATAAATGTTAGCATCAGTCATTTGCACAATAAACATTTACTAAAAAATATTTTGTGTCAGGTACTGTAAATGATATCAGGGATGCAAAGAACAAAAATGAAATAATTTTGCCCTCAAGAAGATTGCATTATAATAGGAGAGACAGCATGTAATATAAGTGTAGATTTCTGCACTCTCAAAGCAGAAACAAATAACCTGGGGAAGAAGGATCTTAGAGGACTAGAAAAACCCTCATGTTTTTCTCATGCTTGAGAGGAATCTAAAAGGAAACTTAGAGACTCCAAAAGACAGAACTGAGGAAGCAATTCATTCCATGCAGCAAGTGCAAAGCACCAGGATAGAAGATGGACTGCTTTGTGTAGGGAACAGTAAGAAGGCTAGTTTGGTGAATTGTCAGCGTATAAGGAGTGTAGTATGTTTAATAAGGCAAGAAAGGTAGGATGGGGCAGGTTCTCAAGAACTTCCCATGCCACCATGATGAAAAGTGACATGGTACCTTCTCCACAGGAGAAATAAAGTATATAAATATAAATAAGTAAATGAATGTAAAACATAAGAGGAAATAATAGTTCTAGATAAAATATTGTAGGAAAATTTGTATTTTACACACTGCTTTTTTATTTGGGGGGAAGAAGGGAAGGGACATGGAATTTGGTCCTGTTGATCTCTCATGAGAAAACCCTTCATTCATTAAGATTGGAAACTCATTAACTTACAGTCAGAAAGTTGCTCACTGGAATTGCCTGTTTGCTTTAAAACGAATACTTGTCCTAGCTTGGATTTGAACCAAAGTCTTTCTGACTTTAAAGTCACCTATCTTTCTACCTACTCTATACAGCATGTTGTCGCTCAGATATTAGTCATTCTAAAATTGTTATTTCATTCATTTTTGAGTTATGTCAGCTTCATGACTACATTTGCGGTTACCTTGGCAAAAATACTAAGTGAATTGCCATTTGCATTTCGAACTCAGATAAGGAAACTAAAGCAAACAGGGTTAAGTGACTTGCCCAGGATCACACAGTTAGTAAGTGTCTGAAGCCGGAGTTAAACTCAAGAAAATGAGTCTTCCTGATTCCAGGCCCAGCACTCTATCCAATGCACCATAAAATACATTAAAATACATTAAAAAATACAAATATATTACTAGAAGTGTGCATCTATGTGTATAGGCACATATAAATATGTATGTGTCTATGTCTATATACATATATATTTGTATTATACATACATATCTATGTATATGCTGTATGTGTATACACAGATATGTATATGTGTATACTTGCATGTGTATGTACCTGCAATGGCTACTTTATACATATATAGTCTATATGTGTCCATGTATGCATAGGTATATGCATATGTATATCTAAATCTATATGGCAGCCATTGCAAGTATAGTTTTTAAGGACTGCACCAAGCAAGAATCCTTAAAAAGCATTACCTTCTAGCTTATTGAACACTGCAACAATGCAGCCTCAGCATTACATTCCAGACTGGTGAGCTAAAGAAAGAAAAAAGATGATGCATCATTTTGTGTTTTCCCATATATACTCACCTATTCTCAAGAGGACTGGAACTTCCATCTGTGCTTCAACAATGTCTTACATGAAGATCTGTAGGTATCGAGGGAAGATATTAAAAAAAAATTGACATTTTAGCAAAAAAAGAGCAAGTATACAGCTAAAAATAGTGAGATCTGCATCTGCATTACACATTACTGTGTCAAAGTGCCAAGTGAACCAACATTACTTTAAGTGTTTGATACTCTGCAGCTGACATCTTTGTGAAATGTTCTGGCATTAAGCTCTGCTATTTAAATGTTGGTGAAAGAAAAGAACTTTAAGATAATAAAAAAAATCAGGGACTTTTTTTGCAATGAAGGTGAAAATCATTTTTGAGAAGAGTGTACTAATGAAAGAGGATGGGAAAAGGTTAAAAAAAAGATTGAATCACGTAGAAAAAGAAAATGACAAAATAATAATTAAAACAAAGAAAATGTTGCTATAAAAGAAAATTGTACAAGATAAAAACAACAGAGTGGAACTCAGGGCTTGAGAAGTTCAAGCAACTTAGTCTTTATTCTTTTCTCAGTCAAGGGCACATTTGAAAGATTGATTCTTATTTTTCATTTCCATGTTACTTCCTGACAAATGACATTGTACATAGTCATCTTTCCCTTTTCTTCCTTTTATTTATTCTAGAAATCATTACGTAATCCTCCTCACATGTAATCTCTCACAATCATCTTCCGTAGTCCCACCCATACATCATTTTGATCACCCTTATGTATGCCCAGTAATGATCCAGATTCAATTATCTGCTTTCTTTCTCTTTTCCTTAATTTCTATGATTAGTGGATATTTTCTGTTCTGATCTTTTCCTTTCCTTTTGGCTCTGTGATTGTTTATTTGCCATAGTCAGTCTTAGTACTCAGTTGTATCTTTGCATGTCTTTGCATATCAGGACTTTTCTTAACAGAACTGATTAGAAAACTTTGTTAATTAACAAGAGTTAATCTTGTATTGCAAATACTCTGACTGCAAATTTACTTGAAAAATTACAATAATGAGCAGGATTTTCTTTGGCTGATCTCTGATTTTAGGACATCCTAAATCCTGAATAGATTTTAAGAGTATCTGTTTTATCCTCCCCCCTCCCCCGCCCCAATACATGTTAAAACAATTCTAACACTTATTTTTAAAGTTTTGAGTACCAAATTCTATCATATTCTTCCCCTTCTGATCTGAGATGGTAAGCCATCAGATATAGCTTATACATGTGCAACCATGTAAAAATACTTCCATATTAAGTCATTTTGCACAAGAAGACCCTAATACAAGAAAAAAATGAAAGAAAGTGAAAAATAACATGCTTCAATCAATATTCAAACAATATCATTTCCTTCCCTGGAGGCAGATAGTAGGCTTCATCATTAGTCATTTGGGATTTTTTTTGGATCATTGTATTGCTGAGAATAGCTAAGTCCTTCATAATTCTTCATCGAACAATATTGCTTTTACTGAGTACAACATTTTCCTGGTTCTGCTCACTTCACTTTATATCAGTTCATGTAAATCTTTTCAGGTTTTTCTGAAATCATCCTGCTTGTCATTTCTCAAAGCACAGTAATATTCTATTACCATCATACACCACAGCTTATTTAGCCATTTCCCAATTAATGGAAATTCCTTTGATCTGCAATTCCTAGCCACTACAAAAAGAGCTGCTATAAATATTTTTGTATATCTTTTTTTTAATGTCTTTGGGACATAGACATAGAGGTGATATTGCTGGATCAAAAGGTAATCATAGTTTTATAGCCCTTTGGACATAGTTCCATATTTCTGTAAAGAACAGTTGAATCAGTTCACAGTTCCATCGACAGTACAAAAAATGTCTTTTTTTAATATGACTTTTGAGTAAGCAGATGCTATTTAAAGACATTGTCCATTAAAATTAAATTATTTATGTATATACATACATATGTTAAAATATATAGTCAATTTTCAACATTTATAAATGTAACTTTTACAATTTCAAGCATTTGCATGATTTTGTTAGTCACCTCATTTTCTACTTTTTCATTGGCAGCCACACATATTTACAGCTTTCAATTGTAGGTAAAAAAAATAAGAGATTCAATGGGGGTAACTTTGTGGAGTGGCTGGTTTCTTACTAGGCACTTCATTGATCTTATTCACCCTAATGTAAAAAAAACCAAAAAACTTCCTGTGTATTCATTGCATGTTTTCATTATTTGACTTTAAATCTCATGTTTTGTGTTGCAATTATGCCCCCAAGGCATAGTGCAAGTCCTTTGGACTCTAAAGCATTGTCAAGACCTTGCTAGTCTCTGTGTCTTCTGACATACGTTAAAGTCCCAGCAACCTCTTTCTTGGTTTTCAGAGGGCAGCCAAGTAGAGAGGTTTATAACCTCTCAGTATTCAGTTCAATGCCCTCATATCTGACACAGTAGAAGATAAGAATCAGGTTAAAAAAAATTGTAGTTTTGAGAATTTCATTAGCTGTACAGTACTTATGCTACTATAGATTTCATATGCTATGAAAAGTGAATTTGGTGTTAAATCAATGGAATTTTTTGTTTGTTTGTTTATTTTTTAGATGTTAGTACCAAAGTTCACAGAATTCTAGGAAATTACTAGTTAGAAAAAATGTTTTTTATATTATGAATTTTGTTTTGTGAATTGTATCTTATGAGTTATTTCATGGTTACTGTGTTAGGAAAAGTGCATATTATCAGAATAAATGTTTTGTTATAAAGAACTATAAGGAGAAAATTGTACTTTCAATAATCTCTAGTGAAAAATTATAGTTTTTGGTGATTGTGGAAACCTAACCCCATATTCCCCTTAGGTTCAATATATCAACATTCACTTTTTTTGTTTTGTTTTGCTTTGTTTTAGTTTCGTGCTATTTTCTGGGAATGTTACCAAGGATTGACCACACACACACACGCACACACACACACACACACACCCCTTTTAAAATTGTAGATATAATCAGCTTCATTATTATTTATGACAGAACAAGCATGGGAAATTGTTGAAATCTATTTAGAAGTAATAACCTTTCTTTTAAATGCTTTTTAAAGGATTACAAATAGAATTATCACTCAAAAAATAAAACTATCCTACTCATTAATACTTAAATTTCCCAGTCTTACACTATCTGTGCCTTTGATTATCAAAATTGATTATTTATTTAAAAGCATTTATATTTATGCAATGTCTCTAAAAGACTTATTCCAAATGTATTGAAGATCTAAATAGAATGAAAATATTTAAAATTTAATCTACACTGCCCTATAGCACAACCTGTATACTAAAATACTACATGTCAGAGTATCTAGTCATATATTAAAAGTTACTACCTAGGTAGTTCTGTATTATTCTAAGTCAGTCAGAATTTCAAGAATAGAAATAATTGTAGGTTATTAAAGTTACACAAAATTTCTCTCCTTTTTATCCTTTCTATTTTCTTTTAATTGCTCTGGATTGTGAAAGAGTTGAACATACCACATTGAAAACTGTAGCAATTGTAATTAGGTTGATTCTAATGGCTGCATGGCATTACTTTCTAGCATTTAAATCTATTTTTTTTAGAAGTTGGGTAACGTGTTTAGCTGAAGCAGCTAAGTTATTATTGCTTGATGTTTATGAAAAATTTGCAGGTGTTCATGTACCTTCCCACTTCCCAACCCCATGTTAATATTTAATTTCAAGCACAGAGAAAGTTGAGTGAGAAAAAATATTTTTATAAGAATAAGTCAACTCATTTTTCACATTTATGCTATTATACTGAGCACATAAACTCATTTGGTATCATGAAACTCTAGACATATCATCTTGTGATCCCTTTGTCAAGTCTAATCGCAACTTTGAAATAAAATACGGGCAGCAAAGAATAATTATGGCATTGTTATAACTATTTCCTCAGGCTGGAAATACAAGAAGTCTTATCACATATATGTTTAACTGATATAAATCCTACGTTTCAAAATAGTGACCACCCAGAATTGTGAGGTGAATGATCCCAGAAACTCCCCTCTCCTCCCAGTTCTTTACAGCTTGTGATTTTTCTCTTCCCATTTCCCCCACAACATTGTCTGAGGTGAGATTTCAAGTGACAATATTTGTTGTCAAGAAAAGAGGTAAAATAACAAATTGTCCTTGCTCATTCCTTCCCACCATTGAACAGACTTCCTCTGTTTCCTGAGAGGTTATGCTCATATTAGCCTTGTGTCTACTCTTGCCTTCTCAAGACTCCGTGCAATTCCCAGCTCCCTGTCCTCAAACACTCTGTTCTGATCTGAGCCTTACAAGCACCTCTATCCCAGAGCATAGAGCCAGTTCCAGCCACTGAGGGGTGGTAGAGTCTCAGAATCTACTTTAGGGTAGGTAAAAGAAACTATATGGCTCCCATCACAAGGGATGAGAGTATTGCAGATGGCAAAGCCATGTTGGAATGCATTTTTCCTATCAAAGCATTCCTGTAAATTGGTTGGGCTATATATTATTTTGATTATGTACTACATATTATTTTGAATATGTACTTCAGGTATATTATGGATTAAATAGTTTTTTTAAAGTTCACCTGGGAAACCAAAAACCATGTGTAATATTATTTCATTGGGAAAATATTGTTTGAATTCCAGGCGACTGCCAACCCATTCATAAGTTGGAGACTGTCCAAAATATGTCAAGTTTGAGTGTGCAGTATAATTGATGTGTATCATATGGTGTAAAAAAAAAAAAAAAAAAAAAAAAAGGCCTCCAAAACTGGAATTGTTAGATCTTCTCATTGCCACCATTTATCTTGTTCCTCTCAGGAGATTCTTGTTAAGCAAAACTCGAAGGAATCTATTGTAACATTTGATGTTGGTTCCTTATGTCAGAATCTTAAAAGGCATTCTTAATGAAGTGTCTTATTTTCAAATTATTACTCTTTAAAGTTATTTTCTTCTGTCAGTAGTTGGAAACAAAGTTACAAGAGAATAGCTATAAAATTATATTGCTAAAACAATCTTTTAGAAAGAATAAAATTATTATAGACTTTATTAAATTTATTACAAATTATTTAAGAAGTTAGAAAGTTAAATCTCTCACTCCTGACAGTTTGTTCCTTCTTACCCCCTAAAGTTCAGTTCTTCTGCTAGTGTAGATAAATATTTATCCCTTGTAATCTTTTTCAGAAATTAGATTGGGCACATTTCATCTGATACTGGACATGAGTGACTTGGGAATTAAGCTCCCATGAAGACTAAAGCTACCTAAGGTTTGGCTCTGCCTCTTAGCCTTCAGTCATGCACAAAACAAGGTTAATTGCAGTGTGCCCAAGACAAGAGGAAGCATGTGCTGAACTGGAAATAACCCTCATGTTTCTCTGGGCTCTCGCTTTAGGAATCCCAAATCCCTGGAAGAAATGTATGATTAGAATGGCAGACAGAGAAGATCTATATGAGTTAAAAAGTCAGTTCAGTTGAGTATTTGCAGCAACTATCAAGGGGGAAAAGCTTTTACGGGAGCAGAAAATATTTTTTTCTTGAAGATATGTTGGTCTATTTTAAGATGGATCAGATTCTGTTGCTGAAAGTGAAGTTTTCACCTCTCTATATGATAGTATTGCAAGAAGAAAATACAAAAAGGCAGTTTGATAACCTTTAAAAAAGAATATTTAACCCCAAGCAGTGTAAAGTGAAGATTGTCTTTAAAACTTGATTCTATCAATATTTAATCTACGTTTTGAAAAATGACTTGAATGTGAGTAAAGTTTTCAGAATTATTCCCAGATCCCCAAACTCTTCTGTGCATTTTTATTTCTTCCCATTTTTATCCATGTGCTTGAAACAAGAATTGTAATGTAACCAATCAACCAGATTTTAGTCAGAAAATAGCTACCGGTCAGATATAGTTTCTAAAGCTCTCTTCAGAGTGGTCTGAGTTCAACCCTCTGTTAATACTGATATTTTGATCTAACAGTAACAACCACTCTTAGGACCAAGATCTGACCATTCCTTTTCCAATGAGATTCCATTCTGTTCTGGATGCTAGCACTTAGTCCAAACTACATTCAGCCAGGCCTTTAAGTGGGAGGCATTAGGCTCACACTTTTCAGCTCATTATACCCTAAAATTGATACCTCTCAGAAAAATTGCCTAAGGTTTAGGTTTTAACTCATGTCTAGGGTCTTCCCAAAAGAGTAGAAAGATTCTCAATGTACATAGAATATGAATCAAGCATGGGATAAGTATTTCATATATACACACACACAAAGATACTAAACACAAATCACCATTAAGCATACAAGGACAGAAAGACTTAAAGTGTGATCACATAATTTGTACCCACAATTATACCCCACCTGGAGGTTGATAACTAAAATCTCATCAGAACATAATTGAGATTTTTCAAGTAGACATTGTTATATTTCACCTCTTTTCTTTACTGTCCCATTAACATCTACACTTATTGGCCAACAGGACCAGGGCTAGGGTTTCTCTTCTTACTAGTAGTCATCTTGTGCACAGCAATTTCACTACCACCAGGAAGTTCTCATGACCATATCATTCAAACTCAAAAGCTTCTCTCCAAACCTTTACATTTCCATCTTGAAATCAGTATTTGATCACCTTTTCAAGAAGTGAAGCACCAAACAGAAAAGGCAGACAGATGGCCAGGTACATATTCTACCAGTTGAGACCATCTGCTTTATCTGCCATATGAGAGAAATTGCGATGGTACCCACAATAGTAGCTAATAGTTATGGCAAGATGAAAGATTCATAAGAAGAGCATGATCTAGAAACTGCTACTACCTTCTACCTGATGTGGAATTCTGCTTTTGCTTCATGACACCAAAAGGTCAGATCTTTTCAGTGTTGAATCATATATGGCCAGAAATAGTTGTTACCAAAATGCCACCACACTGAGCTAGCATACATTGTTGGCTAGAAATAAGCAGAGCAGCTTTCTTATGCCTTGTTCATCTTATAGTTAGAATGAAAAAAATTTCATGGATTTTGGTTAAAAAAACAGTGAGGAAGAGATTCTATTTATTTCATGAACTAAGAAGTTTAGAGCTGGAAGGGATCTTGGAGGCTAGCTATTTCAGCATCTTTATTTTAAAGATGAGGAGTCCAAGATGATAAGCCTTGATTTGACCATGTCACCCACCACGCTCCACCCACACTCAGTAAACTCCAGTGACTGCTTATCAGGTCTAGAATCAAAGACAAAATCCTCTGGTGTTCAAAGCACTGCATAATTTTCCCCTACATTTTCCAGTTTTCTTAAATCTTACTGCCTTCAAATTCCTTTCTGCCACCATCTCCATGTACTCTGTGATCTGATAACACAGATCATACTGTTCCCTGCAAAAGAGACTCCCATCTCAAGGCTTAAGCATTTTCATTGGAAGACTCCCACACCTAGAATATTCTCCTTTCTCGCTTTACCTCCTGGTTTCCCTGGCTTCTTTGAGTTCCAGTTAAAACCCCATCTTCTACTATAAGCCTTTCATGATCTCTTTTAATTCTTGTACCTTGTCTTTGATTTTCCTGTAGGTATCTTATTTGTACATCATTGCTTGTGCTTCGTCTCCAACATTCGATTGTAGGGGATCCTTGATAGCACTGTCTTTCTTTTGCATTCCTTCATATCCCTAGCTTTAAGCACAGTGCCTAGCAGATGCTTAAAACATGTTTATGGACTAACACAGATAGTAAGGAGAAGAGTTTGGATTAGAACCCAGGTACTAAGACTCCTAATGTACTGTGCCTTCCACTGCATCATGCTGTTTTCAGAATACCAGTTTTTCTATTAAATTTTTATCTTGTTGACAGCTGGTAGGACCTTATGAATATTTATTGGAATGCATAAAGATAACAGAGTCCTGGTTTCCTTGTTAACTGCATAGTAATTCTCCATAAATTCAGATACTCTGGTTATTACTAGACATTTCCACTAGAAATCTTATCTCATACTTTAGTGGTCACTCAGAATAACAAGATCTAAGATTTTAGGACTTTTGGTAGGAATCTAATTCCGTTCATGCCTAGAAAATAATACTTACATTTAACACATCTGACAAATGATCACTCAGCTTTTGATTAAAGGCTTCTAGAATACCTTTGAGGCAGTCCATTGAATTACAGTATAGCAGTAATTATTAAGAAATCCCCCCCCCCTTTTTCAGGCATCAGTCAATTTCTCTTAGCTTCCATGCTTTTGTTTCTAGTTCTTTCCTGTTGAGCCAAACAGAAGAGTACTAGCCCTTTTTTTTTTTCCAGGTAACAGTGTAGCCTTCTGAGTATTTGAGTTAAGCTATCATATTCTCCTTGATTCTTTTTGTTCTTTGAACTGAAATATCCCTAGACCCTTCAACCAGTCCTCATTTGACATGAACTTGATATACAGTGATTCTGGTTACTTTCCTCTGAATCCTCTCCAACTGGTTAAAACCCCTCATAGAATGCTATGCTCAGAACTGAATATAATACTCTAAATGTGGCCCAATCAGACAGAATATAAGACCATCACCTCCTTACTAAGAGGGGGTAGGGAGTGGCAATGGACTGTAACCCTGGAAAACCCTATCCCACAGAGGCTATGAGGCCCTTAATTCTTAAAAATTAGTGCTGTAGTAAAATTGAATGGACTGCCTCAGAGTTAGTCTAGAAGCTTTTAACCAACAATTGAATGATTATTTGTCAGATGTGTTAAAGTAGGAATTATTTTCTAGTCATGGTTGGAATTAGATTCCTCCCAAAAGTCCTAACATCTTAAATCTATGAATAAGAATGCCCCAAAAGAAGGAGCAGATAACTCTAACAAATGCAAACAAGGACTTAAAGGGGGAAAATGGACTTTCCATAAAGACTTGAATACCAAAGAGAAATGAAGCAAGATATTAAAAAAGGAATACACACACACACACACACACACACACACACATACATGTGTAGATATATATATATATAAATATATATATGTACATATTCACACATAAATGTCTGGAAAAAAGAATTAGGATGAAAATAAATGTCTAAAGGAGTACACAAATAATGAACTCCCAGAAAAAGAGGATAGATTAAATCATTTGTTCCATGAGACAGCAAGAAATATGAGAACAAGAAAGGTTAAAAAATAGAAGAAAAGATAAGATATCTGATATCAAAAACAACTACCTGGAAAACAGGTCAAAAAGAGTGAAGCTACTCATATCTATTATGGTTAAAGTGTAAATTAAAGAAAGAATTCTCTGCATTAGAAAAAAAACATTATCTGCACTGAAAAACAATACGTTGATATAAGTTGTCACTTTAAAGAGACTATTTTTTAATCTGAATAAAATCTCTTTTTGCATTTAAAAAACAAAGAAAGAATTCTGTGAATACTTCCAGAAAGAAACTTCAAAAGAAAAAGACCTATGAATGTTATGACCAAAATTCAGAGCTCCCTCATCAAAGGAAAACCAGTGTAACCATCCAGGAAGAAGTAATTTGGGTACCAGGCAGCCACAGCAGGGAACACACAGGACCTGAAAGCTCCTAACGTAAATGAGAGGAGATCATGGAATATAATAAGGCAAAAGATATAAATTTACAATCAAGATTAACTTCTTGAAAACAATAAGCATAATGCTACAGGGGAAAAGATGGAACTTTGGTGAGATTTTGCACTTTAATGCAAAATTTTCTACATTTTGATGCAAGATTTTATTTATTTTAATAGAAAAAATAGTGAGCATGAATCTTGAAAAACAAAGTCCAGAGAAAACTAGAAAGGTAAATTTATTTTTGTATGATGATGAAACACCAACTTTTTAATAAGAGAAAAGACACATTTCAATTTTTTGATCTTTAAAGGTCATTTAGAGAGTTAAACAAGACAATCAAAAGCCCTGTTTTTACAAGATAGCTGATATCATGTCTAATTCATATAAACATCATAGAGTTCAATAATATTTTTGTCGGTAAAATATTATTTACAAAAGCCAGTAATACTATATACCATTCATATTAGTAAAACTGTCATTCTAGCAGATTAAAATTTATTTAATAATCTAAGCAATATATTAATAACTGATATGAAAAAGATGCACTGAATGAAGTGTAGGTTTGGTCTAGGTGCACAGTTAGAAGGTGGAAAGGCATTGATCTATTAGTAACTACACATCTTTATATGGTTACTTTGATTTTGGTTCTTTGAGTAAATATTCTGTTTTTATCATGTAAGAATAATTTTTATAGATTTTTATGTCATTGAATTAATATTTCATATGATATTCTATGTATAGGTTAACTTGCAATTGACTAGTCTGTTAATTACTGAGCTAAGGCATTATATATACCCCCATTAAAAACCCCTATAGATAATTTGCTGAGTGTCAATTAAATTTCTTTCTTTTTAAAATAAAGCTATACATTTTATCGTGGTTAGTTTTATAACTGCACTATAACCAAGGTCTTAAAGTGACCCCCAAATTCTTTATATCCTCCCCAATAGATTTAACACTGTGAGTTTGACTTAACCGCTGTCTTAACAACTTTTTTGTGTCTGGTTGAGACTTTGCCCCTTCCATCAGGTTAAGTTAACTAACACAAATTGTGTCTGTGCTTTGTTAGTGAATATTAATATGATTTTATAGTGCTTAATTTCTTCCAAAAATTAATCACCTGGTGATATACTATATTGTGCTATTTACTATTGTTTCATGATAACTGACTTCCAAAATAAATTGTTAGCTTCTTGAGTGCAAAGACCACTTCCTTATACCTCTTTTATAATATCCTTCATTGAGCTCATAGTAGGCATTCATTCAATACATATTTATTTTCTGTCTGCCAACTGTAAAATAGGGATGAAAATAGCACCTACTTCCGAGGTTTGTTGTGAGAGTCAAATGAGATGATATTGAACACATTGCCTGATGTGATAAATGCTTAATAAATGCTCCTTTTATTCTTTCCTTCATTTTATCATGTATGGCTAGATCCCTTATTGTTGAGGGTTATTTACATTTTTCATGGAGATTGGCATATTCATCAGTGATCTCACAGATGTGTGTGATCCCTAGAGAAGATTCTCTCCTCATTTTGTTACCCTATCTGTATCCTCACAGAAGGGTGACAGAAGTTCCTCAATTCTCACAGAGGGTCAGTGCAACATGCTGGGGAAGCTTTCTCTAAGTCTTTTGCCATTGTATGAGTATCAGTGGAACACAAAGTTATCCAGTAATTGAAACGAATTTCTTATATAAACATGCATGCATACATGTATAATCATGCATGTATCTGTACATGTGCACAGAAACACATGCCTATGCATATACATACTTAAATACGTGTGTGTATATATGTACACAACAGGATATGACATAATACAAAGCATATATACACATGCATGCACGTGTATATACACATATGTGTAGATATGCAGAATATTTGTGTGTATGTTTTTAATGAGAAAATAATTGCAAAGTGTTTAAAACCGTGCCTGCTCCATAATAAGTGCTATATAAAATGCTGTTATTGTTCTCATACATACTTTGCTCACTACCTTTCTTTCACTCTTCTCTTATGAAAAACAGTACTTATAGTGGGAAAAATGCTAAATACTAGAATATCAGTGCTTAGTATCAAGAAGACACGAATTTGATTACTCTCTCTGATAGCAGTTGAGTGACCATGGGCAAATGAATGACCTTTGTGGACTCCTGTGTCCTCATCTGTAAAGTGTGCATAATAATATCTGTGGCATTTACTTCATTGAACCGTTTTGGGGATAAATACAATAAAACATATTATATACTTTGCTAACCTCAAAGTATTGTAGAAGTGTCTGCTATTCTCATAGCTTTTATTCTGCATCTCCCACGTAATTCTTCATTGGTCATATGTTACATGAGCCTCCTCATTGCCCTTTCAGTAACTTGCAACTGTAAATCTTAATTTTGGTGTTGTTCAATCATGTCTGACTCTCCATGACCACATTTAGAATTTTCTTGGTAAAGATACAGGAGTGGTTTGCCATTTCCTTCTCTAGCTCACTGTACAGAAGAGGAAACTGAGTAGGGTTAAATGACTCGCCTAGGGTCACACAGCTAGTGTATGTTTGAGGCTGAATTTGAACTCAGGTCTTCCCAATTCCAGTCCTGGTGCTCTATCCATTGTACCACTTAGCTGTGATTCTTCATAGGCTTCTATGCTTTGTAAACAAATAGCATCACTGAAACATTATTGATATTAAAAGATGGAACTATGTTTCAGGGAGAAACTTGGGATATTTTCACTCTACAGTTTCTTAAATCTAATCGAGGCTTTATCACACCTAATTAATTAATTCTGGGCCCAGTTTATTTTCCCAACAGGATCTGCCCAAGCTATAGATACAAGGTACCCAAAAGTTGTTCTATTATACTTATTTTAGATATATGTGATAGATATGTAAATATGTACATGTTGCCTCCTCTTTTAGAGTGGAGGTTCTTAAATTCAGGAATTAATTATTTTGCTTTTTAATTTTTGTTTTTTTAATTTATCTTTGTATCTCCTATGTTTAGCAAAGGACCTGGCACACAGTAAGTGCTTAAAAAGTGAGACTTGCTTGTTAATCTAAGTAAAATTCTTTGCAAACCTCAAAGTGTTAATTCCCAGCTATTTCAAGCATTTTCCTTATTTAGTTTCTTGCAGTTTAGCACTTTATGTTTTTCAGTGTTATATTGTTCTCTGATTGGCTCATTTATGTACACACATGCATGCATATATGTACATAGACATAGATATGTGCATACATAAATATGTACATATAAACATATATTTATATATACGCACATAATCCTTGTCTCCTAAATTAGCACTTAATTCTAATTGTCTCATAAATGTTAGTTTTATCTCCCCAGTTATTGAGGGTAAGATTCTTGAGGAATGCATTTTATTCTTATGCCATATACCCTTCATGGGGCAGCTAGGTGTCATGGTATATATGATGTTGGACCTGGAGTCAGGGAGACTTGTGTTCAAATTTGGCCTCAGACATTTACTATCTGTGTGATTCTTGGTAAGTCACTTAACCCTGTTTGCCTCAGTTTCCTCATCTGCAAAAATGAGCTGGAGAAGGATATTGCAAACCACTCCAGTATCTTCACGCAGAAAACCTCAGATGAGGTCATGGAGATTCGGACATTACTGAAATGACTGAACAGCAAAACCTGTCCTTACCATTACTTAGAATACCACTCTGCACATTGCAACTATGTAATCAACTCTGCTTTGAATAGCACTAGAATGCAAAAGCAGTAGGAAAAGCATACAGGTGGAAATGAGCATGGTTTCCTGGATGAGGAGGTAACAACAGAAGAGATGTGATGGAGAATGGTGAAAGATGAAAGTCATAGAGAGATCAGAGGGAATACTGACAAGCCTGGAAAACCAGGCATAGGAATTTAATCTTGATGGAGGGAAAATGGCAAACTTTGAAGGTTTTTGGGCAAAAGCAATATTTAAGCCTAATTTGACTAAAGATTAATTTGACAGTGACATCCAGAATGGATGGCAGTAGAGTCTAAACTCAGTGCTGTTTCATCTGTAGATCAGAGGTATCAAACACATGGCCAGTGAATCACATGCAGCCCACAACACTACTGAAAGTGCCCTGAATTACATTAAAATATATTTGGGAGATATTTAACAAAAAACACAATAAAACATAGATAATGTCAACATGTGGTTTTCTAAATTAGTACATAGTCTGTATAGGATCTTCGTGTACAGTTTCATTGCTCCTGTTTCTTTTCTATTTGAGTTTGACACCAGTTCTGTAGATGCTAAGCCATTGGAGTGGGAAAAAGAAGAAACAGGTATGAGAATTATTTCAAAAGAAAAATCAGTATGACTTTGTAACTGACTGTATATGAAGGATTAAGTAGACAGACGGGGAAAGCCTCAGTTCAAGGTTTTGAGTATATCTCACCAGCAGAATGGTGGTGGCACTGACAGACAGCGAGGTTAGAAGGGAATCTGTTTAAGAGGATTAGTTTACTTTTGGATATTTGAGTTTAATGTTCCAGGAAGATAGCTGGGTAAAAATATTACATAGTTATTTGGAGATAATGAAACAACCTGCATGAGATTACTAGGGATGGAGATTTGGGATATAGATATTACTGTCAAGGATCATGAGTTGGTTGACCATGAATTTTTAACTAAATTTCGTTTCATTTCCAATGTTGTTCTTTCCTCATTGCCTGTATACTTTTAACTTTGCTTTTTAATGGTTTACTGTGAATTCACATACACTCATTTTTCTGCTATCCTTATTTCTTTTATGAATAAGTAGGCCAGAATGGTATTGATCCACCTACACTATTCATCTGTTAGAGAAGCATATAAAACAGATATATTTGCTTTCGGCTCAGTTCCAAACTTTACACCTAATGATTTTTTCTTGAAATTTGTTGACATACTCTGCATTTCACATACAGCGTATTCCAAAAAGTTTCCAGGAGTGACTACAGGAAGACAATCGATCACAAATTGACTGTAGAAACTAAAGACAGAGAAATATTAACAGAGCAGTAGTTGCATTGCTAGTAGAACAGCAGTTTCCTTTGTTCCTGAAACTCTCATAGCTAAGAATATAAGGTAGAGAGTGACCTCAGAAGATTTTCAGAAACAAAAGGCATTATTTTTCCTTATATTTTGTCAGTTGACTGAATTCATTTTGCTTTTTTATTTATATCACTAGTTTCTAGAACAGGGACTTTCCTAGAACAGACTCTTGACATTTGCTTGTTGAATTGAACCAGTTCTTTTCAAAATAGTTTAACAAAAGAAACAGTATCAGGCATGAATGAGTACATTACAGAAGAAGTCCCAAGAGAGCTGGAGTTAGGCAAGAGAATTCTTAGATATTATTGTCTATGTTAACATAGTCAGTTAACATAACAAGTCAGTTAACATCTAGAGTCTCAGTTTTCACTTCTGTAAAATTGGAATAATAATATTAGCATCACTGGGGTTGTTGTTTGGAAAGCACTTTGCATTATTTTAAAGTTACACATGCACTCATATAATACGTGCATGTATATATACATATGTTTGTTATATAATAATTCAATTTGTGTAAATATTCAAATAGCCAGAATGGCCCCATTCCTACAGCTTGGTGGGTCAATGACATTACATCGAACAGAGGTTGATGATGACTTTGCAAGATTTCTTCTGTATTATATTTCTTCCCCCCTTGTTTGTATTTCAGCAGCTGTAGCTGTATATATGATACCCTATTGATCAAACTAGACTACATCCTCACCATTTCTAGATCTCATTCTGCCCTCTACCATGCTTATGTACATAAGTATGAGCTATCACCTTCATATATGAGTGTGTGTAAGTTGTCATTCAGTAGCAAGAATAAGAAAAGCTTCTTCATCTATAACATGAAGGGCTTGGATGAAATAGCCTCTGAGGTTTCCAGTTCTAGATATATGATTCCATCATAAATATGTATCCAAGATGGAATATTATTGATAAATAGGAAATGTCCAAATAGTTCTATTAGGATTTAGAGGTAGACAAGGTCATTTGGAGCTACAGATGATAATGTGAGCAGGAAGTCACGGAAAGTTTCATGGAGGCAGGTGGAATATCAGTACACAGGAAAATATTTAACAACCAACTCTCTGGTGAAAAATACATATTAAACAGTTTTCAGTATAGTATTCATTATTGACATCTCCATCCCCTTCTAAAGTCTAGAAATCAATAAAATAACAAATCAAGCATGATTTGTAACATTAGCCAATTTAAGAGGAATAAATTGCTCTGACTAAAAATTTAAAAATCAGCTCTCATGATGTGATTCAAACTGATGCCAGCACACCCCAATGGAACCTGGGACACTGGGAAATTGGACACTGAAGGTTAAGGATTTAAGTAATAAGTATCAATAATAACTTATTTATATAATCATGTATGTAATGTTTTCCTCAATGCCATGGAATATATAATACAACTCTTACTTCCATTTTACAGAGAAGGAAACAGGCTCAGAGAAATTATAATTTGCCCAAGGTCACTCAGGTAGTACATATCAGATCCTGAAACAGAACCCAAGTCTCCTGACTCCTGCTTTAGTCCTTGCTCTCTGTCTCTTCCATGGGAATAGTCTATTGTAGCTATTGTGTACAGGGAACACAAAACTACAAAGATGGTAGAGGACAGGATAAAGTCTAGAAAGATTAAGTGGTCATTTAACCAAACCCATAGTGCATTTTATGTACAGTCCTGGCTGTAAAAATACAAAAAAGGGGAAGAAAGTATTGTATAACTAGAAGCCTTGAAAGATTATCAACCTCTGTTTGCTGAAATCTCATTGAAAGACCAAGCTAGATAAATGAGGTATTCTGACTATTTGAATTTTGAAGTTAATGTATAGTTAATTTTAAAAATCCATGAAAAAATCAACCCTTGAAAACGATCCTAAAATGTTAACTTTCTCCTCAGAGAAAACGTAGTATACTAGAAACAGAACTGAATCATCCTCTGATGACTGAAAATCTCATGGTTCCCTGTGGTCATGATATTGAACATAGGTTGTAGCTTTAGGTGATTGGGATGCATTTCTGCGCATTCCAGAAAATGTCTTGGAAAGCTTCACCACTGAACCCCATATTAGATGAGCCTTGATTATATTTTTTGTAGTTGTTTTTCAAGGATCCCATGCAATTATCATTATTCTAGGCACACAGGTATTCAAGAATATTTGCTGATTAAAGGTGGTGCAGTAGATAGAACAGTGGCTTTAGAGTCAGGAAGATTTGAGTTCAAATTTATCCTTAGACCCTACCTGTGTGACCTTGGGCAAGTCACTTAACCCTGTTTGCCTCAGTTTCCTCAACTGTGAAATGAGTTGGAAATGGAAATGGCAAAGCACTACAATGTCTTTGCCAAGAAAACCTCAAATAGGGTCATGAAGAGTAGGATGTGACTGAAGAAGAAAAATCCTTTGCTTTCACATATCTTCTTTAAAAGGCTTTTTCTGAGAGTTTTGCTGGTACCATAATTGTAGTGCAATTCACACTGAGGTATATAAATTGTAACACCACCTGGCCTATTTTCTACCCATCAATGCATTGGAATCAATGTGACAAAAGTTCAGAACAAAGCAGGTTCAGGTAATTGGGAGGAGGGGGCGATTAGGAGGAAGAGTATAGGGTGAGAACTCAAGTCAATGCCATGGTTTTAATAAATATGTCTTCTCTTACTAATGTATTTATTTCATCTTTATACTCTGCTTACAAGAAGTCCAGAGATAACTTACAAAGACAGGAAAACACAATAAGAAAAGACATTTTAAAATAAAGTGAATTAAGTTATATCCTAATCACATAAAAATGATTGTCACTGTCTGGCATCAGAGTTCATAGCGTGAGCACAATAAATTTGACTCCATTTTCTGGCAGCTATGGCAAAAAAATATATTTATGGTTATTACAGAGTTTTCATTTTCATTGATATTCAACATCTTGAGAGGAGAGACTTTCTTTCTCGTAACCCCAGTGCTTAGCACAGTACATGGAACAGAACAGGTAATTAATAAACGTATATGAAATTGAATTTTGTGAAAATTGAACATTGAGCTCTATCCCTCCTCCTCCTTGTTCTACCTCCATTTGTTTTAAGAAAGGAAGAGGTGCTACTTCTGTTACTGGAAGGTAAATTACTGGTACTTGGTAAGAAAATTACCTCATTCTCTTTGCCCCACCCCACCCCACTACGTACCCACATAGCTCCTTAAGTTTCATGTGTAATTTTGAATTTAATTATTTGTTTATTTATCCTATCCCCTCCCTAAGTTACAAGGTCCACAAGGTCAGGGACTATACCTTGTGTAAACTTTGTTTCTCCCTATGAATTTGGCCAAATTCTCTTCACAAAGAGAATAAATGATTGGTAAGTTGTTGATCTAAAATGGTGACAGTCTTAGGTGATGTATGAGTAAAGTAATCAAAGAATGTGACTATTTCTCACAAGATCTCACCGTAATCTTGTGATTTTAATTTATTATCTTCATAATATGTTTATAATTTATAATATTTGAAACTGTACTAGTAGAATTTACTTTTCAGCACCACTAAATAGATACTAGAAAACCACAAATAGACTGTAGCAGTTTTCTGAATATTTTAATCTGACTCTTTAAATTATGAGAGAGCATATTATATATGTTCTATGAAATTTTCACTGACCATCAAGCTGATCACCCGCCCAGTTCAAGGTTCAAATTTAAGAATTTCCGACTAAATAATGCTTTTGTCTGGCTGTGTTATCAGTCCCCCCTCTTTCTGTGAATTTTCCCAGTAGCTGAATCAGCCAGAATGCTGATGGTAACGGTGATAAGATTTACACTTTAGGGTACTGAAGTGAGAATATTCTCCCTGAGCATCTGTTTTGGGATCAGTCTTTATCATTATCTATCAGGTTTGTCAACCTCAAGTTTACAATGGAAGCAGGAAGGAATTGATTATTTTGAAGCTACTTAAGGTGCTGATATAGGAGGGTTTTTTTTAAAGGTAAGAATATCACTTGAACTTAATGTAAGAATTTTTCTTAGGATATCTAAATTTATCTGGAAACAAAGAACACTGAAGTTATCGCTATTTTAACAAATTTGAAGAAAATGTTGTCAGTTGCACCTGTGGCTAAGCAATATGTAACGATTTGAATCTTTGCATTTTATCATCTTGCATCAATTATTTTGGGAATATTCTTATGCAAAGGGAACTTTTTAAATCAAAATGGGGGAATTTAACTTACTCAAATAGATGTTTTGTGTGAGGAACTTAATACTAATAAATCCTAATAGGAAAATAGCTAGAAAAAGAACACAACCAGGAGAGAAATACGTAGAAATTAATCAAAATGTGAAGGAGGAGGAGAAGAAAGAAGAGAAAATAATAATGATTAGAGACTCTAATTTGTAGGGGAAATCTCTCTGAGAAGAAAGGGCAACTCAATAAAAATATTTTATTAAGAGACTTAAAACAACAGCACAAAGTTTGGAATGCATTGAAACTTGTAGATATGAAAAGGGCAAGAAAGAACACAGAAGCTATAAGGGGACAATAGACAAAATATTTTACCCATGCAGAAGAGAAACCACAAGTCATAATGAGATAGATTAAATAAGCCTTTGCCTTACATTACCTTCCAAACTGAATTATACATTGTTATTTTTTACGCTTCTGCTTTCCCATGGCAGGAATGCCTGCATCATTTTCCTTTTTTAAATATTGCTTACTATTTTAGGCTATTTTTCCTTATAAATTCCTTTATTTTGATGTCATATGTACTTGGACTGTTTTCAGTTGTTTCATTAATTTCAGGCTCTCTATTGTATTTCCTTTCTTAATATTCTGCAAATATGTATATTATGAGATAACAACTGGACTTCATTTTCACAGATATTCTCATGTAAGCACATCATAGCTGTTTCCTTTTCACATTTTAACACATTTAGTAAGCAAGAACTGTGGGATGAACCCCAGAACAGTAAACTAATATGGTATGAATCCCCTACAACTGTTTTCCCTGCTTAACCAAGGGATTCATTAAGCTGCCCTGTCAACCATATTTGGTGGACAAAAATCTGTGGAACCTTCGATAAATACTGATCCACCTTCCTAAATTAATTTTTGTAGTTATTCCTCTTTTTCTGAGATAACCAGCTGGGAGTCATTTGTTACTTGAAACAATCCTGTGATGTAGGAACTACTGTTTTAACCATTTTATAAAGGGGTAAGCTGAGATTGAGACATTAAATGGACTTGCACAGGTTCACACAACTAGTAAATGTCTGAGACAAGATTAAAATTCAGAGTATTTTCACGTGATTCTATCAATTTTTACAGAATATGTGGTGAACAGACATAGCCTCTAATTTTTAAGATTTTTTAATTGACATTAGTAATATGGAGATATGATTAGACCTAAAGGATATTGCTGAATAGACATTTAAAGAACATTATTAAGAAAGAATTGAACAATTTACTTATTATATACATAAAGAATAAATATTGCAGTCTCACTGTATTGTAAGAAGTTATGAAATTCTGTGACTAGAGAGTGAAAAAGAAAAGAAAGAAAATATCCTTAATGTAATGAAAGTCATATGTTAAGTATTTCCATATATGTGAAAATTGTACTGGCCATTTCGTAGATAAGTTTAGAAAGTAATTCTATTTAACAGATCACAGTGGGCAAGATTAAGAAATCATCCATATAATTTAATTATAAACATTAAACTTAATACAGTAATAGCAAAAATTATATACTTTATTTTTATGTTAAACCATTTGTCAGACAGTGAGAGGAACTGCAGTAGTGTCATGTTCAAATATTGGATTGTTGATATGTACCTTTCTTTAGATATCTAAGAGAAGACTTTTCCAACCTCCCCCCTGCCTCCATTCCAACCACTGACCTCCCAGGCTTCCTTTAAGCCCCAACTAAAATTCTGCTGTCTACAGGAAGTCTTCCCTAGCCCCTCTTAACTCCAGTGCTTTCCTTCTTGTAATTATTTCCCATTTATCACATATGTATATCTATCTATCTAATCTTGTTCTGTGCATATTTTTGCGTTTATTCAGTAAGTCTTCAGAAAACACAGGCGTGCATACAAAAGAAGAAATTTTCAGATGCAGACAATCCAGTTTTCCTCCATAATTTTAACTTCTCATTATATAAAATTAATGTTAGGTTTAAAAAATTATATTAAATTAGAACTATTGAGTTTATATAACTAGAGCTGGCAGATAGGTAGTGCTATAGATACAACTCTGTGTTATGAATAAGGAAGACTTGAGTTCGAAACTTGCTTCAAGCACTAACTGACAACTTCTCACTCTGCTTCTTCATCTGTAAAACAGGAATAGCAAGAAAGCCTGTCTCTTAGGGTTGTTGTGAGGATCAAAAAAGATAATATGTGTAAAGTGTTTTGTAAACCTTAAAGCTCCCTATTGTCAGTCATTCCAGATGTGTCTGATTCTTGGTGACCCCATTTGTGGTTTTCTTGGCAAAGATACTGGTTTGCCATTTCTTTCTCCATTTCATTTCACGTATGAGGCAAACACACAGCTAGTGTCTGAGGCTACCTTTGAACTCAGGTCTTCCTGACTCTAGGCTCAGTGCTCTATCAATTGAGTCACCAGATGACCACAAGCTCTCCACCCATGTTAATTATTAGCATTATGTATTTATGTGTGAATGCATAATGGAAATTATATATATATCTTAAATATCCTGAAACAGCTAATTTTTTAAAAAAAATCTTTTCTATAAACCATAAACAAGTCAGATCAATATATATAAAACACCCCACAATCAGAATGAGTTTAAGTACTGGGGAAATATTTCTCTGATTCGAAATGAAAACAATTCGAAGTAAAATACAAAATGACCTAATTTTTATTGACAAAGGCTGTTGCTCTTTTCTCACAGTAGCCCGAGAAAGTGGATAGTGTACATATCATCAACCCCTTTTACGTAGAGGAACTGAACTCAAAAAGTAAACTTACTAAGAGGAAGTGGTGGAGCCAGCTCTCGAGACCAAGTCTTGTCACTCCACATTTAATGCCCTTTCTGCCATTATCATTCTCCCTCTCTACCAAAGAAAATCCCTTTAGAATATAGAGAGACCTTCCACACTTGGAGTTCCCTATGCTGACAAAATCATAGTCCAGGACAAAGAAACAAGCACAGTAAAATATAGAGTCCCTTTTAGTTTTATGTGTTTGTTTTAATGAGCTGTAGTTTTAAAGATCTAGGCTTTTATTCCAAATCAGCTTTAAAAGAAAAAAATTCCTATCAACTGCCTATTGAGGTAACACTGGTCTTAATATACCTTTGGAGATTGAATTGCTAGATAGTTCATTTTTATCACTGAGTCAATTCAATCTAGCTTTAGAAGTTTCTGGTTGTTCACCTATACAGAAGGATTTCAGGCGTCCTATGAACAGTCCCTAATTTAGTAAAAATCACCAACTGTCAGTGTTGGAAATGTCATTTGTCTTTGGGCCTTTAAGACTTTTTATTCTTCAAGAACTCTTACTAAACGTAGACCTGTATAACACTGTAAGCTGTTATCAGTCCATACCTTGGGGATAGTAATACTATCAAAACAGCATGTCTACTTCACTCTATAAATATTTATCCACCTGTTTAGAATGCAAATAATGGATAGCTATTCTTACACATAACAGGAGTACCAGTAAAAGAGAACATTGTAAATATAAGCTATACTTTGTTTATCCTTTTTCTGGGAACTAGATTTGGAATCAATTCTGATATTTCAAGCTGATCTGTTTTTAGAATATAAGATTAAATGTTTTTTAACATTAGAAAAATTAATATGCAACAATCCCCTCTTGTGCTGTAATCAGTTATTTTATAGCATTTGACACTGATTTCACATGATTTTGAATCTTTCAACATGAAACCACATTTAATGTGTGCTATTGATTTCCTCTGATAGTCCCATTTTCCAAAATCTAGGGTTGAATGTTACCCAGATATTCAGATTATTAGAATTCTTAGATTCTACACTAGATTTGTGATATTTTTGATAGAAGCCTTCCCTCTGGTGACGTATATAACAACCCCTTAACTTCTTCTTATCCTTTATGACTTTAAGCCAGAGAGACAGACAGAGAGAGAAACAGAACAACAGAGGTATACAAATAAAGGATTATGAGAGGTAGGAGTGAGGAGAGAGTGTATTCTAGATATGCAAGTAAAATTTTATGGAGATGGAGGAGTGCTGGCGTAGTGGAGCTGGTGGAAGTCCTGAAGAGAGAATCCTGCTCACAGACCAGAGCACAGCTCAGGAGAGGAATAAACTCCTCTCCCTTGATTGTACCTTGGAGGAACTGAGAACTTGCAGGTCCCCAGAGTATACCCTTCCCTTGACAACTCAAAAGTAACTAGCTGGGAAAATGCCCCCAAAAGGGAAAAAGAATAAGACAATAGAAGGTTACTTTGTTGGGGGGGGGGGGCAAGTATTTTCTTCCATCCTTTTGGATGAGGGAGAACAATGCATACCATCAGAGGAAGACCTACAAGTCAAAATTTCTGCATCTAAAACCTCCAAAACAAATATGCAATAGTTTCAGGCCATGGAAGTGATCAAAAAGGATTTTGAAAATCAGGTAATTGAGGTGGAGGAAAAATTGGGAAGAGAAATGAGAGTGATGCAAGAAAATCATGAAAAGCAAGTCAACAGCTTGCCAAAGGAGACTCAAAAAAACAGTGAAGAAATTAACACCTTTAAAAATAGACTAACTCAAATGAGGCCCAAAAAGCCAATGAGAAGAAGGCTTTCAAAGGCAGAATTAACCAAATGGAAAAGGAGGTTAAAAGTGAAGAAGATAGTTCTTTAAAAATTAGAATGGAGCAGATGGAAGCTGATGACCTTATGAGAAACCAAGAAATTACAAAACAAAACCAAAAGAATGAAAAAATAGAAGACAATGTGAAATATCTCTTTGGAAAAACAACTGACCTGGAAAATAGATCCAGGAGAGACAATTTAAAAATTGTGGGGCTACCTGAAAGCCATGATCAAAAAGAGATCTTAAACATTATCTTTCATGAAATTATCAAGGAAAACTGCCCTGATATTCTGGAACCAGAGAGTAAATAAATAATGAAAGAATTCACTGATCACCTCCTGAAAGAGTTCTGAAAAGAAAAACTCCTAGGAATATTGTAGCCAAATTCCAGAGTTCGCAGGTCAGGGGGAAAATATTGCAAACAGCCAGAAAGAAACAATTTGAGTATTGTGGAAATACAATCAGGAAATACAATACAGGATGTGGCAGCTTCTACATTAAGGGATTGAAAGGCTTGGAATATTATATTCCAGTAGTCAAAGGAACTAGGACTAAAACCCAGAATCACCCAGCCAGCAAAGCTGAGTATAATACTTCAAGGGAAAAATGATCATTCAATGAAACAGAGGACTTTCAGTCATTCTTGATGAAAAGACCAGAGCTGAATAGAAAATTTGACTTTCAAACACAAGAATCAAGAGAAGCATGAAAAGGTAAACAGAAAAGAGAAATCATAAGGGGCATACTAAAGCTGAACTCTTTATATGCCTACATTTGTAACTCTTGTAACTTTTCTCAGTATTTGGGTAGTTGGACACACACACACATACACACATAGAGTGCACAGGGTGAGTTGAATAGGAAGGAATGATATCTAAATAAATAAATTAAGGTGTGAGAGAAGAATATATTAGGAGGAGAAAGGGAGAAATGGAATGGGGAAAATTATCTCATAAAAAAAGGCAAGAAAAAGCTTTTTCAATGAAGGGGAAAAGGGGAAGGTGAGGGAAAAAGTGAAGCTTACTCTCTTCTCATTTGGCTTAAGGAGGAAATAATATGCACACTCAATTTGGTATGAAAATCTATCTTACACTACAGTAAAGTAGGGGAGAAGGGATAAGTAGAGTGTGGGGACAATGATAAAAGGGAGGGCAAATGAGAGGAGGGAGGGTAATTAGAAGTAAACACTTTTGGGGAGGGATAAGTTCAAAAGAGAGAATAGAATAAATGGGGGGCAGGATAGGATGGAGGCAAATATAGGCAGTATTTCACAGCATGACTATTATGAAAGTCTTTAGCAAAACTACACATATAGACTATATTGAATTGTTTGCCTTTTCAGTGGGGATAGGTTGGGAGGGAGGGAGGGAGAGAAATTGGAACTCAAAGTTTAAGGAATGAATATTGAGAATTGTTGTTGCATGTAACTGGGAAATAAGAAATACAGGTAATGGGGTATTGGTAATGGTAATGAAACCTATCTTGCCCTACAAGAAAAGAGAGAAGATGAGGATAAGGGAAGGGAAGGGTGTGATGGAAGGGAGAGTAGATTGGGGGAAGGGGTAATAAAAACACATGGTGTTTTGGGGTGGAAGAATGGGAGAGATGTGGAGAAAATTTGAAAATCCAAATCTTGTGGAAATGAATATTGAAAACTAAAGATAAATAAATAAATTGGGAAAAATTTAGGAAGATGGAAGATGAAGTTGTTCTATGAACTATTTGTGTTGTATGGAGATGTATGAACTATTTCAACTTGACAATTTGGTAGAATTATAGAAAGCATCGACGTGAGTTAATGTATGAGAAGAATGGAAAGGTAGGCAAAAGTTAGTTTGTGAAGAACTTTAAAAGCTAAACAGGAGTTTATATTTGGTTCTAGAGGCAATATGGAGTTACCTGAATTTATTCAGTGTCTTTTGGTGATTGTACCTGCATATTAGAAAAATCACTTTTGCAGCTGTATAGAGGATGAATTGGTGAAAACTTGAGTAAGAGAGACAATTAAGAGACTAGTCCAATAGTCCAGATGAAAGTACAGATCTTGCTGTACTGATCTAAATGTATGGGTTTTGTTTTTTTTTAATTGTCAACTAACAACAAGCACCATGAGAGATTGTATTTTTTACAGTTTTTAGCAAATTGTGTGACTGTCAGACTGTGATGTGCTGTAAAATGTCCCTTGCAAAAGATTGTTAAATTTTCATTCCTTTATCAAACATGTCCTTGATGTGTGTTTAGATTATATTCAAAAACATTGTACTGATTGGCATGTAATCCCATAGGCTGGTAGTTGCAGAATACTTTCTTTCTAATCTCCTAAAACCTGATCCTTTAACATTCTCTAAATTGTACTCCCTGGAGCATAGGCCTCTTTTGTGAATGTATGGTCTTCTCCAGCTGCTCTTCCCATCTTGGAGCCATTTCTGCTTCATGTTGCACGTGGGGGACACTAATATTCAGACCCAGTGCGATTGACCCCCTGTCATAAGTAGAGAGAATAGTTTTGTTATCATAATCTCAATAAATATTTTGTGCTGATCATTTCTATGTTTTCCTCCTTCCAGATTCGTTTTCATATGATCCAGTTTGATTGGATTAGGTCTCTTGCTAAGCTTTTTGTAAACTATTCTTTCCTTTTACTGGTTTTTTTTTTCATCTGATTTGTGAGGTGATCTAGTGTGTATGTGTGTATATATTTTGTAATTTTCCCAATAAACATTTTTTCAAATACATTTAAAATCTAAGCCAGTGTTATTTTTCCCTCCCATTTTCCTCTGCTCGGTAAAAGATTAATACTGGCTAAGATATTTTCTAGACTTTTTGGTCTTCTTATGGCAATTTTTTAAATCAGTTAACTTTCTGAGAAAAGAGTGAGAGTCTGTTTCTTTTTTCTTTATCAATAGCTTGTGTCAAGATGGAGTTATCTTAATGGCATACCATATCTTCTTAAACTTATTCTTTTAATCTGGTACTGATTTTGACCTTTTCTCTAGCTACTCAACAACTGACTATATGCAGATTGCTGATGTGAAAACTACTCTTACGTCAGCGTAATAAGTGGAAAAATAACTGGAATTGGGTTCAAAAAAGACCTACGTTCATGTCTTGCTTCTGAATACTTACTGACTCTAAACCCAGGCAAGTCATTCAATCAATCATTGCCTGTGGCAGATTTCTAAGATTATAATACATTCCCTTTACCAGTAAAATTATAGATTTGATAAATATTTTTTAAAGTTTGATTCAATTGCATTTTGCAGGTGGAAAGGGTTGTTAATTGATACTTATCATGTCCAGCTTCTCCCAACTCTCTTTCTTGAAGAAAGAATTCATGATAAATTATTGGACTTCTATGTAGTCTACAAGACTTTAGCTAATCTTTTTTTCTCAAGACTTTTTTCCACTGTCCTTTATGCTCATCTTTGCATTGGACTCATGGACTATTAAAGTAAATATTGATTTAATTGAGAGGATCTTTATAGACTAGTTTGTAGAATTTATCTAACTCCTTATCCTCTGCAGTTCTCATTGATGCATAGGATACAATTTCTTTACAATAGCCTTTCCCCAGAATCACAACCTCAGCACTGCAATATGAAATGACCGAGTGTTCTATGAAAAGATCTTTATTGTTTCCCTTGGTGACACAATACAACCAACTTTAGAAATTGCAACTCTGTTTGCTTTTCCAAAGAGGACCTGTGAACCATCCTTCCATTTACCTGCAGCATTCTTTTGTTTTCTGCCTTGATTTATAATGAGAATGTCAAGATGAATTAGTAGTATGTCTACTCATTGGTCATGGGACAATGATCCGCATTTAGAGTTCGGTAAAAGTTATGTTAATCATTACAGACACTATAAAAGCCATAGGATTCTTAACACTCTGTGTCCCTATTTGCCACTGTCACCATTTCAGCCAATGTTGAGACCATTTTTGTACTGTTCTTGTTTTACATATTACCAAAGTCAAATAATCTATCTATTAATATATACATACACACATAGATATATGTACATACATGAACATATGCAACTGTGTATGCGTATTGACATAATATATGTATATGCATATGTATAGATATATCTGTATAAAATAACCACCAGAGTTTGGATTCTCAACTAGAATAAATTTCAGTAATCTAGAATCACCTCCACAGTAGGATAAAACATTAAAGATGAATACCTAAAATAATTTGAATACCTAAAATAGTTTAAATATTTATTGTTTCCTAAAAGAGCAGTTTGGGGTATTCTAAGTTTTTTAAATCATCTTTTATGGGATGTATATTCTTTGCCTATGTATTCCCCAATTCAATGCCACTGTACCGGAAATATGGTTAAAAGATGTGTGGAACACTGCCATCTCTTATGCACTCTGGCCTTTTGGGTTCTGTGATCTGACAGATACTGATCCAGGATGGAGGCAGCAGTAAAGACCATGATAAGTAAGAGATATAAGAACTCCTTCAGTAGACTCATTAAAACTATATAAGCGGACAATGGTTAGGCAGACAAAAGTGAGGCAGAAGAGGAAAAAAATGTAGAAGTTGGTATCATAAGAAGTCACTGAAGTAGAATAAGAGGCAGAGACAGGAACAGGATCATTCTGTACCTCTTTACTTTGAAAAGGATTAAGATCAGTTAATAATAGATGAGCTTTTTTTTTTTATTTGAAGAAGCAAAAAAAGACATTAAATATGTAACTTGTCTTGAATAAAGTACTGTCAGAGTTTAAGGAGGTTCTGTGGGGTAAAAACAAGCCAATTGGTTCTAATAAAATCAGACAGAAAGCTAATAGGGTTTTAGAATTTGAAGGAATATAAAGGTTATCTGGGCAGCATGGTGGCACAGTGGATAGAGTACTAGGCTTGAAGTCAGGAAGACTCATCGTCCTGAGTTCAAATGTGACCTTAGACATTTATTAGCTGTGTGACCCTGGGAGAGCCATTTAACCCTGTTTGCCTTAGTTTCCTCATCTATAAAATGAGCTGGAAAAGGAAATGGCAATCCATTCCATTATCTTTGCCAAGGAAACCTCAGATGGGGTCACAAAGAGTCAGAGGCAACTGAAAATAACTGAATCATAAAGGTTTTCTTGTATAAGAAAATTGAAACTTCTATGCTTCTAATTTGATGAACTGAGTGGAGTCACTACAGGCCAGTCCTGCATAACCTGCAGCTCTTGAGCCATAAGCAGACCTCAGACACACTAAAGGATTTGGACAGCAAAAATGTAGGAATGTTTTCCTCTACATTTTTCATGGGCCACCTGAAATTCTTTGGCATGGCACAGGTTGTGCAGGCCCGCTATAGATTGTATATTATTATTTAAATAACTTTAGGTATTCTTCCACTGTAGTCTGGTGTAACACTATGGTGCTCTGTAGTCCCTGGGTTCTTAGGTTTAAGTCAATGGATTGTAAAACCTGGAAAGTTTTCATGAATAAGCCCAGTAGTGCATTGCTGGACATCTGAGGGATCTTAGATAAATTGAAAGGATCATGAAGCAAAATGTTTGTCCACAAAGTGATTTTTTTTTTTCTGTGTGTGGTGGTAGGGATAAGAAAGATGAGGATAGAGAGTCTGGCAGCATTATGATGAGCTATACAAATCCAGATACGTTTCACCTATATTTATCAATACTGCAAGCTATTTTTCTTAGTATGTAGATCCTCTTTTAAAGTATTTTAAATTAATTCAAAATTGCCTTCTACAGGTTCCACTTTTTTACTTTACCATTAGAATGTGAGAGTCTTTCTGGATATTCCATAGCTCAGCATTTTAAGAATCTTTGCAAAGATGATTAAAGCCAAAAGTTTTCAGCTCTAGGATTCCTCCTATTTAAAAAAAGTGATTAAATTAAATTGCGAACTCATATTGTGTTACTTATATAATATCACACAAGTATCTTTTTTTTCTTAGTATCAAAGGCCCTGGTTGTGTATTTTTCACATAGTAGGCATACAAGTGAATGAATAACATGAAATGCAGAAACATCTTCTCCATGCAACTTCAAAGAATAAAGAGAGAGCCATCCACCAATTCTAACTGAATTTTTCCCCCTCCATATTATAGCCTACAATCAAATCCCTTTCAAAACAATTTTATGACTGACTCAAATCCCAGATCCCAAGCTCAAACTGCTCTCCAAATTTTTATTCCCTTTGTTTCTTGTTCTTATCATCACTCTCTGTGACATTTTGAGAGTTGAAGAGGAAATGAAACTGTAATTGGGTCTGAAGATCCTCATTAATTCAGCAGTCTTCCGTTTTCTCTTAAGCTACAATGTCATCCCCTGAGAATTAACAACTTATCCCTGTTGTCTTGGATATGTAAAAAGAGTACTGAGAAAGTTGGGGAATGAGTAGTTGAGAGAAAGAATGATTTAGTGGAGGGTGAAACACGTGGAAACTGTTCAGAAAGGTCTCATGAAGCTCCCTTCTTATTCACTGTACTAGCGTTCAGGTAGGTGCCTATAACACAAAGTTGAGCTGTTATGGGAGAATTGGAGCATCACTATCCTACTCCATGCTTTTTTTTTTCAACTTTGCTTAGGGTAAATTGAGGAGAGTGCTTATATTAATCCCATACATGCAAAGTTTTTAGCTTATCACACATCTCACCTGAATAGGAAAAATCTATAATGGGGTGAGATGAAGGAGAGAGAGAAAATATAGTTATTTTGTTTTTTATTTATATAAAAAGAGGACAGAAAGTTGCTACAAATGTGCTACAGGCAACTCTAGATAAGGTCACAGTATTATTAGCTTTATTTAACTGTTTAACTTCATTCTAAGAGACCTCTCATGAAGTAGGAACAATCTGTTAACGTTTGTAACATAGAAACAAAGCATATCAATCCAGCAATGAGTGCAGTATCTGGACTGGGACATATTAAGTGTGGAGGACAGGGAAGAGGGAAGGGGAGAAAAAAAGAAATTTACATGATAATTTATCATATATTTAAAAGGAATAGCAAATTGTACATCGTAGATTTGCAGTTTCATATGCAATTATCTTTTTATAAATTCTACTATGTTATAGAAATCCTTGTTTTATTTCATATATTAATGATAAAATTTTTTAAAAATGTCATTTGACAACTTCAAAAAAATTTTTGTTTTGTTTTTAAAGCTGTATTTTGAACTGAACTTTCAAGGATGCATAGATTTAGAACAGGCAGAGAGGAATGGGTAAATATTGATTAGAGGGAAAGAATTTTTGAAAGAAATAGGTGAGAATATATATGATATGTTGGATAACATAATTATAGTTCTTTCTTAAATATGATTTTTTAAGAAACATTCTATCCCAAGGCTATATTTTTAAATAGATACCAACTGATGGTACAACAATGAATAGTGCTTCTATCAATGTTGTACAGGGGTGCTGGGGGACCAAAACAAAATCCTATGCTAATACCACCATGGAAATTGTTCTAGGACTGATCTTCAGTTCACACATGGCTTTGTTAAGATGTTCAGTCTTACTGAAGCTACTTTAACCATTCTGGTAAACTACAATTCCAAAATAATTCCTAGACCTGTATCAGAGATGGCAGCTATTTAGTCTCAAGAATATACTGAGGAATTCATTCTTTGAAATGTCCCTCCAATATAGAAATTGTTAAAATTTCAAAAATGAGTTACTAAAAACTGATCCATGACCTTCTAAGGAAAGAGGGAGAAAAGTTGGGAACCAACAGTTATCACTGAGAAGGATGGTAGGACTTAAATAATTTCCCTGACATATTCTACCAATTTGCTATACATTAGGATGTATAAGATCAGATTGTTTAGATTACACACACACACACACACACACACACACACACACACACACACACACACACACACACACACACACACACACCCCACTACTGGTGATTTAACCTAATGAACACTTATACCTTATTGTGAATTATTTTTGTCTCTTTGTTTTCAGCTGATAGAAAAGATGTTATAAGAGTTGGTGGAGAAGGGGTAAAATAAGAGTAGAAATTTTGAAGAATATGTTATTATTGGACAGAAAGCAGCATGAGAAACCAGGTGTTTTCTTTTAATATAGAACTGCCTATAATACTGAAGTGGGTGATTATTCTTCACATGATTGAAAATAATTTCTCATGCCACATTTTATAACCATGCAATTTGTGGCTGATAGCTTTTCTAGATTTTATCCATTGAGCTATACACTTACTTTAGCTCTATGGAATATTTCTGGGTATAGTGGTGTATACCTCTTAATTCTTGCTACCATGGAGTTTGAAGTTGACAGATCTCTTTAGCTCAGCTGCTCTGAGCTGCAGTGGGATAAACGAAGTGGATGTCCACAGTCAGTCTGACATCAGTGTAGCCATACCTCCAGGAGAAAGGGGATTGAGGATATCAAGCTGCCTAAGAAGGCTAAATGAGCCCACATTGGAAATTGAGGAGATCAATGTTCCTCTGCGAGTTTGTATTGTAATATAGCCTACACTATGCTGGAGCCAGCTCATACGAAATTACAAGAGCCAATTATAAAATTTTCATGGTAGACATTTACAGGGTAGAAACAGGGGAAAGGGAATAAGTATTTATGTTGCTCCTACTGTGTATGGAGTAGGCACTCTGCTAAACTCTCAGTAAATATAATCTCATTTGATCTTCTCAATAATTCTGTGACATAGTGCTATTATTATCCTTATTTTGTAGTTGAGGAAACTGATGCTTGAGGAGGTTAAGTGACTTTCCCAGGATCACACAGCTAGTAAGCGTCTGAGGCTGTATTTGAACTTAAGTATTCCTGGCCCTAAGCCCAGTGCTCTATTCACTGTGCCACTAGCTACCACCTTGGAAATAGGCAAATCCTACATAACAGTGCATAATATATTGTTTTGTTAATTGTCCGGACTTTAAAAAGTGATGGAGAAAATATTAATAATGCAGATTAGATCTCAAAGTGTTTTATGCAAATATTTTTTCAGAGAGCCTTATTGTTAAACATTTACCAGTGAATTCAGTCTGTGAGTACCTACTGCACTTCCAGCCTTGGCAAGATAGAGGGAAGGAAGGAAGGAAGGAAGGAAGGAAGGAAGGAAGGAAGGAAGGAAGGAAGGAAGGAAGGAAGGAAGGAAGGAAGGAGGGAGGGAGGGAGGGAGGGAGGGAGGGAAGGAAGGAAGGAAGGAAGGAAGGAAGGAAGGAAGGAAGGAAGGAAGGAAGGAAGGAAAGGAAAGGAAAGGAGGAAGGAAGGAAGGAAGGAAGGAAAGGAGGGAGGGAGGGAGGGAGGGAGGAAGCAAGCATCAGTTGAAGTTAATTGCAAAGGAAAGCCAGAAGGAACCACAGACAAACAGGATAGCTTTGAAAGTTACTTTTTAAATTTATTACATGCTTAAAAATTAAAGCAAACTGTACCTAAGAGACTCAAAGTTTTATGTGCATAATCCTTTATGTTCAACTCAGTATATGAAAATGCTGATCTCTTTTTGCACTTACCTGATTCAGAATTTAAGAAGGGAAGGGGAAAACTTACATTTATACAGCACTTTAACATTTGTAAATCATTTTACATGCCTATTCACTTGAGCTTTGAAGCAATCTTTTGAGTTAGTCACTACGGGTATTATCCCCATTTATAAATGAGGAAACTCTGGCTCAATATGATTAACTGACTTATCCATGGTCATACAGTTTGTGTCAGAATTAGGATTTGACCCTAGGACTCACGGTTACTTAGCCTTGAATTTTAACCACTATAGCATACTATCTCACAAAGAATACCATCTGTGCTGGTATTGGTAGGCAACATTTAATAGAAACAAGACCATGGCTGTTAATATATGTCATACAGTCTACTGAACAGCTATCATATTATTATTCCTTTGATGTCTTTTGACCTGGGTTGGTTTCATTCCAATGACCAAGAGTAGAAGAAAAACCACAGCAAACATCCCTTTACCAATGTCTGGAGGTCTGGATATTCATTCTTTTTAAACCTACCATACAGAATGAGAAAATAATACATCTCAAATCTTGTAATTACTAGAATCATTTTTTGTAAAGTTTTGATTCTGTCCCTGTCATTAAGATAAAATTAGTCCTTCACTATAACACATTCATTTTTGACCACGTGGTAGGAAAATGTAGTGATTTTTATGTCTTATTCTATCATTTCCATGAATTATATTCAAATTCTAAACTATTATGATTATTATTTATAAAGTGTAATAACTTCATGTGGCATCTTGTGATGTGTCACAAGACATTTTATGTTAACATTAAATATATTGTACTTATAGTGTTTCAAGTAAAAAGAAAAGACTCTGTATATGAATTACAGTTCAGGGAAATCATGAATCAAAATGCCCTCTTTTGTGTCTCTGTCTTCTACTCTGCCATTATAGGGGTTACTGACTGTAAAGTTGTGGTTTAAACAGCTGTAAAATCTAAAAGCCACATGTGGCATTAGTTGGCATGCCTGAGGGCTTTAAAGACATCTATAACTATAAATGAAAACCGACATCTGTTTAATATCCTAAGCTTTAGACACTCAAACCATCTATTCCATTAAGGAATGTAGAGAAATCTAGTGCAGATTCGGGGTGCGTTAGAGCCTGGAGTCCTAGACATTCACACGTCAGTCTACACTGGTATAATCATGGATTCATTGAGAAATTCAGTGCTATTTCCACAATAATGTTGAGTTACAGAATTGTTTTGTGAGTTTAATCAAAGCATCCTCTGATGTCTATAAGTCCTTTTAGAAAACATGGCCACGAGAGTCCAGTTGAGAAATCCAAAGACAGCCTGGATTTGGAAAGCTATTGTTACCCTTTTCTCTTTCTCCATTCCCCCCTCCACACCCTATATCTGTACTATATTTTCCATGTCTACTCTAATCACCCTATTTACGTTAAACTCAACTGGAGAATGAGAAAAGTGTAAAGAACAAGAAATTTTATTTCTTTACATATTCTACCAATGACTACAATTATCGCCTCTCCTCTTTCTCCCTTCAACCAAGGTACTTTCTGGATATATAGAATAAGATTTTAAATATGTAGTCCCCCTAAATTTGAAAGCTGATTTTGGTAAAATCCTCATAAATAAAATGAACAATTTTCTATCCATAATTTTACTTGATTCATCCCCCCTACCTTGCTGCAGTAAATATATCTTATGCCAAGAACTATTTTAGAAACAACAATAAACAGTCAAAATCTCATTTGATTAAATTTTCAGATGGTCATTGATAACCATTTGAAAGGCATTTTAAATCACAAAGAGCAACCTGTTTTAGCAGAATGTTATTGGAAGAATAAAAACTCATCTGAGCTCAGAATATTAATTACCTTGCTGTTTTAAAGGTTACAACAGTCACTTTCTCCCAGGGAGGTCAGTGTTCTGATTTAATAAAGACTTATGATTTACAGAATATTACAGAACTCCATTGAGGACTGCAGCAACAAAATCAGCAAGTAGGTCATTCCTTGGCAATCAAGAAAGAAAGAGAGAATAAGAGAGCAGTAAAGGAATATGTTAAAAAAGGAATAACAGTTCTGCCACAAAATTACTGAGGCGGTAAGGAATTAATCGCCTCTTTCTTCAGTGTTAAATGGAAAGAGAGGGTAGTCTTATTGTTATAAGTACTGTACTAAGGTTCTCATTATTAAGGCCATCTAATACAGAAATGACATGAAAAGGATTTCTCTAGGAGATGCAGCTGTATTCATTCTTTGGAAAATTGACAAAAAAGAAGGGGTCCTGTGATAACCAAAGGTGCTTTGGAATGCTTAGCATAAAATACTAATTAGTGGCTGCTAATTAGATGTGATGGAAAAAAATTTCGGGTGGATGAAAGTTGTACAGTACTGCAAATCAGAGCTATATTTAGGTCACCCTAAATTTAAGGAACAATTTATTTCAAATTTCAAACTGTTTTTCCTAAATGTCATTTGTCCTTGTACTTATGGAAAATAATTTCTGGTGACATTAGGAGCTTATTTGCTGAAATCTAGGATTGTTTGCATATGCAATTACTGAGAAAACTAAGCCTAAGTGAAGGCTGTTTTGTTCTGTGCAGATATATGAAACAACCATTTCTAATGTTTCTTTTTGTGGGGACTCATGTTACAAGGTTTTGTAAACTATGTGAAGTCAAGGAATGATTCATTTCTGTGACATCACCATAACCCATCTTCTATCAGTGTTAGGTTAGGAATTGGGATTTTGCCTTTCAAGGTCTAGCCAGAAAACTTTTCAATCTAATTACAGCCTTGATGGGATATAGCATTAAGAAGTTGTTTGTTTTGAAATATTCCAGAACCTAGGTCGCTCTTTTTCTTATAAACATTATTACAGCTGTATAATAAGTATACAATAAATGTTAGGATATATGACTGGATTTCTTGAAATGACGTAATAATACAGAAAGGATCAATGTTCCAGTGGGCATTAGGCGAATGAAGTTAGGATTGGAAAGCAGTAAATGAAAAGCGAAGGTGTGCTGTTATTCCTGGAAAGACAGTGGGGCCTAGTAAATGGATCCCTGGATTTGGAGTCAAGAAAACCTGGATCCAAATCCTATATCTGATATTTATTAGCTTTGGAAACTTTGGTAAGTCATTTAATTTCTCTCAGCCTCAGTTTCCTCATCTGTAAAAAAGAGGATAATAATACCTGTTGTACCTATTTTATAGGGTTATTGTGAGTCTAGACTAAGGTAATTTATGAAAAGTGCTTCATCAAGTATTACTTATAAGATAGATTTCAATAAATTTTGAATGCTAGGTTACCATGGTTTTTAGCAATTTTATCAAAGCTCAAATTATTGAATACTGGACTGGGTTAACCAAAGAGGGAAGGATGAATATTTATCTCTCTGCAGAAAGTCTGTCCTGTTTTGTAATAGAAGAAATTCTTGCAATAGAAGAAATTCAAGAAGGCGGGGGGTATCATGGGTTTGGATGATGGACATGAGGATGAATAACAAGAATGATGTTTTTGCTTCTGATTTGGGCAGATGCCAGAAATAATAGTAATAATAATAATACATAACAACCCTAGCAGTGATGCATGTATTTGTTTACTTTAAGGTTTAGCAAACACTTGACCTATAGCAATCCTTTGAGAAAGATTTTGTAAGTATTTCTATTTAACATGAAACTCAGAGAGATTAAGCTCAAAGTAACACTGCTACAGTCAGAGGGAAGCCTTGAAACTAGATCTTCTGACTTTAAAATAAATGATCTTACTTCTTCTAAGTTAGCTATTTCTGGCCTTCATCTATGCTACCTAAGATGAGATTTTTATGGGATTTATATGAGAAGAGTTTTGATTTGTTGGATGCTAGTACCTGGAACTCTCTTAAGAGGAAATGAGAATTCTACTCTCAAACATTAAGCCATAAGCCAACAGTTTGATAGGTGAAATAGCCTCTTATACATATGTCTTAGTGTGGGATCTGTTTCACTTTAATGAGGCTTTGTAGGGGATAGAGATTGAGTAGCAGGGGTTTTGTTGGACTCAGAATGAGGTGAGCCTGTGCAATCCTTCTCTTGGCTTCTTTAATTTTTTTTTAAATAATTTTTATTAAAGTATTTCAGGTTTTTCTTTTATACCACTATAGCATCCCCAATATCCCTTACTTTCCCTGTCACAGAGTCCTCTCATATAACTATTATTTTTTTCCTTTTAATATCTGTTTTATTTTTGTACTAAATTCTCTCCCACTCCTCACTTTCTATTGATAAGGCATAAATACAAAACTATTACAAATATGAAATCATGCAAAATGAATTCCTGCATTAGCCATGTTCTAGAGAAAAAAAGAAGAAAAAATATATTTCAGTCTGCACTTTGAATCTATTTGTCCTCTTTCTAGAGATTGATAGTACTTTTCATCATGAGTCCTTTGGACGTGTGGTGGGTCATTGTGGCAATCAGAGTTACTTAGTCTTTTATATTTGATTATTTTTATAATATTGTTATTGTTATATGAATTATTCTCCTGGTTCTGCTCCCTTCACTTTGCATAAGTCTTTCCAGGTTTTCCTGAAACCATCCCCTTTATCATTTCTTACAGCATAATACTATTTCATAGCACTCATGTAGTGTAACTTGTTTATAACTTGTTCATTCCTCAATTGGTGGATATGCCCATAATTTCTAATCCTTTACTACCACAGAAAGAACTTTTATAAATATTTTTGTACAGATAGATGGTTTTCCTCTTCCTATGATCTCTTTGGGGAATAGGCATGGATATACCAGCAGTGCACTGGTGTGCCTAGTTTTCCACATGCCCTCCAGCATTTATCATTTTCCTTTTCTGTCATTTTAACCAATCTGATGGGTATGAGATGGTACTTGAGAGTTGTTTTCATTGCATTTCTCTGATTATTAGTGATTTAAAAAATGTTTTATGTGATTATTGATAACTTTTATTTCTTTCTTTGAAAATTGCCTTTTGTAGCCTTTTATCACTTTTTCAGTTGGGGAATGACTCTATATTCATAATAAATAGTATTTTTAAAAAGAGGAAAGAAAAAATCAACATAATTATGAAAAAAGTCTGTAAATATGTACAGTGAATAATACATATGGACTTTCACTTTTCTAAAAGGGTGGAGTAGGAGTGTCTTCTCTTGTTTTTTGTGCTATATTTTTCTTTATAATATTGGAGTTTTGTGGTTGTTCTTTTTGGTTGTTTTGTTACAGACACTGTATATTTTCTTGACCCTATTTACTTCACTCTTCATATGTTCACAGTGATCTAGCCATATTTGTATATATTCATCAGAGTCATCGTTTCTTACAGCTCAGCAATATTTTATTACATTGAGGTACCATGATTTGTTAGCTATTTCCCAGGTGATGACATCTTTTTGATTCTTGCTACTGAAGTTATAATGTTGGACTTTTGTGCCATCTAGGGGACTGAATAAAGGTTTGTATGTAACATTTTTCCTGCTCTTTATTTGCTGTTGTTTTTGTTGAATCATTTTTCATTAGTGTCTGACTCCTTGTGACTCCATTTGGGGTTTTCTTGGCAAAGATACTGGAATGGTTTGTCATTTCCTTCTTCTGTTCACTTTACATATGCAAAAACCCAGGCAAATAGGGTTAATTGATTTGCCCAGAGTCATACAGCTATCAGATGTCTGAGACCAGATTCAAACTCAGGAAGATTAGCTTTCCTGACTCTAGGCCCACCACTCTATTACCTAGCTGCCCATATATATATAAATACAAATACATATTTTTATTTAGTATATGCTAAATAGATATGTATGTGTGTTTATTTAGTATATAATAAATCTTACATATAAATGTGCTTTATATAAGAATTTATAATATATTACAAAATTTTTTAAAGTAACGTTCACACTGGTTTAAAGGCTACTGGTTGAATATATTTTATGAAAATTTTCCTAAAATACTGTTAATTCAGTCAATCAACAAACATGTTTATTTCATTCATTTATTTATTTGCTTTATCCATTTATAATTGTATGCTATCTTAAAGCAAGGTAGAGGCCTAGTGACTGGAAGAATGGAGCAATGGGGTAGCTCCTTGTCATCCCACTGCTTAGCCCTAGAGTAATGTCCTCTGATCTGATGCATTGAGCAAATATATTATGTTCATTCCATTCCAACTCTACCTCCCCTATCTCCACTGCTCTTGAAATGACTACGTAGCCAAAACTAGCATGCTAAAAATAGTTTTTGTGCATCAAGGAGAATGAATTAAAACATAAAAAGCCAGGAGTGAATAGTTCAGGCAGTAAGGGGTAGGAACTGATCAGCATAGTGAAAATAAGATAGGGATTCATCTGACTACAGAGCATGATGAGTTTCCTGCTTAAAATACTGGGGGTTAGGGGATAATTCATTAATACCTTCCCCTCAGGCAAGTAAGCTGGGTAGAGATAGAACCTAAAGGGGGTGAGGGTGATGGTCTTATCCAGAAAGATACTATCTACTTTACAGTATCTCACATTGCCTCCATTTTCTGTAGTCACTGGTTCTCATAATCTTTCTGTATGCAAATGCTGAAAAGAACAAGTTGCTCCATTTGTTACTCTCTCTCAAGAAGAACATATTTACTCTTCTCAGACTCTTCATGCCCTCTTTTTCCCCGCTCCCACGTCTTCTTCCCTGTATTCTCCACATATCCATTCCAGCCATATACATCATGCGCAGCCTCTGAAGTTTCCCCAGTCATCCAGTGGTCGTTGTGTTATACCAACTACTTCACCAGATAGTGGTTTAGATAAAAGGAGGTGGTGTGTATGAAGGTGCTTTTGCAAATGTAATGTGATAAATGAGTGGCTGTTATTATTAAAGCCATGAAAGTCATTGTTGATCTCATCCATGTGACCAGAGGAAATAGACTCCTATGAGCCAACACCTGTGCCATGTGCTCACATTTTACCGTTTCTGTCAATTGACATCTCCTTTATCATTTACAAGATAATTTGACTATTCCTGCCAACTTGAGCCGACATAGTGAGAAAAAGGACAAGATCCCTAGGCACTGGAGTTATTAGAGAGTTAGATCTGGAATCAGAAAGACTAGAATTCAAAACCATCCTCAGACTCAGTAGCTACGTGACATTTGCTAAGTTATTTGAACTCTGGCTGCCTCAGTTTCCTTATCTGTCAAATTATCTGGAGATAATAATAGTACCTACTTTGCCATGTTGTAAAGATAAAATGGGATAAAATTCTTAAAGCACTTTGTAAACCTTAAAGCGTTATATAAATACGAGTTGTTGCTGTTCTACACTGAATGGGTCATTCCTCCTGGCTAAAAGCTAATCCTCTCTAATGCAGGTTTGTCAGCAAGTTCCCCATCTCCTACAAGTTTGAGGATTTGCTGTGTCTTCGCACAGCAGAAGGCTCTTCAGCACTGAGTTATGTTTCCTGAAATGGCCAGGGTACAATCAGGCTCAGCACTCCCTGAGTTGTGCTCTAATTTAGCCCTCACTACACATGGACTATCTTAGCTTAGTGCGGAGAGAATTAGGAAGAAGACCTAGATTCAGGACACATCTCTACCATATGTGACTCTGGGCAAATTACTTGACTTCTCAGTGCCCCCGAAAACTCAGTGAGACCATACATTTTAGAGAAGGTGCTTGCCTGCAGTGATAGAGGAAGTTCCTTACTTGGTGCTCTGAACACCAGTAAAATCACACACACACACACACATGCCCTTGTTTGCTACTTGAAGTGGTTGATATATGAAAGTGCTTTATAAACCTTCAAATGGTCTGTAAATGTCTCATTATTATAATATGTAGGTAGTGGGAATTTTGACATTGAAGGTCTTTACCATCTTGGTGGTAAAATAAACCTCTCAGATGCTCTAAATCTTTTATGTCAGATTTAATCTATGTGCCTTTCTTTATGTTAATGTACAGCACATCTTCATTTTAAATGGATTCAGAAAATAAAATAAAGTCAGAGCTTTATCCTTCCGGTCAAATAGCTGGATTTTGTTATTGTTTTATTTTGGGGGTAACAAGAATGGCAAATGTGATATACTTTCTACTGAAACTCTGATAACCCAAAGATATGCTAGAGCAGCTTTGTATAAAATATTTAAGGTGAGATCTTAAATTTAATTTGCTTAGAGGAAATTTTCATGATCAGACCTGAATTCCAAGGATCTACCTTCTATTTTTATAGAAAATATTTTTAGTCCAGCACCTAGGGATGGAGGGCAGGGAGGGGGAACTAATATCAACTGCTAGTGCTGTTTCCATACAAAGATTTTACATACATATTTTCCAGAAAGGTTTGTATTAAGAGGATTTGAGTCTTTGCCAAAGAAATCTATAAAAATGTCAAGAAAAATACTGTTTCTCTACTATAATCTTGCTAAATCCTCTCAATTTAGTTTACTACATTTAGGGTGCATTTGCTTTTGCTTTCATATTAATTTTATATTATCCACTGACTGTTGGAGAGGTTGAACTAGATTGGGGTGGGGAACCTGTGACCTTGAGGCCACATGTGACTCTTTAGGTCCTAAAGTGAAGCCCTTTGACTCAGTCACTTGGCTCAGGACTTGAGGACCTAGAGGGTCACATGTGGCTCCTACCCCTGAACTAGATGTACCATACGCATCTTAAACTAAAAGTATCCAAAACAGAATTCATTATCTCCCCTCTCTACCAAAACCTACCCTCTTCCAAATTGCCCCATTATCAAATTATCTTTCCAGTCTGATTCTTAATGTTGATGTCTTCCTCAACCTCTCACTCTCTCTCACTTCAGACATCCAATCATTTGGCAAATATATTGTATCTCCTTTCACAAGATCTCACAAAAGTCCTCATCTTTCCATTCGTGCAGGGGCCACACTACTTTTTGCCACTTTTCTACACAATAGCAATACCTTCTTAATTAATGTCTGCCTCTCCTCTATTCAGTCCTCCACAAGGTGATTACCGTAACGTGAAGAACTGACCATGTCACCTCTTCCCCTCTTTCTGCTTAAAATATTCCAGTGGCTTCATACTCCTCCTAGGATCAAATATACATTTTTGTTTGTCATTCAAAATATTTTGCCACCTGACCCCTTATTCAGACCTCTCAATTCTCCATATATGTTCCTCTCCACAAGCTGCTCCTCAGGCATGATGCTCTAAATCTCTCATGTTCATGCTGTTCCATTGGCTGTTCTCTGTTCTCCCTTCTCATCTCTTCCTCTTAGAATCCTAGCATCCTTCAAGACTCTGCTCAAGTGATACCTTCTTTTAAGAAGTCTTTCCTAGTCCCATTATAAGCTAGTCCCTTCCTATTCAAGGATATCTTGTATCTGCCTCTTATGTATCTTGTATCTCCTTATATCTATGTAATCCACACCTCAAAGGTTTTTGCATAAGGCTCTCCTCATTAGAGGATTTCTCTCCCAAAGCTGAAAGCCAGAAGACCAAAATCTCTCTTCTCCCAAGCTCTCAAAAGTGCCACCCCTTACAGGACCTTTGAGTGATTTAAATCTTCACAAAGGAGAAGAGTCTTATGCAAATGGACTTTGAGACTTGGGCTACTTATGTAAAAGTTGTCTCCTCTGATGTGTATGTTCTTTGAGGACAAGGACTATTTAATTTTTTGTCTCTTTATCCCCCTTTGCTTGGCTTAGTGCCTGACCCATAATAGGTGCTTAAGAAATACTTGTGGATTGATTGACAAAGACTAATAATAGGTAAATTGATTTTATCTGTATTTCAGTATTTCAGTGGATATATATGGCCATACTGATGTGGGTAATCCCTTAATCTGTGCAGATCATAACCTAGTTACATCTTCTTACCTTGTACAAGACTAGTCCTTAGTGTCCTGTAAGTTTCCCAGAAGGCTGTGCCCACTGTGCTCAAGGAATTAATCTATGTCTCTTGACTTTGTAAAGGTGCTTCTAGACCTATGGACTTTCCATTGGTTATCTTTAACTTCTACTGCATGACTGACGTCTTCTTTTCCAACTGTGCATCTCTCTTTTTGACTGACACCTATAAACCACATTAGAAGAGTATTGATGTTATCGTTCTAATACTTGGAGCTGCACAGGCAAAGGGGATAACACAATACACTAGGAGCTCAGCATCACATAGACTGCTAGCTCATTGACTGGTAAGAAATTCATGACCACAGCTGCTCACCCGAGCTGCCTAATATTACAGTGGGACTGGGAAACTCCTGCACCTGGCTCTGCAGGTTAGAACTTGGAGAAAGACTTTCCCATGTTGACTCTACTACTTTATCTATTGGCATAGTTCTCACTAGGTAAGGTGTGCCCTCTATCACAGTCTCCCAAACTCCTTTAATCTAAATAGACTTTGAAGCACCATCATCAATTGCTTTGTCTCCTTTGTATCTCAATATCGGGGTTGGAAATAAGTTTCTCATTGAATTAAAAGTATTTTCCTTTGTTTCAAGGAGAAACCTGGAAATATTAAAAGCACCAAACAATTTTCTAAAGGCAATCCACAGTGCCTACCTATTCCTGATGAGTTCTAGTCCCAGCTTATTTATGGTGTTGTCCAAGATATATGTATTTATGCGTCAGATTTATAGGCTTTCTACTCTATGAGTTGCTGTAGTCCAAGATGTAGGATTTTTTTCATCTATTTGGCCTTTCCTTTGTAGATAGTTATATCAGACTCTTTTGAGTGCTTATGAACCTGATTCAGAAGAAATTGCACTAATTCTGTGGCATGTTGCAATCAGCTCAATGTCATACGTAAACAGGAGCATCTAAGTTATCTCATCATTATAATCCAGGGATAGTTTAAGTTGAGTAATTAGAGAAAACACGATAGCAAGTCATAATACAGTAGAACAGATTTTCATTAAAGCAAGAGAAAGAAAGATGAGATGAAACTTAGGATTTAAAAATGAGAGGAAGCCCCCATTAGAAGAGAGGGAAGCCATGTGTAGAGGGAAGAAAACATTTATTAAGTGCCTAATACATGCCAGGCACTGTGCTGAGTGCTTTACAAATGTCATCCCATTTGATCCACCCAGCAATACAGGGAAATAGGTACTTTTATTATCCCCTATAACATTTGAGGAAGCTGAGGAAAGCAGATTGAATAACATGGGTATGGGTCCCATAGTTAGTGTCTGAACCTAGATTCACACTCGTCTTCCTCACACTCAATCCAGTGTTTTATCCTCTGCACGACCTAGCTCAGGCAGGCTGTATTGTATGGAAAACAAACTCGAAGTATAATGAATTTGATTCTGGGTAAGAATTTCCTTGAGTTAGACCAGTATTTTTTAAACAAAATTAGGAGGAGTTTTTGTTATTATTGTTGTAGATTTCTTTTTATTTTGGGGTGGGGAATTCTGTAGATAATATTGGCAACTTGATCTTGAATAATAGAGATCATCCAGTAATTTAGCACTTTTGTTTTTTATAGCACATAAACACAGATTGGGGGACTCCTACAACTGAAATCGGGCAGAGGTCACTAGATGTGACCTAAAGAAATCTTTTGTTCAGCCTGTCTTTGTGAAAATAAACTGAAAAATCCCTGTTGACTTACAACCATCTTATGAGCAACCCCTTTTTCCTTGGGATACATGCTAGTTATCCTCTAAATGTCTTTGGCAAGCAATGTATATTACTGTTCTTTACCTCATCTGATATTAATAATCAAAGAGTTATTAAACAAAATTATCTCTGTTGCTATAACTTTCAAAGGATCTCTGCAGGAGAGGCACCTTATTTATTAGACAAGAACCTTGAAAGTTTCGTTCTGAACTACTGTATTAAATGTAGACTTTTTTTCCTTTAGTAAACAAAAAGTAAGCATGGTAGGAACCTGTATTCCGTATACTGTTAATTTGTTTGTGTAACTTAGAAAGTGATCTATGGAGTGCTATTTTTGAAAACCTGCTTATTTTTTTCATACTTTGATCAGTTAGGTGGCATAGTTGATAGAGTGTTGTATGTCTATTTAGGAAGACCTGAGTTTGGATCCAACCTTAGAAACTTGCTGTGTGATCCTAGGCAAGTCGCTTGAACTTTCAGCCTCAGTTTTCTTATTATAAAAAATGGGCATTATAGCACCTACTTCTTGGGTTTATTGTCAGGATCAAATAGAATAAGACATGTAAGTGCTATATAAATATTAATGATATAAATATTGAATGATACCCACAATATATTTGTAGATTATTCTCATAAAATTGTGCAAAGATGGCAAGTAAAGCAAATGGATTAATAGTTGACATTTTAAAAAAAAATAATAAATATGATTCATGTTTTGCTTTGTTTTAAGCTTATGGGATCCTTGTTTCTTTCTGACATCCTAAGAATTAATCTGTCTATACTGGGAGTCAGCAAATTATAGCCTAAGGGGTAAGATCTAGCCTGCTGCCTTTTTTATGTGGCCAAGGAATGGTTTTTACATTTTTATAAACTGGCCCATGGACCATAATTTCCTGACCTTAGTTCTCTACACTCAAAATTGTGTCTCCTCCTACCTGGACCTCCCCTCTCTCTCTATGTAGTGTAATCCCATGCTATTTTTTTTTCCTACTAGTATCATTTCTACTTCATCATGAAACATATCAAAAACTATCCAAATATTGTGTTTCCACATTCGTAGATGGAGAAAATAATTTTGCTATGTACATTTCCCCCAATTTTTCATTACTTTGCTGCTCTTTATCCAGTTTCCTCTATAAATGCCTTTGGGATAAATTATCTTTGTAGGGTCTCTCATCAGAGTTCATATAAACTTTTTTTTTTAAGATTCTATAGTCACAAATACTTACTGTTACATTTATCTATTACAAGTGTTCTGAGAGTCACAGTTTTCAGTATGTAAGATCACTTTTGGCTTGCAAGATAATTCTATATTGTTCATTATTATTATTGGGAAAATTCAATAGAGACCACAAGATATAATGTATCAAAAAATATAATGACATTTAGTTTTGTCTTTGTTGTAGTTGATAACTAAAAAAGTACTTTTCTTATTTCTAGGTTTTTTAAGTACTGGGGACCAGGCAGCAAAAGGCAATTATGGATTGCTTGACCAAATCCAAGCTTTAAGATGGATTGAAGAAAACATTGGATCCTTTGGAGGGGATCCAAAAAGAGTTACTATCTTTGGCTCAGGAGCAGGAGCATCTTGTGTTAGCCTTTTGACCTTGTCTCACTATTCAGAAGGTAATATGATTTCCACTCTGATAAAAATAAAATAAATTAAATAGAGATATTTGTTTGTTTTAAGAACAATGAAGGAAATGTCCTATCTGAATTAAATGGTAAAACTATATTATTAAAAAATTTAACAGAACCCTAGGTAGTGATCCTTATATGAGCTGACCTCGTCCTCCTCCCCCTTTCTACTATATCCTATCCCTGGCCAGTTTTTATTTCACTTTCTTTTACATTATTAAAAACATGAATCAATTCAGATATGTGATTTAACAATAATGTTGGTTAGATCATTAATGCCTTTCTTAGAAATTATCAAATTCTAACTTGTCTGATTTTTTTTACTATGATCAAAGGAGTCATTTATGAATTCTTATTCAACTTAATGAAACATAAGTTTTATTTGTAATATGAAAGGGAATATCAGAGAGCTTTATGCATAGAGTACTAACGTAATGCCATTCACATTTTAGCCATGATTTAAAAAAAAGATTTTTGTTCCACAACTTAATAAAAATAGAGACATATATTTTACTTCAGTATTTACAAGTCACATTACTTTTCTGAAGCCCTTAAGTGTCAATTTAAAAAAAATATTTTGGGTGTGTTTTGCACCTAGGACAATCACAAACTCATAGCATTTCAGTACCCTAAGGGATTTAAAACCTAGTAATCATTTAATAAACATGAGCTTAATTGAATTGCTGAAACAAATCATTATCAAAGGATATTACAGTGTCATTTGACATGTTTTATGTCATTTTTCTTACCAAAATTAGAAAAAAAAATACCTATTCATGTAGGAAATAACATTTAGAAGGGGGAAAAATCCGTTAGTGATTCTTTAAATACAGGCTTTTGGCAGCTTCAACCATTTGGGATGCAACCCTGAAACTGGTAGAGAGCAAAGGTCTCTGAACACCCAAAATAAGTGTCCCAAAGACTGAGTCAATTAGTCAATTAATTTACATTTATTAAGTGCCTGCTGTGTGTCCCAACACCGAGGATATAAAGAAAGCCAAAAGACAACTACTGTTCTTAAGTTCTTCAGTTTTAATGGAGACAATAAGGAAGCAACTATGTTGAAGTAAAATATATATAGGATAATCAGTAATGGTAAGACATGAAAATTAAATAGGATCAAGAAAGGCTTCTTTTAACACATAGGATTTTAGGTGGGTCTTGAGGAAGCCAGGAAGCAAAAATGAGGAGGAAGAGAATTCTATGCATAGGGTACAGTTAGTGAAAATGGATGAAGCCAGGCAATGGAATGTTTTATGTGGGGAATAGCTAGTAGGTCAGTGTCAAAGGATCTCAGTGACTAACACTGTTACTAGATGGCAATGACCTTCACATTATATTTCATTTTACTCTTTAGGCCCTATGTCCCAGTTTTAGAGATGTTTCTTTAACAAATAGTTTTCAGTATCTTGATAATCTGGTTTCCAAAAGCATGGCAGATTTAGTGAAGCAGACTAGAGAATTGATGAGATTGAAGGAGTTGGAGAAATGACAGCTGACCTCTTGAGTTTGAGAGAGGACTAATACCTGTATGCATACACAAAAGCCTAAAAAGAACTACGTTGTTGTACAATACATAAATGGAAATTAATGACAATAGCTCTGGGTTAAAAGGTACCCATTGGCCTCAGTGGAAGGAGAGATAGTAAGATTAAGATTTCTATCCAGAAAGGTAAAACTTATCAGATTCTTTAGGCACTTGAAGAGGTTAGCTTTTCTTTTCTGAGGAAAAGAAGATTAGAAAAGTCCCTTTTCCTCCTCCTTCCCCAGCAAAGTAGAATGAATGCAGTCTCACTGTGCAGCAGATGCGCAGAAAGAACCCTTCCCTTGAGAGGGTAGCAAGTGAATGAGCAGGTGGGGCATGAGCCATCTTCTACATTTATAATCCAACTTTTTAGGACAATTCTTGAATGCTGCGTCATTGCTCCTCATTCTTTTCCTCACAACTGACGTATTCTCTGCACTTGAAAAAAATGATTGCTCTTTATTATGTCAAGGTCAAATCAACTAAAATATTTCTCTTAGTTCTGAGAAATCCTTCTGTTTAAATAACAGTTGCTCCATTCTAATTATATTGAGTATAATTTGGATAGGACTTTGCAGTACTTCCAAAGAATCTGAATCATTTTTTCATGTCTTACATTGTGCTCTGCAATGAGAAACATTCTGGTCACTCTGTTTTCTCTAAGCTATAAGTAGCCCATATTAAAGTAAATATAATAAGTGACCAGTAGAAATATAGTATGTAACATATTTCTTAAATAGTGTCCTAACCAGTGCAGGATGGAGCCATTTAGAATTTCAGTTCTTTACCATTTGGGACATCCACTGTCTTTGAAAGTCACATCTTACTGATTACAATCATGTTTTTCACCTTCCTGAGTGCTTCCATGATTTTAGAAGTTGACATAGAGCAAGCTACTAGAATCAGAGATTTAATGCTTTATTCTTCTGGTGGCTCATGAGATGTCAGATCCTAAACTCAGGCCAGCAATCAAGGGTAAAAAAGTAAAGATAGTGAACAGAACCCTCTCATTTTATAATACAATATCTCCTGTCCTGACATACTCCAAAAATAGAGGTTTAATATTTCTAGACATCCATGTAGTGGAATAAAATATCTATTTATTTTATCCTATCAGCTCAAGCTTATTCTGAACCTTACACTAAATAGGTATTTCTGACAATTTTGCAAATCTTGGACTTAGAATTGGTGGCATCTTTTTGGAAATCATAAATTCTTTGGGTAAAAAGTTATATTAGTTCCAATTGGAGAATTTAATTAGGTATAGACAAATAATTCTTTCAAAAGCACATTAAAATTTTTTTGGCATGTTTACAGTTAAGAGAGAAAATGTGAAACAAGTAATTCAAAAGTATATCAGACCAGAATACTCCCACAAATTGAGCATATTAAATTGATTTTAACTGAACATTTTTCCTAAATTACATGGTGCCTGGTTACTCTGTGAAAGAGGTAAGCGTATAATTTTCCTTTGACCTTTAAACTAGTGAAAAGCATATTGACATGGAACAGAGAATTGAATTGCCTCTGACATTCATTTATTTGTGGGAGATTTTCTAAGGTAAAAACTGAAAAATTCTAGGGGAGTAGATGAATAGTATGAATTTTCATCAGGGGTGAACTTGTAAGGGTAGTTTCCTTTTCTTAACTCTTTATTCTGTGTGTAAAACAACTTCCTATTAAAACTAGTGTCAAATGGGGAAAAAAAATGAGTGAAAGAGAGGCTCAAATAGCTGAATGCTACTGTACTCAGAAATTCACATCCCCAAGATACAATAAAAGCATTCTTTGCTCAGTAAAAGCTGCTTTTTTATATTTTAGATTTTCATTTGCATGTACACAATTTGCACCTGCAGGTCTGTTCCAAAAGGCAATCATACAGAGTGGAACAGCCCTGTCCAGCTGGGCAGTGAACTACCAGCCTGCCAAGTACACTCGGATATTGGCAGATAAAGTGGGCTGCAACATGCTGGATACCACTGACATGGTTGAATGCCTTCGGAATAAGAACTACAAAGAACTCATTCAACAGACCATTACTCCAGCCACATACCACATTGCCTTCGGGCCCGTGATAGATGGTGATGTAATTCCAGATGACCCTCAGATTCTAATGGAGCAGGGGGAGTTCCTAAACTATGACATAATGCTTGGCGTGAACCAAGGGGAAGGCTTAAAGTTTGTTGATGGTATTGTTGACAATGAGGATGGCGTTTCTCCAAATGATTTTGACTTCTCTGTCTCCAACTTTGTCGACAATCTGTATGGTTATCCAGAAGGAAAAGATACCCTCCGGGAGACAATAAAATTCATGTACACTGATTGGGCAGATAAAGAAAACCCTGAAACTCGAAGGAAGACCCTGGTTGCCCTTTTCACTGATCATCAATGGGTTGCTCCTGCTGTTGCCACAGCTGACCTACATGCCCAGTATGGGTCCCCAACATATTTCTATGCATTCTACCACCACTGCCAAAGTGAAATGAAACCAAGCTGGGCTGATTCAGCCCATGGCGATGAAGTTCCATATGTTTTTGGCATTCCCATGATTGGTCCTACTGAACTCTTCAGCTGTAACTTCTCCAAGAATGATGTCATGCTTAGTGCAGTGGTTATGACATACTGGACAAACTTCGCGAAAACTGGGTATGTTTTACTCTAAGGCAGTTGTCTTCCGGCTGCCATGTTTTGTACTTTTGATCTTTAGTTATATGATCGCACTAGATCTAGGGTCCTGCAACTTTCAATATTTTTGCTCCAGAATGTTACATTTATCACAAAAGGGAAAACATAACTATTTCTTTCCAAGGTTTACTATAACTTAAAGTTACTTCTTTATCATTCTGTCAAATCATTTTTTTTTTATGGCTAGTTGGATAATAACTCCACAAGCCATTTTTTTTTCTCCTCAGCTTGATGGAACCTGGTTAGAAATAGCAGTTTTCTCAGAGGGAAAAAAAAATTAAGTTCTTTCATTGTACTGCATAAATATGAGAGTACACCTTAGTGTTTTCCATCTCAAAGAGACTACATACATCCATTGGGACAAAAGGCAGTTATTGAAGAAGACTGTCCTCATGGGAAATTGTATAGCCAAGCTTACTGCATAGCAACACAAATGAAATGTGCCTCCTATTAACTATGGAGAAATCTCATCCTCATAGCCGTTATATATTTGAAAAAGGTATGGAAAACACAAAAGACTGTTACAGAGATTTCTAAATACAATTGAATCTCTACTCTGCAAACATGGAAGGAAAACTCCTAAAGGTACTTAAATGGCTAATAATAGGTTGTGTTCACTAACCTTTATCCTGAATCATCCTTTTGACAAATAATGCAGTATTGTTTTGTTCCACTTTAGGGCTGTGTCTTTTTTTCTTTTTTTTTTCACCTTGAAGCTCTTGTACCAAATTAAAGATGCTCATGGCACCAAGGGATGGTAAATCTTTCCAGTGATCACTTATGGCAGGGTTAGGCTCTCATAACTGCAACTGCAGTGCAGTACAGCAATATTAGCAATGATATTAGAAGAAAACAGAGATGTTCAGCTTAGAATCTTGGAATGTTTAGCAACTTTCAGTCCTTAATGAATCTAAACAATACTTTGTGGAAAATGGGTTTATTTGATTTCTATTTAGTGATGAGTTAGTGATCAAGATTGGGCATTGAGTCTAGGTGGTTTGATTTACTTGATTGTAGTCTTTGTGTATACTGTAAGGGAGAGTAGTTTTAGAACAATATTGCAGTCCTGGCAAAATGTAGACACTAGGATGAGTGGGAATATCGAATTACTCTTCAAAAGGATGATACAGGGCAAGGGTCAGTAAACACATCTTATTACTAGCCCACTTAGCTACTTCAGGGATTTTCCTTCAGTATTTATAGACTTTTCACATGGTAGAGACTTAGATATCTTTTTGAATCCATATAATTGATGTTTGTATTTTTAATATCTTTTCAAATATTTGTCCACAAAGATCTTATTCAGGGGTACCTGAATCTAGGAAATTCCAGTATGAAAACAATACAAATTCGAAAAAAGGTTAATTAGCAGGCAACTGTGTATTACCAGAATGTTTTCTGATTTATAAAATATTCATCAAAACCATCAACCAGTTAAGGAGATGTTGTGTGAGGATCTGAGGGAAAACCAGAGATATCACCATAATTGTGTGAGGATTTTTAGAGTATCTGACACTGATGGGCTTCCATTCTTGTAAGGGTGACAAGAGCAAAAACAATTATAGGGAGCACTGGAGGATAGTCACATGAATTTTTGCATTATAGATTATATGACCTGTCAGAATTCAAAGAAGTGTAAAGATAAAATGAACCAGAGTAGTGAAGGAAGAGTAAGAGCATGGCCCTACAAATATGGGTGGGAACTGGACTAACCAAGAGGAACAAGAGAGAACATTTAAATCACCAGTGCTGAACAACAGTAGTATGAAACACTTGACTATGATTCAGAACACTTGGGTTCTTGTCCCAATTCCACAACTTCATAGCCATGTGACCTTATCTAAATTAATTTCTGTTTCACTATTTGATAAATGATAACACTTCTATCTTTCTATGTAACGCAGTGTTCTAAGTATTACATAATAGATCAGGACAATAGGATCATAGACATAAGGCTATAAGGTATTAAAGAGGCCATATAGTCCAAGCCCTTAATTTTTCAGATTAGGAAACATAGACCTAAGGACATTAATAAGGACGTTAAATGATTTACTTATTCAAGGTCACGCAAAAGGGAAAATTCTTTGGTAAGGTGCAATTGATCAATCAAGAAAGCAGGGTGGCTTTTATTATGAATAATTGAGAACCAGTACAGCATTTTGGTTATAATGCCAATCTCAATATCCATTCTTGTTCTATGACCCTAGCCAAATCACTTAAATTCTCAATGCGTTAAGCAATTTTTCAGGTGGTCCTGTGGATCACAAGGCAGGTTCTGGAATCAGGAAGATGTGTGTTCAAATCCAGCCTTAGACACTTACTATTGTGTGACTTTGGGCAAGTCATTTAATCTGTTTGCCTCAGTTTCCTCATCTGTGAAATGGGGATAATAATGGCACTTGCATAACAGAGTTGCAGAAGATAAGTTGAGAAAATATTTGGACAGGACTTTGCACAGTGCTGGGCTCATAGAAGGTGCTATACAAATGCTAATTATTATTTATTTACATTATAATTACTACTATTTTAAGTAGCAGAGATGGTTTTAATCTACACTGAGGGCAGGAGTATCTCCACCTGGGAATTCCCAATATAATGAAATCATAGAGAGAAATCTAGTTCTTGTATCTTCTCCCTGTTGAACAATGAATCAATAAGAATTCACGCAGCAGAAGCTAGTCTCAGGTACTCTGCTAGGCACTAGCACTGCAACTATAGAAGAGAGACAGTCCCTACTATGTAGGACTGTAGGTTCTTTTTTTCTTTTTTAACATTTTTATTTAAAGTTTTGAGCTCCAAATTCTATCCCTTACCTTATCCCTCCTTGAGCTAGTAAGCAATAAGATCTAGGTTTCATATGTATATATACACACATATATATATACGTGTACATTTATATGCAATTATGTAAAATCTTTAGGAACTTGCATTCTAACATTCTTACATAACACATAGAGCGAATGCTAGTCAGGGAAGGAGTTTTTGACTTGATAATCTCAGAGACTGTAATTGGAGCCCTGGGACTGTCAACTCTTTCCAGTACTTGGTGGCACTGAGTTGACTTTTATTCCCACAGCAAGATCAAGAGGTAGTAGAAAGTGGCAAGATGTGGTACAGAAATGGCAGAAGGAGGTATGGCAAGATTCCTAGCTGAGTAGGTCCTATTGTCTTTTTATTTTGCTGCTGGACTGGATGAGAAGCATGGTCCAGATCTACTTAGATATAGCGAGATAAACAAGTTTTCACTTGTGCAGCAATCAAGACAGGTCAACTTTAGTATGGAGGTTCAAAGCTCAGCCATTAACCTACCCTAGGAGGGAAGAAGGAAAGAAACAAATAGGTATTTAAATGTCTCCTAAGTGCTAGGCATGGTTCTAAGCATTTTAAAAATATTATCTTATTTGGTCCTTTACCACAGCCCAGAGAGATAGATGCATGGTCTCTGGAGGTCTAGTCTAGAGAATCATAGTTTCTGTAAAGAAGAACTAGATAGTCATAGGGTAAATGGCAAGATAACCATTCTGTGTAGGACCTGGTGTCCCAATGAATGAAAAAATGGGTTGTGAAGTATGGATTATAAAATATGCAGTATTATTTTTATTTGATTGGGTAGCAGTATGGAGACAATGTTATTATTAAATTTTGGAGTCAAGGGGATGAATTTGTACTTTATATATAAGGAGACAACCACTGTAGACCCTTGAACAAAAGAGGTGCATAATGACAGCAGTGTTGTAATCTTGTGATTATTCTTATTGCAGTAAAAGCAATATATGATTTGTCTTTTATTCTGGAAGACAAAGCATGGATTAGATGCGATCTGTCCCTAGTGGAGTATTGTTCTCATTGTTGCTTTTAGTCATGCCTGGCTTTGGGTGACCCCATTTGAGGTTTTCTTGGCAAAGATATTGGAGTGGATTGTCATTTTCTTCTCCATATCATTTTTAACACATGAGGAAACTGAGGCAGACAGGGTTAAGTGATTTGCCTGGGATCACACAACCAGAAAGTGCTTGAGGCCAGATTTGAACTCATGCCTTTCTGATTCAGATCCAGTGCTCTATCCACTATGCCACCTAGCTGCTAGTGGAGTATAATCTGTACTAATAAGATAGGTGATATCTGATTTGTCCAAATTCTGTTTATGCACAACATTTAGTAAAGTATCCATTTGAGTAAAGTGCCTTTTTTAAACTTTTTTAAATGTAATTTGAATGTATTTCATGAATACATTTCATCAAAAATAGATAATGAGAATCTAAATTACATATAATTTATCTAAAAATCATTTTGTGTCTGATAGAATGAGGAAGGGAATTTGAACTTACAAAACTATGTGATCAACTGTATACAGTTCCATCAGGCATAATGCATTACCTGGATGTGTAAATTAGTGCATTGGCTGAGTGATTGATACAATATAAAGCATGCTGGCTTCCTTTGGTTATTATCACCATTCTCTAAAATATTAGCAAGTCAGGGATTTGCAATTATTAATGACTTGTAGGCATGTTTTATAGTACCATCTGTCACCATTATATATGCTGCTGATGTGGGAAGAGCTTGTTGCAGCAAGGCACATTTATTATTGTCTCTTGAGTGAAGTTACAGTCTTTCTGCATCTCTAGCACAGCCCCTAAAAGTCTGTATGCCATTTCTCATAAGCCCACTTGTAACAATGCCTAACAAGTAGGAATGATCTATAAGCATAACTTTCCAAACACTCTTAGAGCTAACATTCTGAACTTCTAAGTAGATCTTAAAATGGATAGATGACATCTTGTACCTCTTGTTGATAGACACAAGGAAATAAAGTTGGGATTGGGTATTGGGCTAGCTATGGAGAAAATGAAATATAATACATTTAAAAAATTATATATTGAAAACTGAATGTATCCTTGCCTTGCAAGATACATGCCACTCACTGGCAATGGATGTTTTGAAACAAAGGACTACTGCGAAGAGTTGTGTGAAAGTGTATCTGGGTTTGGTCTCAGAGTTCTGAGAGAAAGACATGTGAAAATTAGTAGTAAGGAGGCAGAGTACAGTGATTCCCCTAGACTTCTGGCTATTTGGGGAACTACAGGAGTGAGTACTCCTTCAGCAGGATAAAACATCGTTTTCTGAAGGAATGTAAAAGAAGGCTCATTGTGTTATCTGTTCCATCGCCATCTTTCTTCTCCCCAACCCTCTTAGTTCCTTTATGGAAATGCTAACCAGACCATGATCATTTCCTCCAGTCAGCATCCAGGAAGAGCATTGTGAAATTTCGCCATCTTGGCACACATATCGCACTACTGAACTGGGCAGGCACAGTCAGTAATTATACATGGCAATGAATTACCTTACATTGGTCCTTCTAAAAAGAAAAAGAAATCTTTCACTAACAATTTCTTTGTTTCCTTTGATAGACTGAGTGTTGTTTTTAAGACATTTTATAATAATTTCATTTTCTTTATTCCAATACAATATGAGGTCCTTGAGGACAAGGGGTGTTTTTCATTAATCTTTATGTTTCCAGCATCTAATACAATACTTGGCACAGTGCAGTCATATAGCAAATGCTTTTTGGATTAGATTAGTTTCATATCATATTCCACACTCTAAGTATATCCAAAATCTAAAATGCATTTCTTTATTTTGTATGGAATTCAGTGAACTATTTAAAAATTAGGAGAAACATGGAGCACAGGATAAAGCACTATAGTGTACCTATCTGCAGCTTTGAGAGTGCTAGAGTATGAGGGCTAGGGTCAAGAAGACTTGAGTTCAAATCCAGTTTCCATCACTTAATAGTTCCATGACTTTGAACTAGGTACTTAAACGCTATGTGCCCTAGGCAAATCATCAGGATGACATACTAAATTTTTGGATAAGGCAAATTGATGGTTAGTTCTTCCTTGATGGAAGAAGTTCCATCCACTGATTAAAAATCAGAATTTTTTGCATATTTCAGAATTATTTTAAAGCAAGAGAATTTTTTACCCCTTTTGATTATGAAAATGCAGAATATTATTAGAGGTGCCACATAGCTCTGTCAGTGATTCCTTCTTATTTACCTGTGTTACAACTCTCCATCTGAAGCAGATTTAGGGATAAATTGTGCTGTAACTGACACTGTAATTTGACACTTGTTACCAGCTAATAAAAGAAATACCCTTTCTGTGAGAACTTTAAGGAGATGTTCATTATTCTAAAATCATTTATTATTAAAGAAATAACTGATCAAAGCTGCATATTTCTATAATACTTTAACAAATTTTGATGAAGATGAACCAAAATGTATTTGTAACTTTTCCCTCTTTTTTTGTTTACTTAAGTGTTAAGCATTTAAATTGCATTTTATGATATACTAAAGAACTTCAATTTTTTCCAAGATAGAGTATGCTATATTGGCAAATAATATACATCTTGCACTATTAAATATATGCTTTGCAAGTTTCACAGCCTTTTAATCTGTTCAAGTTTCACCATATATTGCATAATTTTCTTTATCAATTATTTACAATTTAAAAAAAATATTGTGAGCAAAAATATCCTGACATTCTTTTAGTTTGTCATGGTTTGATATTTATGTGAAAGTGATAAAGTGTGTCAAAAGGAGTATGGTAAACAAGGAGTATAAGTATACCTACTTCTCCCTTATTGGCTTTCAACATCCATCATTTCCTTAATTTTACTCCTTAGATGTTGTTTTAGTTTCTACTCATTTTTTGCCTGCATGATACTTTTTTATTAGGTTTATTTTTTTTTAACTTGGCCTAATATGATTGCCAGAGACTTGTTGAATTTAGAAGACACTTTCTAGACACTTGAGAGCAAGTGATAAGGTTAGTCTGGTAGTAAACAGGCATATAACCCCTAATCACTTCCTTGTTAGACACAATTCAGTTTATCAGTCTTTCATAATTCCTACGTCCTTCTCCTTGGTCCTCCCAGCCCCTTCTCTCTAGAAGACAAAATTCCAGATGTGGTCATACTAAGAGAAATTATAGTACAACTATTAGTTTCTGTTCTTGAAACCCATGTATCTCTTAATGCTACCCAAAATTATATTAGCCTTTTTGGCTACCATACATCACTGTTTACTTGTATTTAGTTTGTAATCAGTTAAACATCTTTTTTTAGACTGCTATCTAGCCATTTCTTCTCTACCCTGTACTTGTTAAGGAATTTAATCCTTAAAGAATTTTTGAACCTCAAGGTAAGACTTCCCTTTTACCTTTAATTATTTCCATCTTATCAGATTCATCCCAATGCTTAACTTTTCAAGAACTTTAGGGATTCTGAACCAGTCCTCTGGTTTACTGCCTCTGAGTTTCATGCCCTTGGCAGATTTGATGACTATGCCATCTTTGCCTTTCCCCAGTTAGCTGATAAAAATGTGAAGTAGCACACTTCTGTGGAGACTCCTTGACACATTGATGTTGGACCATTAATGATCACCCTTTTGGCTTGCTATCCCAACAACTCAGAATACATATAACTGTGGTGTCCATACCTGTCCCTTCTCTACACAACAATGCATGAGATATTTTATCATTTCATCACTGATAAAATCTAGGTCAATATTAATGCAATGTCAAAAAATAAGGTTAATTTGTCTTAATCTATTCTTCATGAAGCCATGTTGGCACTTTATAATAACTATTTCCCTTTCTATATCACTAACCATTCCTTTAATGATCTGTTCCAGAGTTTCCCCAAGAATCAAAGTCAAATTCACTGGTCTGTAGTTTGAAGGCTATTCTCTTCCTTTTTTCTGAAAATTGGAAAACTTGTCAATCTCCATTCCCACTCAGGTTATTTATATATATATATATATATATCTCCAAACTGAATGTGCTGCCAGCATCTCAAACTCAACAAATATAAAATTGAGCTTACCATCTTTCTCCCTAAGCTTTTCCTTCTACCATACTTCTACACTGATGGAGTCATCACCAAAGTTTGAAAGTTGTTTTTACTTTTCTTCCTCCTCCCTACATCCGATTGGTTGCCTAGTCTGGTTGATTCTTCTTACATAGGGCAATATTTCTTAAAATGACTCTTTCTCTATTAATAGATTCAATACCTTAATTCAGACATTTATTACTGCTTTCCTTGACTACCTGAATATTCTTCTCACTGGTCTCCTTGCCTCTAATGTCTCCTCTTTACAAGCTGTTCTTTAAAAAGTTCTCAAAAATAATTATTAATGAATCAGTCTATGCCAAATCTGCACTCAAAAATCTATGATTGTGCTCCAAGTATCAAATAAAAAATCCTGAGGTTAATATATAACGTCCTCAGTTTACCTTTCCAGTCTTTTTTCATATTATCTCTCCTTATCCCCAACTGTTCATTCTGTTCTTTTGTGCCTAAGCAGGACTAATAACTCTGTCCCAAATTCAATACATTATCTCCTTTTTTTCCTTCATTCACATAGAATGCAGCACCTCCTCATCTCTGTATTCTGTAGTTTTTCTCTTTGTTTAAGGTTTAGCTCACATTCTTACTTCTCTGTGATACACTAAACTGCAAGTGTCCTTTTCCTCCTCAAATTTTCTGAGACTATTTTTCCTGGATCTCTCCTTTGTCTTTATCATATTCTATCTTGAATTATTCTTATTTTTGCATAAGATGTCATCTCTGCCCCATTCTTCCACCCCAGTAGAATGTACACTCTTTGAATTTAGTACCTATATTCTAATCTCAAGCTCTCTCCCTCCTTTCAGAATCCAGAATTGTTCCTTGCTTATGTCAGCCAGTCAACAAGCATTTATCAAGCCTGTACTGTGTGTCAAGCATATTACTAAGTGCTACAATACAAAGAAAGGCCAAAAGACCAAAAATAAACTCCTTCTCAGTGTGTTTATGGTCTAATGAGGAGATAACACATAAACAACTATGTACAGAGATGTATACAGGATAAACTAGAGATAATCAAGACAAGAGAATCATTCCCTCAGTCAATTATCTCAAAGTTCTTGCTTTGTGAATATTTGTTGAATTACATGTGCAATCTAAAACTCTCATTGAATTTTTAAACATTATTTCTCAAATGATAGATAATATTTTTCAAAAATGCCCATGTTAAGTTGGTAGATGTAAAAATGCTTCCAATATATATACATTCAAATGTATGAATATCAGATAACAACACCATAACAAAGACAGAGGGACAGAAAAGGTTTCATTATTGCATTATTTCAACAAACAAATGATCTGCTTTAGCTAAAGTTTCCCAGATAATTGCCCTCTCTTTTAGTTTTCTTTGCTCTGCTTTGTAAAGTTGAAAGGAGCCAGCTACAGGAGCCAAGTGTCTGCAATCAAATTATGCTGCCTCTTTGCTAGGCAGGTTGGCCTAATTAAAACAGAAGTTGCTGTTTAATTCCAACCTTTTTTTTTTTCTTTCCTTGACATCCCAAACCTACTTGATACACAAACTCTGTACCTATTCTTAGAGTAGATGATCGCAACTCACTATTTTTCCTTTATCAGAAACATCTGATGTGTACTTCTTAAATCCCATGCCTCCAAGGAATTTGAAGTTTGACAGTACCTTTATTCTATCAGTCTTAGGAAAACTCATTCCCACTCCTTCATTCAGCAATCACTTCATAAGCACCTTCTATGTGAAAGGAAATATATTAAGTTCTGAGAGTATTGAAATAAAATGCCATGGTACCAAGGTCCCCTTTAAGGATGCATTCTATTTGGGGAAGGAGGGGTTTTGGAAGAGGGCATAAAATGTATACCAGCACAACTGCAATACAAGGTGAACTCCCTCCCCCCAACTGTCACAGGGAAGCCTAAGGAGGGAGAAGTCCCTTTTATGTGGAAAGGCTTCACACAGAGCAAGTTACCTTTAATATTCTCACAGTCAGGAGCAACCGTATCAGATACAGCCCTATATTAATAAATGTAAGGATTCAGAAAAGCAGAGATGAGCCAGGAGTGCCCTCTAGGCATTGAGAATAATCTAAATAAGTGTTCAGAGATAAGAAATGGCATGCTGAGTTCATGGAACAACTTAATAGACTAGCTTGGTTGGAACATAAAAGAATATGAATGGGAATCAACATGAAATTATCCTGGAAAGGAAGGTTGGTTGCAGATGATGAAGACTCTCAAATATTTGACTGCTGAGCTTGTCAAGATGTTTGAAGATGTTTGAATAGGGGATGTAGTGAAGATTAAGATCATTTTGACATCTGAACCAAAGCTACTAGGTCTAGTAATATGCTTAATAGCATATATACCTGGATCCACCAGCATTCATCCCCTCCCTTTCACCCATCAGTTTGACCTCTAGCCATTGTACATATGCCTAATGGCCATGTTTAGGATTCCACAGTTCTGTTCCTTGACCTGCCTATCATTTCAATCTCTTTTCTTCTACTTCTTCTCCAAAATTCTTGGAGAATGCACCTGCAGCCTTCTTTACCTCATTGCTCCAACTCACGACTTGTTGTATGGCTTCTGTCCAAAAAAATTTACAGAAATTGCTCCCTCTAAGGTTCCTTATAAGCCTTAGAATAACCAAACAATAGCATTTTCTTAGTTTCCCTTTTTCTTTTCAATGGCTTCTCTTCCTTAGTTGAATTCTTGGCTAATATTTTTGCACCCTTCTCCTAGTTCTATTTTACATTTCTGACCATGTCTTCCCTGTCATTTTTCCTGAGTATTCTTTTCTAATCCTTTGAGATGAAACGTTCTCAATTCTGAGGCCTAGGCCTTCTCCTCTTTTTCTTAACTACTCTCAGAATCCAACTGTCAGCTCTACGTAATATTTCCTAAATATCTCTTTGTAAAGCTTTGACCTTCCTCCCAAGTTCCAGACCCATATTTGTAAATACCATTTATAAGCATAATGTTGTGGTGGAAAGAGTGTTAAGACTGGATCCAGAATAGATCTGCTTTCAAATTCTGCCTCTGACATTTGGCCATTGTGAGCAAGACAACTTCTCTGAACCCAATGGAGATAATGCCTGCTGTACCTAACTCACAGTTATTTTAAGAATCAAAGGAGCTATTTTTTATGCAAAGTATTGCACAAAATCTTCTAAATTATATATCTATTATTGCTATTACAACTGTATATCCCTTGAATCATATAGGAGAACTGTATAGTTGTGTTTGTCCTTTGTTCTTGAAGAGGACCATGACATCAAGATGTTGACATGACTTGTAGTTGACTTTGAGTGAGGGAGGACTATGCAAGGTCACCAACCTCACTTTCTTCTCCTGAGCCATCTGGGTCCAGTAGCCTGATATTCATCAGGAAGAGTGGAGATGACCCAGGATGCAATGGGAGACTCTGGTCATTTCAGGCTAAGTTCTTATCACATTCTTACTTTGAGTGGCATACCCCCATTCAATGAATAGGCTTCTTTAAGTTACTCAAGAGATGGCCCCTTTAATAAAAAAAAAAAAATCAACACCTGCATAGTACCTTGAATTCAACATGCTCAAGCCTGAGTTTACCTTTTGCCCAAAACATACTTATTCTTCTGACTTCATCATTTCTAGCAGGGCAGATATTATTAATTCTTTCTCTTTTGTTCAAAACATTTGTGTTACTTTTTGTCCCATCTTCCTTTTCCATCTTTCCCATGACCAATCAGTTGCCAAGTCTTATTGATTCTAGCCCTTGACTGTTTCTTGAATCTTTCCCTTTTTTATATTTCAAGTCTCAAACATCCTACAGAGATTTAAGAAACTTATAATTCAGGTCTTCTAATCTCGGCAGTACAATCTGATGAGCTTCTTGTCATAGTTCCCCAGTGTTTTGGCATAAGCACCTAGAATCTAGCTCTCCCCATACAACCTACCTTCCTAATTAGTACACCTGATAAGACTTAAGCAGCAGCTTCAGTGCAGGTTGATTTTCTCACAATCATTAGTCAATCAATAAACGTTTATTAAATTTATGCTATGTGCCACATACTGTGTTAACCATCGGAGATACAAAAAGAGGCAAGGCATTCTCTGCCCTCAATTAAATCACAACATCAGGATACCAAGCTCCAGACTCTGTTTCCCTCTCTCCCATGCTATGCATTGATTTCTCAGTTTCCCACATTGGTTCTATACTGACTCATTTCTCTTGGATCATTTGGCACAGACTCTTAACTCTTTGTCTATGATGCTTCCTTTATCATAATCTACAGCAACAGTTACTCCCAAAACTTAAGCCTAGCGACTACTGGATGCTCTCTTTAATATGCTCACAATCAGGAGCACCTCTATCAGATACAGCCTTATACTGCTGTTAAACTGGGCATCTCCAGATTGTAATACCTTAGATGTACTACCTCCTACATGAAAACTTTCCTAACCATCACATTCCTAGCTGTTCATACTTCCCTCCAAAGTTAACTTGTATTCATTTTATATCATTTAATGTGTATTATATATTTATATATACATATATTATGTATGTATATATAATATGTATGTATTACACATTTATTGTAATACACATAATATGTAATACACATATTATGTATGTGTATATACATAATATATATTACACACATATGTATGTATATATATATATGTATGTATATTTTTATGTGTATGTGCTGTCTCACTCAACAGAAAGAAAGCTCCTTCAGGACAGGAACAGCTTTAGGTCATCTTTGCACCCTCTGTTATCCAGCACATGTTTAGTGCTTAATAACATATTCATTGATCAATTGATTGATTGGTGTGTGGGCTTTCAAGTGCTTTCATTTGAGGGTGGTGGAGAAGGGAAAGGAATAAGCTCTTATTAAGTACTCAGGCATTGTGCTAAGCACTTAAAAAATACCTCATTTACCCCCTTACAACCACCCTGTTATGTAGATGCTCTTATTATCCCTGCTTTACAGTGACCCACCAGGGTCATGTAGCTAGTGTCCAAGGCCAGCTTTAAATTCAAGTCTTCCTGACCCCAGGTCCAGTTCTCCATCCGCTAAGCCTCCTAGCTGTCTCAAACCTCTTACTCAAATAATTTCTTAAGGAACTCCAGATGCCTCTGATTGTCTAGGTTTTCTTACACTCTTTCTGCCATTCTATTTTAATAAGGCAAAGTACTAGGTTTGATGTATATAAATTCCAGACCATCTCCTCATAATAGATATCTGTGGGATATTGTGGTGAATAATGTAAGTCATATAAATGACTATTTGTATAGTCAGAGTGGTCCTACAGCCAAGTTAGCCAACATTTTGTGTGGGCTATCTCCATAGAGATTCTGCATAGCTAGCCAGACTTAGTCCTATTTCTGGAGAAATTTTCCTATTGTATAATGTTAATAAGTCTCTCATTTGTAGAGAATTTCTGACATTTGCAATAGATCTTACAAGTCAATCAGCATGGCTTCTAGTTTCCATAGGTGATGTACTACATATGACAGTTGGGGATGGTAGCATGGGGTCAGAAGGAGGGAATGTTGTGGGTGGAAATCATTCAAATATTCAACTCAACAGATATTTAAGTGCTTGCTATTATGTTCAATATACCACTAGGCACTAGGGATACAAAGGTGAAAAAATAATAAATATGTATTGACAAACACGACTCATTCCACAGACAAGTGTAAGACGTTCAAATACAGGGTAATGGAGCAAAGAAGAAATCAATAAGCATTTGTCTAAGTGCTTTCTAGGTACCATGTACTATGAATCAAATGAGATTTTATATATATATATATGTACATATATATATATATGTATGTATTATATGTAGCATAGTGCCTGGCACATAGCAGGTGTTACATAAATGCTAATTCCCTTCCCCTCACTGCCTTTCCTTTCCCTACCAGGTTTGATGCTAACAATACCTGTTTTATAGTCCGAACTTTGACATACTGGTTCTGTGACCCTCAGCAAGTCACAGCTTCCTGGTACTCTAGGCAGTTCTCTAACACACTCTAAGTTGTAGAGTAGGTACTGCCCAGAATTGGCAAAGACAGTCTCCTCTCTAAAGACTTCCCTGTACCAACAGAATCATAGGTTCAGGCCCTATCACTATGACTGGGTTCTGTGGTACATTGTATTTGGCATAGAGCCCTAGACAGAGCATTCTGAGAAAAATTGATGGAGGTAAGAATACTTTCTGTTTCAGGGAAATTTTCAAGGAGGTGGTAGCACTTGTGCTAAACCCTGAAGCCTTTTAGAGGGATTTTAAGAATAAATATGAGGCAAGGGACTCAAGGCAGAATAAACAGCTGTTAGAGACCACAGGGCAAGATCAAGGAATGTCTTGGAGTTCATTTTGTTGCTACTTGGGCTGTGCAAGGGAAATGATTTAAAATTAAGCTGTAAAGGTCAGCAGAAGCCAAATTATGGAAGGCCTTATATTAAAGAGTTTGTATTTTAACGTTTCAAAAAAAGATTTTGAAACTGTTATTTGCTTCAAATGAAGTGGGTTTTTTTCAACAAATAGATGGAATTGATATATTAAAATTCATTTGTAGATTTATTTGTAGACTACCTGTCTTGGTGATCAACATATAGCCTGAGAAGTACCGTTTCCACTCTTCTGTTTTCTCACTTTGACTAACCATCTTTTACCCAAAAGCAGTTGAGTAGGATTGATAAAAGTGGAGAACAAATTAAAGACTCTACTTAGACATGCTATGAACAAGGAGGTGATTTAATCTGAAGCTCTTTTTCAGGAATGATGTGTAGTTTGAGCATCAGTAGGAAATGATTCAGTCAAGGATGTGCTGGAGCCTGCTCTAACTGGCTTGCCCATGGTTACACTTTAAAATTTTTCATATGAGCATTTCCACATTAGAAATAGGAAACAATAAAAAGCAGGGCTTGATTTATTGTTTTGTTCATTATCTAGATTTAATAAGGCAATCTAAACTTAAAACTGCATGTGTATACATTTTTCCCCCAGCACAGTTGTTAAACATTTACCACCACATGCTCTTGTTGCTGTATAAACATTGCTTGAGCTCAGCAAGAGTGAGTAGAAGTCTGAGGGAAGGAAATCAATGCCAGACTGGAAGTCTGATGAGGAGAGGTTAACAACAGAAACAACAATAATAATAGCTGACTTTTATATGGCACTTTAAGATCTGCAAAGTGCTTTACATGCATTATCCTATTTGAACCTTTCAATACCCCGGGATTCAGTGCAGAGCAGGGGCTGGAGGACACCTGGGTGGAGGAAGTAATCCATTTGGATAGTGTTTCTAGAATGATCAGGATGCTGCCATACACTTGGAAAAGTGGCAAGTCCATGATGAAAGCTAGCAACATAAGTACCTAAGTTTATTGGGATTTTGGCAGAACCTGTAGCATGTCAGCCATCACTCTTAGCAGAATTTTTATTGATCCTTTTGTCAAATGTGCTACAGTCATGGTCACCATAACTCTTGAACAACTACATGTATTCTAGCGAAACCATAGTGACAGACCACAGGGCTCTTATGAAACAAACATAACATTTGAAAGCAATTTGTAATAATGATCACAAGTGAAGGAACCTATCCTATACCCATAGCTGTGAGACCTTCCAAATCCTGAGAAGTTGGTCAGCTAGGTTTTAAAGTAGACATCAATCCTGGGAGTGTTAACCAGAGGATTTTTTTATTTATTTAGTAAAATTAATTTAATTTAATTATTATTTATTTAATTAGATTTGTATTGCTAAAATGTTCTCAGGGCAAAATGCTGGCTCCCATAGTGTGCCATCCATGGTTTGTCAATATGTAGATACATTATCAATGAAATAACTCTTTCTGTGGCCTCTGATGAAAATTATGAATAAGTTAAATTAATTGAAGAATAGTAATCAATATCTGTAGCTAGTTTAATTCATATGTAATCTAAAAATTCTTTTTTATATTATATATATAAATTTATTATTTTTATATTATAGAATGAGACATAAATGTCATTCCCTGTCTTATTCCTCCTGAGATGGGCCCAGGTTTGGGATTGTTATTGACCATGGGAATGGAGAGCAGGATCATAGGGAAGATTGCCCAACTAGCCTGTAACCCACCAGTTGCCATGCTGGCAGACCTGACCTCAGGGTATGCCTGCTTAGTGAGGCATATGTTGGCCTGACAGAAATCAGTCAATATCCTTTGTAGTATAAAAGAGGTCAATTACTAGCTAAATTCTCAAGGAAGCATCTATATCAGAGAATGAAATGGCTGAATTTTTGAATCAAGGTATGTAGCTGTTGATAATTATAAACATACAACTACACATCAGCTTTACATGTGTGTATGCATAGTAACTTGTACATACACAGAGACACACACACATTCACATGTCTATATATAATCAAAGGTTGGCAATGAGGTTGGCAATGTCACATGCATCATAGGGCTACCTGAACCACCTTTTTAAGTTGCTCCAGCTTGATGAACCATCATTTTAGGCAGCTATAAACCCAAATAAATTAGATGCACATATAATTCCACTGAGGAAAAACAAAACAGATGTGCCTAGTGTCAGGGAAAGAATCAGATGTAAATTCTAATTAAATTTATGAAAGCCTGATGAATAAGACTTTTGTAATGCAAAAATTAAGTCAGCAGGCCTTTTCTGAGAAAGGAGTTTTACTTTCCCCACAGCAGATCTGAAATTTAAAAGCTATTCTGCTGCATGGTCAGCCAAATCCTGTACTTATGTATTAACTTGTCATGTCTCTCTGTAAGTTAGCAATTGCTATATAATTATTACAGACTTCTAAAAATTCCAAAGCTCTGTCATCATGTATCTAAAGCTGATATACTTAAGTAGACTTTCTTGTTTCTTATTTTTCACATCTTTTATTACAAGTCAAATAATAGACATTTTTTCAAGTAGTTGCTGTGTACCCTGCACATTGTAGGAGAGTTTAAAAGTAACACCTTTTCTAAAATATCTTATCATCCAGTTTGGGCAACATTATGTTTCCTAACATACATATATAAGTTAACACAAGCAGCATTCCAGTGCCAGATTATGTGGTACAAACCTTAAATTATGTCAGAATTTAGAGACAGCAGATAATTTAGAGACAGCTAGAATCAACAGAAAAGACTTCTATGTCCAATAGTAGTTGTGCGTGTGTGTGCCCGTGTGTGTGTGTGTGTGTGTGTATTGGATTGCACTGATTTTATACAAGTACTGTGGGTGTCATGTAAATTGTCTTATTTCAGATTCCAGTTTGGTTCTTAGACCTAATAACAGCACCTCATTAACTTACATATCTATTATTCAGCTAGAGACAGTTTGGTTAACAAGGCAGAGACTAGCATTAACCTGACAATTACATCCTGATTTGTGTGGAGAGGGAGGGATGTGACCAGAGTTTCTTACTTCCCAGAACAGCTGTTTGTGTCTGCTACTAGTGAGGGCTGTGTCTACCAAATAATCTCTGTTTTGCCACCTAGTGGTAAGGGGATGCTGTTGAATGCTTTGATTTTGTAACAGCATATTCTTATAAATGACTGTCATTTAGCCTTAAAATCAAAAGCAGACCTTTTTTTCATCTATAAGAGAATAGCTGAAGAGTTTATTTAATTGATGTAACTATATTACCAACTTACAGATAATCAGTAGAAGGCAAAGTCCTTGAAATTATCTGTGAATGTCTGATACGATATTTTGTCAATATAAAATATGGAAGATGCAAATGTGATTGTATGCAGAAAAGCAATAAGGTTAAGAACTTTAAACTTTTATTATGGAGAAAGCAAATGTGGCTTTTCCTCTATCCAGAACTGCATATATTTAGTTTATGTGAATTAGAAAGCATTTATGCTTAAGAAAAGAATGTTAGGGAATATAATATTTCCATTTCTCTATAGATGACAGTCTTTTGAGTGTTTGAGAAAGCGAAATGACTTGGGCTTTCATAATCCTTATGAGTTTATCATGATTTAAGAAGTCTCATGGTCTGAAGTCTGAAGGACTTTAATAGATAGATTGTATCCGTCCAAAGCTTGCTTATCAGGATTTTCCAAATCTTCTGCTTTCTTCTTTGAGAACAAACTAAATGCAGTTCTTTACTTTTTAATACATATGAATTTCTTTAGAGTTCTTTATACTAAATAGGAATATAGATATATTTTAAAAGGGTTATTCTTGCAGTCATATCAAATGGCATCACACCCAGTAATCAAAGACATGGTACCATATAATTGATGTACCTGTGTACAAATAATAATAATAATAACTCAAATTTTAAAGTCTACATAGAACTATCCTCACAAAATTACTTGCAGATTTCATTTTCACTAGTTCAAAATTGAGAAATTCACACTCAGAGAAGTCAGATGACTTGCCCAGCTCACACAGCTAACAGATGATAAATGTGAGATGTTGGACCTAGTCTCTCTTGTCTCCAAGTCTATTTTTCTTCCACTGTACCACAGAATAACTCATAATATATTGTGTGCATGTGTGTGTTTTCTAATAGTCATGTTAATGGTAACAAATCAATCAGCAAATATTTATTAAGCCCTTTGTGTGTGTCAGGCACTGTGCTACACTGTGCTACGTGAGAGAGACAGATGAAAGAAAATCCCCATCTCCTCAGAGGTTGCATTTTGATGGAAGAGACAATATGTATATATAAGTATATGCAAGATAAATGGAAAGTAGATACATAGTAGCCTCTGAAGGGGAAAACACCAACAGCTTGGTGGGGTGAGAAGTGGGAAGAAGACCAGGAGACTTATCCCACAAAAGGTGGCATTTGAACTTAATCTTGAACAAAACCAAGGATTCCAAGGGGTGAAGGTGAGAAGGGAAACCATTTCAGACATGGGAGACAGATCAGGCAAAAGCATGAGAAAGAAGGTGCCTTATTTTTGTGGAACTGAAACTAGAACAGTATAGCTGGATCAGAGAGTGCTTGGAAGGTAGCAATGTGCACCTGGAATTGCAGAAACCACTTGAAAATACTAAACAGGAAGCTTATAGTTGATTATCAAGAGAGTAGGGAGCAACTAGAATTGACTGAAAAAATGGTTGACATGGTTCTGTGTATACTTTGGTGATAATGTGGAAGATGATTGGAGAGGGGAGAGACTTGAGGTGGGGAAACCAATTAGGTAATTACTTTAAATAGTTCAGGCAGAGGCTATGAATTAGAATGTGAAGTGTGTGAGTGAAAAGAAAGTGATATAAATGAAAGATGTTAAAAACGTGGAAACAATAAGGTCTGACAACTGATTGGATATACAGAGTGAAGGTTCAAGCATGACGCCAAAGTTGGGAACCTGGTGTCAGGAAGGAAGGAAGAAAGGAGGGAAAAAATAAAAATTACATAGAAATTGATTACATAGATAGATGAGGCAGTTATGAATATATAGATACATGTATATTGATATACTTGTAAATCTCTATCATATCTATCTATCGTCTGTGTGTATAGTTATTTGCATGCTATTTCCCCCATCAGAATATGAGCTTCTTGAGGACAGAGAGTGGTTTTCTTTGTTGGCTGACTAACAATTATAACTTTTTCCTTACTGAAAGTTTTACTTCCTTACTGAAAGGCTATTGGGACACTTTATTCCTATGTTAATAATTGACATGCAGTGTTTTAAGGTTTATAAAATGATTCACCTACATTCTTTCATTTACAATAACCCTGAGACTAGGCCTTGCAGCAGCCCTGTGAGAGAATTATGACAGATATAATTATGTCGGTTTTACTGAGCGAGAAGCAGGTTCATAGTTTAAGTAGTTTGCCCATGGTTATATTGTTCACTTATGTTGGAGGAAAGACTTGAAGACAGGTCTTCTCCCTCACTCTAAATCCAGCATCTTTATTTAGTACTGCCTCCATTCCTCTATCCACACTACTTTTCATTTTCTAAGAATAGTTTACTGATTTTGTAAAGCAAGTCAACTGCAAAAAATATATGGTTTAAAGCAGACTTTGCTGAAATATATCTGCTCTATGAAGTAATGCAAAATCTGTGTGGTTCTTCCTTCAGTCTGTTGCTAATAATTCATGGGGTATTAATTCAAATTTTGAATTATCTAAGCCCTTTTCCTTCTTCTGTTCCCCTCCGCTGCTTGTTTCCAGTATTTCAGGGCCTTTTAATACCTCTACACTCAAAGGGAGCACTGGGGAGGAGAGAAAATTCAGAACTCATTTTGTTACACTATTTAAAGATTTGGTATTGAATGAGATTAAAGTCTTTGACAAAATGAAGTGGGTGATTAGCTGTGAATTTTAGTCATACATATTATGTCTCTTCTCTATTTTAATGGAATGGAGTCCACAATTCCTCTGTGCATCCAAACCTTCTTTTAACTATCAATTCACTGTGATCTTTTTTTCTTTCTTACTCTGGGGGAAAAATTAATTGCATCAAATAAATTTTTCTGTCCTACTAATACAACACATCTTTCCACTAATGAATTAGTGTTTGATTATAGCTGATGATATTAGTCCTTCAAAGGTTTTCCAGAGATATGACCACCTTCTAATATGTAATGGTTTTTTTCTAGATGCACTTCTGCTCCTCCACTATCAAGTATGCTAAAGGCCTGCAGAGTCAAATGAATAAAACTTTGTTTTTTGACAAGTTGCTTGCATTTGATAATTAGGATAGCTCTTATTAAGAGTTTTTATTTTTTAATTCATAGATTTAAAATAGCTGAGATTTTAATTATGATGTATTTTCCTTATAAATCAGCATGAGGTAAAAAAAAGAATATTTGTAATGAAATCTCAACCAACTTTTAATTTACACAAATTTATATTATAGAAAGTTACCATATGAAGTTATTCTAATAACATTTTTTCCCTCTGTCATGTCTGGAGGAGGAAATGAAATTATTTCATTGGTTTGGCCTGTTTTAGTCAAGAACTTGTTTCAGAACATCCTGTGACTATTACCAAACATCAGTGTTTGGTAAGACTTTACCTTTTCAATGAGGGTAAAAGAACAGATATTAAAGGGAAGATGATATACTGGATTATAGCATAGCCTTTCAGTGTAATTCCTTGAGGATTCTATGTTCTTAAGAAATGATGCATAATTGATAACAGTTGGTTTTGTTTTGTTTTGTTTTTTCGGGTGACTACCATTATATCTAAGATGACACAGAGTTTGCATTTTTATTTAGACTCAACTCTTTTCTTTGCATTTCTTTTAACAGTGATCCAAATCAGCCAGTTCCTCAAGATACCAAGTTTATACACACAAAGCCCAATCGTTTTGAAGAAGTCGCCTGGTCCAAGTATAACCCCAAAGACCAGCTTTATCTACACATCGGTCTGAAACCTCGGGTAAGGGATCACTATAGAGCAACCAAAGTTGCTTTCTGGTTGGAACTTGTACCTCATTTGCACAACCTGAATGAGATTTTTCAATACGTTTCCACAACAACAAAAGTCCCTCCTCCAGACATGACATCATTTCCTTATGGTACTCGACGATCTCCTGCAAAAATCTGGCCAACTACCAAGCGTCCAGCCATCACACCTGCCAATAATCCTAAACATTCAAAGGACCCTCATAAAACAAATCCAGAGGATACAACTGTTCTGATTGAAACAAAACGAGATTATTCCACAGAGTTAAGTGTCACCATTGCCGTGGGAGCATCCTTATTATTCCTCAATATTTTGGCTTTTGCTGCCTTGTACTACAAAAAGGACAAAAGGCGTCATGAAACACATAGGCGTCCCAGTCCTCAAAGAAATACAACAAATGATATTGCTCACATACAGAACGAAGAAATCATGTCCTTACAGATGAAGCAGTTGGAGCATGATCATGAGTGTGAGTCCTTACAGGCACATGATACCCTGAGACTAACTTGCCCACCTGACTATACCCTTACTCTGAGAAGATCCCCAGATGACATTCCGCTAATGACACCGAATACCATAACCATGATTCCCAACACATTAACAGGAATGCAGCCTTTGCATACTTTCAACACCTTCAGTGGGGGACAAAACAGTACTAATTTACCCCATGGACATTCAACTACTAGGGTATAGCTCTGCCATTACCTTCCCCTCCCTTACTCTCCTTCCCTCAGCAACATGGAAGAAAGAAAAAGAAATAAAAAAGGAATGCTTTTCATCAAGCAGACTTCAGATAAAAGGAGAAAGGGCAGTCATTATTTTCTTACTGACCCTTTTCAAAGGAACTTTCCAATATTAAAAAAGATCAACTCCAAACCCTGTGAAATGTGAAACGTATACATTGCTGTTATAACACTGCTTTAAGATCCCAACCACTTCAGTGAAAGTTTAATGTGTATAGGACAGAAGAATAGCCGCTTCAAAGACCTGGATGTTTTCACTGTAAGAAATAGAAGCTGAATCTTCTGGAATACAGCCAAGTGACTCTTAACCATTTTTTAAAAATAAAATTGAAAAAATTTCTTTATGTGCCATGCCATGAATGGCCCTTCTTAAGTGAAGACAGTGTCATGAGCTTTTACTCATTGTATGAAGCTGTAATCCTGGAGGAAGAAAAAGTAGAATTTTATTATAAAGATAAGAGGACTGACTATGCAGTTATATTCGTATAGTTCTGTGCAAAGAGATGATTTGCCAGCTTGAACTATATTTAAGAAACTTTGTAAAAAATGTACATAGATGTGAGTTTAAACACACAAAACAACAAAAAAAGCTTTTATTGATGTTTTCAGTTTGAAAGAGCTTTTAGAAAGATTGTGCTTTCAGTTGTGATCTATATGTATATATACATTAGTCATATCACCCTTGTTTCCTCCAGAACAAGAGGGGACTTTTCTTCTTAATTACTTGTGGTAAACAAAGACATGGGATTTTCTAACATGTTTCATTTGTAGGAGGTCATGGCGTCATACAGAAAATAAAGATTGTCTGTGTGACCTGCACATTTCCCCTTACAGGTTGCACAAATGCATGTTAAAGCATTCTTAGGAGATGGTTGTTTTTAGACAACATTTATTTTGGGGGTGTTAGCCTTCATGAAATTGCAACACAAAGATGGATCAGAAATCTGGAAAAAGATTAGTATTTAAAGTTTATTGAATTAAAGGAAACACACACAGACACACACACAAAATGACAAAAAAAAAATACAAGTCCAGTTCTGTAGTTCTGGTTATTTGAATATGTTTGGGAAGATTTGCTTCCCAGTTCAGTACCCTGCCAAAAGTAAAGAAAGCCTGCTTTTTGGTTAGCCCTTTTCTCCCAACCCCCAATCCCCTTCAACCCCCCCACCCCTCAGTAAATCTAGCTCTGTGTTCACCAGCAGCTGCGGAAGAACTCTGGCTGAGAAAGTACCTGCTCAGCTTTGCTAATCAGAAGAAATTTGCAGTTTGAAGGAAGAAATGTTTTTTTTTTCTTTTTTAAAGAACAAGTTTCCTATTTATCAAAATATAGTGATGACGTTTTTTCTTCCATATTTCATTTATGTGATCAAGCTTATGCCTGTCTGAAAACATTTTTTTTGCGGGTTTCTTATACAGCAGTCACCAATCAATGCATATGATAGAAAGAAAAAAAAGGAACAATAAACCACTATGCTTTGCATGAGTTTTCTTGAAAGTATGGATGGCTTCACTGTCAAGTTACCATATGAGAAGAACTAACCCGTGACTTTTTTGAATCAGAGAGCTGGAGACAAAGCAGTCATCTTTCAAGGAGTCGATGATCATTTCCTTTTTCTGTTTCTTAATGTTTTTTCTTTTAAAAAATTTTCCTAAGGAATGCTTCAAGTGTCATAAGCTGGAAGTAAAAGATGGTTGCTTTATATTTTGTCTTTTGAAAGTTACTGGGTCACCAAGAAATAGTAACCAAAGATATGTGAAGAGTCTTGCTCTGCACTTGAACATGTACCCAATCCCAGAAACCAGTTCTTCAATTTCATTTTTTAAGTTGGACATAACACTGTCACTTCCCTACCCCATGCTGTACCTAACATACATGCTGCCTTGTACCCTTATCATGAAGTCCTTTGGATAATCGGTCCCTGAAGCATAACTGTAGAAATTCTCAATGTCTGTGAGCTCTTTTTGTAAGAAAGAGAATTCATAGAAAAATGTGGTAGTGACATAACAAGGTCATGAATTTCACCTAACTTTCTAAATTACATTTGAGAGTGAGGTGGCACACATGTATTAGATTGCCCCCAAATTAGCCCATGGTGAAGCAACGCACCTACTTGTATGTAGTGATCCCATAGAAAACTGTTTCTTCCTTGATTCATCATTTATTATACCTGACTCTTAGTAAACTCTACCCATAAACTATGTATTGCCTCCATTGAGAAAGTAAATAGGCTCTTCGTCAAACAAACAAAGGCAGTGATGCTTGGCATCATAATAAGTTGGGTATGTTTGTAATGTGAATTACAGTATATGTTTAGTACTTCCAATTGTCTTCTGCTAGCAATATGTACAGTAATGTGTCAGGCTTGTGACATTTGGGTAAAACAAAAAGTTTCTGTAAGTGAATGATTTTAGCTTTTAAAAATGATTATGATCAAAGTCAATTTACTACATCTTAAACGATGTCTGATTTCTACATGGAAAAGTGTTATAGGATCTTCATAGCATTCTATGAGAACAAACTATTCTTGCAATCTGTTAAAAAAAAAAAAAAGGGAAAAAAGAAAACTTTCCCAGGCTTTTATTCTTGACCTTTAAAGGCACGCAGGGTTTAATGGTTTCTTTGGTTATTGTTTTGCAATTTTTTGTTTTTGCCTTAAGTAATGATAGAAGATATATATGGCTGGACACATATGTATAAACTTTTCAGCAGCATTTTTAATAATAAAATATCACAGTATTTTCTAATGCTTTGTGCAAAGAATTATGAGTCCATCCTTTTTTTGTAGGCAATCTGGTTCTCTCCCCCCACCCCAATCCTGAACCCCTTCAAAAGCATTCTGAATTGTCAAAGGGAAAGGATATGTTGTGACTTAGGCTATAAACACACTAATTAAATTAGTAATGGATGTATCTTTCAAGATACTGCCAAGTATATTTTTCTCATGCCATTACTATCAAAGCTCTGCAGGCCTGCTGTTAGGATGAGTAAGCTCTGGACTTTGAAGCTCAGGATATGAAGATGCTGCACAAAAGAAAATGCCTTGTATTTCTTACTAACATTGTTGGTGATTCCTATGGAACTGTGTTTAGTCTGTGTTTAACACTATTATATATCAGAGTCTTTTATCAGGAGAGCATATTTTCTTTTCTGTCTAGGTAAATCTGAAGCCTATAAATTGGAAATAATAGTAGTACACTAAGTAGAATTTAAGGGACATCAAATTAACATATCACTTTAAATTAAAGAAAATGTACATTCTTGTTGATGGTAAGATGGAAGAATAATTAGTAAATTTATGAATTAGAGTGCTATTTGTTCCTTCTTTTTGTAAAAATGAACTTTTTCTTAGCATAAAACAAGACCCAGATATGTAAATAAATGATTCAAATAGACAGGGAATAAGTAAACAAGATTGATATATACCATGAAAACTTTTGAAAATGTCTTCTAGTTTGTATTCATCTGGTGATACATAGTAAGTTCTATTTTAAAGATCTCCTGCTGTACAAGAATTGATCTAGTATTGACCTTTCACACCTCTTATAGTAGATATCCAACATAGTCTTGTTGAAGTCAACTTCCTGCTTTTAGCCCCAACACTTGCTTTCTGTATACTGTTGGGCAAATTATTCATGGGCCTCAGTTTCATAATCTGTAAAATGAGAGGGCTAGAGAGAAATGGCCTCCAAGGTTCTCTCTAGCTCTAGAGCTGTGATCCTGTGAATTTAGAACATGTATATCGAGAAATGTATTCCCCTCAGGTTCTAGTAGCTTTCTAGATCATTAAAAATGCAGTAAGTAGTAAAACTCCATTTCCTTTGATCCTCCCCATTATTTAAAGGGTTAGAAGCCACTGGGTATATTTTTATAGTCTTGTAGCTATGTCCTTTGTAACTCCATTTCTGATCATTTATCTCTCTCCCTCATTGCATCCATTTACTTAGAAAGATGTTCCTTAGTTGACTAAGGATGAACCTATCAGCAAGAGCGAATAAAGGTGCTGAAGATGCAGGGTTTTTCTGTTCTTTTTAGTGGCTAGCAATGGTGGATCTAAAGGTCCAATACCAGATTTTTTTTTAAATGGTGAAGTAGGTGTTTGTTTCTGGTGTTTGCTCACTTTGCTTTCTTTTTCCCTTCTCCCTCCTCATAATACTCTGTCTCCAAAAGTCTTTTACGCTCACTTACCCATGGAATGCGCAGAATCCCCCACTGATTTATTCGTCAAGCTAGTATTCTCTGATTTGAAATGTTCTCTTCCTCTAGGCTTCCGTTAAAATTCTTCATCCATTAGGATCATTTTCATGATATCAGAAACAAATAAACAAATAAATGAGTGGCTGAACAAATAAAGAAAGGAACAAACAAGTAAATAAATGAATATTTAGGTCTTGATGTTGCCTACAGCAGACTGTATGGGTACTGGTTAAAGTGTCTTGATGGGCAACTGAAGGAAGCATTTTTTTTACAAAGCACCCTTCCTAGGATCCTTTATCATACTATGCAGGACACAGCCCACTACTATACCTTTGAATAAATGCAATCATATTGGGAAAATGCTATCCTTGTAGGCATGGATTTAGAGGAACAGAAATATTAATTATATGATTTATATATATTATTATATATTTATATATAGTTATTATATGTAATTATATAATTATACACGTCCAGATTTTATTGAACAAATTTGTGCCTAGACATCTCCTGGTTAGTCTTTGGAGGTCTAATAATCTCCAAGAGTAGGTTCTGTCATCCTATAGTTTCTACTTCTATTTTGTCTGGTCACTAAATTCCAGAAAAACCCTACTTAGAAGCTCAGTTCTCAATTCAGCTGAGGATACATCCAGATTTCCCCCAGGATCACCCTGAAAAACATTAAAGGTTTGTCCAACTAATTATTAGCGTTTTTCTTCAACTAATGAAGGACAACAGTTATTGTGGACCTACTTATAAGTATGACATGTTGGAAAGGGTCGACTCCCCTATTTGGGGAACTGAGGTACAGAAATAAAGACTCAGAACATGGATAGTCAATTAATAAAAATGTATTCAGCACCCTAATTGACTTTGCACAGCCTTGCCTCTCTTAAACCCAATTCATTTGCAAGTCTTCCCCCTCCTGATGTCATTGGTTTTCTTCAAGAATGAAGGACCAACAGTAACAACAGTCTATGCTATGCACTATGCTCAATTCCCTAGTCTCTTTGGATACAATAAACAAATTTGATAAACTTTATCATAACATTTTTTTGCCTAAAATAAAGGTAATCCTTTTTCTCCTTTCATGAGAAAAACTATATGGCTAGATAAAGAGGTGAGTCCATCAAGTACTAGAGAGATGAGTAAGTGCTTACCTGACTTTTTAAAAAATGTACTATTAATAACTACATACAACTAAGCCTCCTGTAAAATAAGTTGATTCTAGGATGGAAGATCTATTGAAACACATGGATAAGAATCACATAGGATAATGAGAAGGTGTAGATGTGATCTCTACTGTCAAAGGAAATACCCATATTGATGAGATCATAGACACAATGAAATATTTCTTTCACTGATTTATATTTGTACTTCCTTTTTGACTTGTTATTCCTTTGTTGTGTAAATACAATGCTCATAGTGTTCTTTGATATTTATCTGTAGAAACATTATGTGTTCTACCCATTTCCATTTCAGGCCATCATGGAGTTCTGGGTTTAATCAGCTTTCTTTCAGAGCCTTGTGCAATAGCATGGCTTATTGCTGACATATTAAATATATGTGCTCTAGATATATTTTATTTTTAATAAAATATATTACATATATATATATTTCACTGTTAGGAATTTCTAACGGTAATGTGCTTTTAGCAGTTGTAATTCATGTTTTATGATTTCCTAAAGTATGTCAAAATAGGTATGTTATTCTCCCAGATTTGTGTTTTGAGTGCTACTTTATTTATAGAAACTTCTTTCTCACATTTCTTCACTTGACATTTTTAGTAAGTGTCCTTAAATGCTTTAGTCTATTGGCTCTCAGTTTCCTTGTTTATGTTTTAGTACTATACATATGACTTCCAAATACAAGGTTTGTATTATCTTTCTGTCTCCAGAATGCCTGGATGAAGATTTTGGATGAAGATTTGGAATCAGAAACTTAGCATGGAATCTCTAAAGAGAATGGGAAAAATGGGCATAATGAAAATCATAAGTAATTAATAGCATAGGGAAATAGGTTATTGACGCTAAATTGTTGATCTGTCCCTTTATTCCCTAAGAAGAGAATATAGGAATAAATGAAACTTTTGTAAGGTCTCTCAATGCCAAACAAGTTAATAGAAGTAAACTGTTTGAGTGCAGTTTTTTAAAGTTGTTTTTACAAAGATTCATGCATTATTTTAAGTCTAAATTGACAAGAAATGTTTCCTCAAGTCTGTGTCCAGTTGACAGATCATTTGAGTTGTAGACAATGCAGTTGTAGACAAAGACCCTGCTGATAAGTACACAGAAATGTCTGCCACTGCCATCACAGATAATCAAATAGTTGGTGGAATTAGGGTAGCCTGATTCTGATTTCTGGAAAGAATCTATCTCTGACCAAGGTAATCAAATTTTCAACAAATATTTACTCACCGACTGTCGACAGAGAAATGTTGGATGAAGGGAAGAATACAAAATATAAGTTATCCACAGTGCCTCATTGGCCTTATAGTCCACAATGAGAATATGGAACACGTAAGAAAATGTATAATACAAAATAATACATGATTAATTCCTTTAGAAGAGTAAACAAAGCTCCATGTGATGTCCAAGGCAGAATAGTCATTATTTGTAGAGGTGTAATATGAATGTTATACCAATCAGTCTATTTAAAAAGAGTAGGCTGTGGTAGCACTGGAAATGATCCCTTTCTGATATGATTGTACATATGAGACTTTCTTTTTCTTGCTAAGTCCTAGGAAATTTGGATAAGTTGAGTTTGCCAATATAGGAGAAAGAAAGAGGAATGTAATAGTCATAATTCCTTTAGGTCAATCCCCTTTGATATTGAGAAAATTAGAGGAAGCAAACAGTATGCACCATACAAACTGAATTTACCAAATTGTATCTTCCAAAACCATTTTTATTTGTTTTTGATGCGTTTATCAGAAGTCACTTCAATATACACTCATTCTTGGCAGGAGCCACTTTAAGAGAAAATCACGAATTACTGTTTCAAGAGAGCTCACCTTTTAGAAGCCTGTTTATATATTAAAATGTACATTTAGAAGACTTTGTGATTTCAGGGACTTTGGAAAATGTTGTGTGCCAGAGTGCCACTGTAACCAGGGAACACTGGAAATAATGAAAGGAATAGAAAATGTCTCATGGCTAACAGAATATCTGGTCATTGATTTGCTATATCAAGAGTTAAATAACCTTTCAGAGAGCTGAGACCGCCTATTGTCAGAAATGCTGCCTGGGACTATGCAGGATTAGGTATAGGAGGGGAAATAAAATCAATGGACTCTCATGATTGCCAGAAAGCTGGTATACAAATCCAAAATCTCCATGTAATAAATAAAGTGATGTCCTTGTTCTAAAAGCAGTATTTAATGTGTAGGGCAGCCAGGTGATGTAATGGATAGAGAGCTGGGTCTAGACTTGGGAAGACTCATCTTCCAGAGTTCAAAACTGATCTCACACTTTATAGCTGTTTTACCCTGGAAAGTCACTTAACCCTGTTTTCCTCAGTTTCCTCATCTGTAAAATGAGCTGGAGAAGAATGGTGAGCCATTCCAGTAGCTTTGCCAAGAAAACCCCAAATGGGGTCAGCAAGAGTTGCACGTGACTAAAATGACGGAAGAGCGAAAGATGGACAGAGGTTTGGAATTGCTGCTACTGACTTCTACCACCTGTGGTATAGTGGAAAGATTGTTCTCTCTGGAACTGGAGGATCTGGTCTCAAATTCAAACTTTGTCAGTTTTCTTTTTAAGAAAAGTAGCACCTTTACTAAGAATAAATCCACTAGCCTAAGGTCCACATGGGTCACAAGTGTGAAAAAACAATATTAAAATTCTTGTCTTCAGACATAAGTCCTCTTCAGGATATAGAACTGGCACCTAAGTAACATATCATACGTGGCCATTTTCTCAAGTAAACTACAAAATCATTTAGGTAGAAAAGCATATATAGAGAAAAATTATTTTTTCCCATGTACCTGTAAACTTTGGTTGTAATATAAAGATGCTGGATGAATCTCAAATCATATTTTCACATTAGGTGTGGAATTATAGATTGAATCATGATATAATGACAAAAAATTACAGACTTTCTTTTCTCTCTCTCTCTCTCTTCCTCTTTTGCTTCACAACATGTATTTCTTTACTAGACCTATATTTTTTATCATTGTTTTTCTGGTATTTAGAACCTGCTAAGATATCAATTCAAGAAGTGAATTGAGAAAGCTCACATTTCTAAAATCTCACATTTCGCAGTCAAAAATAATTTAATTTCTAAATTGCATGAAGATATTCTGCAAAGGATTCTATTAAGATATATACCAATTTGAGGAAATTTCAATAGGTTTAAGTTGTATAACTTTATGTGCATCTTTGTTGCTTTGATTGGATTTATAAGCTAAAGTATTCTTATTGATTTAAGATAGAAAATCTTGGAAATTACACTTGTTTATCTCTGAAATGAGTTTACTACAATGGTTGGAAGGCAGATTTCAGCTAGCTTAAAAAAATCCAAAAGATGGACTCATTGGAAGGATAGTGAAAATTAATATTTGTTAAAACATGTTTATAAGTACAAAATAACTCTTAAACAATTGAGGGAATGGTTCTCAAATTTGTTTAGTTTCTAACCAATTTGCTTTGCCTCCATGTTTTCCCCATTAATTGTAATTTATCTACAGCAAGTTCTTCTTGAGAGTTATGCTTGTTAGGGACAATAAAACAAACCAGAAACCCTCCAACTTTAACCTTTAGTACCTTTTGTAGAAGTTTGGTAATACAAGTGGTTGAAAATGAATATCTAAAATGAAGTTTTAAACTTTTCTATCCCACTCAACAAAACCAAGTGAAAATATATGTTATGACCTAGTGTGTGCACTGAGAGGCAGCATAATGTTGTATATAAGAACTGGCCTTGGAGCCCAGAAGACCTGATTCAAGTCCTACTTCTGACATGTGATGGTTGCATGACCCTGGTTGAGTTATTTAAATTCTTAGTAGTCTAAACTTCTGTCTAACGTTATAAATTGCAAAGAAAAGTATAGCCCTGCTACCCTATGTTAAGGAAATTCCAGTTCCGGTCTCTGTCCCTCTATTTGGTGCAGTAAGCAGAGATAAATACTGGGGACAGATACAAAGACAAAAATGAAACAATTCTTCCCCTCAAGGAGCTCATGTTCTACCAGGAACATACCATGTTCACAGTTTAGTACAATACAAAGTAATTTGAGAAAAGCAGGAACAGAAGGCTGAATGACGACTCTCAGAGATGTTAAACACTTTTCTTAAATATGGACAAACCTCTCAGGCTCTGTTCAATTATAAGATTTCTAATTTACTTATCTGTTAACTCAGATTGGAGTAGTCAGTACAGGACAAAGTAGAGTAGCATATGCAAGACTGTACTGCATGAGGCCCAGAAATAAAATCCATGTGTTTCAATTTTCTGGTCCACTTTTTACCACCTTAATAGCAGAGACTAAGTAATACATTATTGGATAAATAATCAGTATTTAATTTTCAAGTATTTTTATTGAACTGTCATTTAATTCTTTTTGCTCTTGTATTTTGCTTTATCCAGAAATCTTTGGAAGATGTGAATTTTCCTGATTTCTTATCCTGATTCCTTATTAATAAATAACTTCTATGGGTCAGTCACTATGCTAGTTCCTGGGGTTATAAAGATAATAATAGCTAAAACACACACACATGTGTATATGTGTATATATCTTACTATGTGCCAGACATTGTGCTAAATGCTTTGCAATTATTATCTCCTTTGATCACAAAACCTTGGAAGATAGGTGCTATTATTATCCCCATTTTACAGGAGAGGAAACTGAGCAAAAAAGGATTAAGTAATTTGCCCATGGTCACACAACTGACAAAGTGTCTGAGGTCAGATATGAAGTCAAGTCTTACTGACTCCATGACTGGCATTCTCTCTACTGTGCTACTATGAATTCTGTTTTTTAAGAACTCATATAGTGGGAGGAGAAAAAAAAAAGATACACATAAAAATATAATGCAAAGTAGATACATTAGAGACGTCCTAACAAAGTTTCATTTCCTATTAATCTCAAGGTCAGAGTTCATTTCTCATTGGAGAGATCAGGGAAAGTGTAATAGGGATAATGGGATTTGAGCAGTGTCTTGAACATGGTAATAGACATTCTTCCATTGTTTCTTGTAGGTCAAGTAATGGAGTCCCGGACTCTCATGACTGTGTTTTCCTATGGAGCCAATGTATGTGCCCAACTCCATGGGAAGTAGATCCAAACCCCACTACATCCTGGATATGTGTGCTTTGGATCCAAGGAGGAGGGACATATGTGCTCTTTCCCACCAGCTAAAGCACATATACAATTGGAGGCTCATATGACTTCCATGAATCCAAAGAGTTCATGCTTAGCTCTGCTGATTCAATTCAACTTCCCACTAGAGTAACAATACATCATTCATTTTCAAATTGATATGGACAAAATAAGTTTTATTACTAAGTCTACTGCAATAATTCAAATGGATCTATCAAAAAAAATTGAGGTATGTCAAGATCATCCTTTGGGGGAGCTAGGTGGCATAAGGGATAGAGTACCATGCCTGGAGTCAGAGTGTCGCATCATCCTTAGTTCAAATCTGGCCTCACACGCTCACTGATGTTGGGAAAGTCATATAACCCTGTTTGCCTCAGTTGCCTCATCTGTAAAATTAGCTGGAGAAGGAAATGGCTAACTACTTCGGAAAACCCCAAATGTGACCACAAGCAGTCAGACAACTGAAACAACTAAACAAATTAAACAAAAACAAGAGGATTGTTCATGGTAACATCATTTTTAGTGGGTCCAGCAACTCACCTTCAGTGCTCTGATTCTGAATCCGCTGTTGCACCATTCTCCTGCTTCATTAGTCTTTTTCATCTCTAAAATGATAAGATTGCACTAGATGATCTCTGAGGTCATTTTCAGGTCCCAAATTCTATGCTTTTATAAACTATGTTTCTACAATTGAACTTTGGCAGATAAATCCAACTGTAAAGCATTATAGTTTTTTCATTCAGCATACTGTACAGTTTACATGATAAAAGTATTGATTCCAAAATTTCAGCATTTTAGTTATAATTAATATCAGTCAGCAAATATTTGAGTTTTTACTCTGATTAAGACTGGGTGCTGTTTCTTTCATCATAGACCTGAATGTTTATGGTTGACCAGAATGAAAAGTTATCAAATTATTTATTTACATATAATGCTCATATTAACAAATAGACTGTTAGTAACTCAATCTCCACTCTTGTTTCCTTTCCCTAGGAGAGAGTGACAAATAGAGAGAATAAATACAAAAAAAAAATCTCATCCTCTCCTTATCATATCCCATCATCAGTACCTAGCCATAGAGGAGAGCTACTCTCTAATGTGCAAAGAATGTTTGCAGTTCTGCTTCAGGATTGATGCAGCATCGCTAAAGAAAAGAGGGGAACTAATATATGTGTGTGAGTGAGTGTGTGATGATTAGATAGCTAATAATGCCTACAATTGTTCCATGTGATCTTTAGCCTTTTTTCTCATTTAAAATAAATATAGTCTCATGAGGCACAATGGTGATCATTTCTAGGTGATGTATCTGAAAAAGAACCAAGAGTAGAAGAGGTAGGTATACAGCTAGATACACAGACTCTTTTAAATATTACTTTTATAGCTTAATTGATTCATGATTTGTTGGTATTTCTATACTACCATCAGTGCAGCTCAAATAAATGAGTTAATCAATGAACAGTTATTAAACACCAACTCTATACCAGACATTGAAGATAGCAAAGGAAAATAATCCATCCCCTCAAGGATTTTACATTGTATTGAGAAAGACAGATTCTTCTATGAATTTTCATCTTGGTAATATCTTCCCACACATGCCCTGTTGAGGATATACCAATAATTTTAGAGATTCTCATCTGCTTCTTTGGAGATACCAATCCAACACTCAGACTGATCATTTGCTGTTTCTCATTCTTGCTAGTAGAATTATGCAATAGTAGATTTGTGAGCTTCTTGGAAGTAGAAACTATTATTTTATTTTATGTACATTCTCAGCACATTGTTGGTGCTTTAAAAATGTTTGCTAAATTGTCACATTACTAGACATTTTCTCTAGTCATATATATGCTTAATTATCTCTTACATTCCATTAGTAATTTTTCATATGCAAGTCCTCATTGAGAATATGTTCTGGCATTCATCATATTACTGATCCATTCATCTTTTCATTGTCCTTTTGATTAGATATAATTTTGGCTTTCATGAGGTCATGATTTTACATTATGAGAAGTCCTCTCTACCCCCAATAGATTAAACTTAAAATTTATCTTCTGTAATCATCAAAAATATCTGTTTATGTTTATGTCCTACTTGTGGATATGAATGTACTGGCAGAAATTTAAGTGAGAGACTGGTACATGTATTTCCCTTGCTCAAAAGGTTTTAAGAGGATTCCTTCTCTTACCTGCTATTTGTGCCTAGTGCTCTGTCTCCTATATGGCAGTCTTTATATCAAGCCATATCTATATCTATATATTGAGATATGTGTATATTAATACATACATTTTTATGTATATATCTATATCCATCTCTGCATTGCTGTATGTCTAGACATCAAAATTTTGTAATTGCATTTGGAAAAGTACCTTGTACTTTTCAATTATTCTAAGTTTCTCACTGCTACAAAAGTCTAGCTCTTTTGCAACAAATATACTTCTGTTGAATCTATGTGGCTTCACATAATGTAAAATCATGACCTCAGAAAAGCCAAAATTACATTTTATCAAAAGTACTTATGTATTGGAGAGAGTTCCAGTTCTAGAGTCAGGAATACGTGAGCACAACCAGTCTCAGACACTACCTATGTGACCCTGAGCAAGTCACTCTTTCTCAGTTTCCTTATTGGCAAAAATGAGCTGGTGCAAAAATGGCAAAACACTACAGTATCTTTTCCAAGAAAATCCCAAATGGAGTCATGAAGAGTAGGACATGACTGAACATAGAAATGACATGATTTTCATTAATAAAGGAATGGAATAAATTTTTTATTCAGCAATAGGTAGGTAGCTATTTTCAACATAGCAAACTTGAAAATGGAAGGTAATTGGGCATTTTCCAAGAGGATAGTCAGACAATTGTTTTTATACTTTGCTGGGTGGAATGGATCAAAGAGAGGTAGAAAAAGTAATGACCTGTCAACCTTGAGAACTCTGAGAGACAGTGAATATCAGCATAATGAGAGCTGGAATCAAGAAACCTAAATCTGAATTTCAGCTCTGATACTTAGAAAATTTGTGACCTTGAAAAAGCTATCTAAATTTAGTGCCTTGTTTTCCTCATCTATAAAAGGTTGGGATAATAATATTTGCACTACCTACCTCACAGGGTTGTCGTGAGGGGAGTGTTTTTTTACATTTTAAAGTGCCCAAGAAAGGTGTCATTCTTATTGGTCAGACAAGTATATTCTGAAAGTGTGGACACACACACAGTTCTCCATGCTGATGAAATATATATTTTTAATTTGCTTTATATCTGTGATCTCATAAGTGAGAGACCTAAGAAATTTCCACTATGAAAAAATCCTTCCACCAAAGGAAATCAGTAACTCACTACAATTTAATCTTAAGGAGTTTTGTGGTACACTGAGTTGTTCCTTCTCTAATGTCAAATAACTAGAATGTTTCAGAGGTAAAACCTGAACACAACTATTCCCAACTCCAAGCTTAGTTCTTTATCCACTGCCTCACACTCCACCTCAGACAAGAATATATTAATAATTTATTTGCTCAATAATTATTCATGAAACATGTGCATGCATACAAACAGCACCATGGAGGATGATGGTTACTATCCTTGAGGAACTTGGAAGCTACTTGAACAATGTTAAGAAATAACCAGAGAGTAAAGGCAAGCTATAGATAAAATGAGTACTACAAACTGTGCCAGAGTGCTGAGATGCAGAAAACAAAAGAATAATCCATTTGGTTGAGAGCAGTTGGGGAGGTTCCTCAGTGAAGGTGCTGAATCTTGAAAAGCAATGTGAGACTTTGCAAAGAGGAAATGCTGAGTTTTCATTCTCATAAGTCAGAGTAAAATTCTTAAGTTCTAGGGAGGTGCTGAGTGTAGAAGTCAGTTAAAATCCTTCTGAGTGGGGTCATATGCGCATATATAAGTGCATATATCATATGCACTTACAGAGTAGCATTTTTTAACTTCCCAATAGTTTGTAATTTGTATTTGTTCTTTCTCACACAATATCAGAATGCAGTTATTCTCTTTTTTTCAGATGAGGAAACTGAGACTAAATGACACATGATTAAAAACTCCTTTAGTGCACATGTCTTTAATACACTATCTTTAGTCAATATATATATGTGCTCTGAAAACTGAAAATATGAACTAGCTTGTCTAAAAGAAACAAGTTCCATCTCTCCTTAAATTTGATTTTATTGGTCTTTGGAGGGCTTGAATCTCTTCTTATTTCTCTCCCTCTCCTTATTCTGTTCAATCTTTCTCATCATCTTAGAATTCTCTTAATTAACCTGATGACATAAGGGGAAGAATAAAAAGTATGATTCACACTGGGAAAGTTTAATATTTCCTTGTCTTATCAGAAAATTCTGTAGATTCACAAATATGAGTGAAGTACTCCTTTAAGTGGCTTGATATGTAAATCATCTTCAGACATTTCTGTGTGATAAATATTAATAGATCATATTTATACCATTCTATAGGATTCACAAAACATTGTTCCCACAGCCGTGTGTGGTAACTACTTACTGCAAACATTATGATCCCCAAAGTCTTAAGACCCACCTCTCAAGTCATTGTGCAGTTTTGAGTATTAATGGCTTAAAAGTGCACAAAGATTTTGGGGATACTATTTCTATGGTAGTTCTTTTTTCCATCTACTAATTAAAAGTCGTACTTTAATGAATCAGTACCTCAGCTCTTTCTCCAACCTTAACCCTTATTTTTAAAAATCTATTACATTTGGAATATGTATCCCAAATCTTCTGAGATTAATATCTTGGAGGACAATCACATTCTTCCACAAAATATCCTTTCTTGTTACTGTCAGAGACAAACCCCTGGGCCAGATAGATATGGATTTTACTCTGCATGTCATTTGTCTTGTTGCCAGTTTCTTATTCTGACAATATAAAGCTGGGACCTGACACTTCATTTACTAACATAAATAGGGCCATGGCAGCACTTCAGATTTAAAGGGTACACCAGGGTCTGTATCTGCAATGACAAGCAGAAAAGCACCCAAATCCTGCTCTTACATATATCCTGTCTCTTTTTTGGTAAAGATTTCTATTTCACAGGGGAATTATATAAATGCTCCTATTCAAGGAATCTCCTTTACTCCACAGTGGTAAATTAAGAATGAAGTTGACAGAACACAGTTAACCAAAAGAGCACCTACACAGCAACATAGACTTTCTGTCACATATAGCCCAGAGCAACTGGGCCAGTTTAATATAGATTCAGCTACAATATATTCTGTATTTTATTTTACTTACTCCAAGAAAACATCTTAAAACATCTTATAAAGATGTCATTACAATACTAACAACTCCAGTGAGGAAGAAAACAATACAACTTCTCCAAGGATCAAACCTATAATACTTTGCTCAGGGAAGTCACTTAAAAGTTCCTAATGCCTACAGATGAGGACGCATCTGTAAAATGGTTGGATGTGGTCAGATGACTCCAGGAGTTCCAGCTCTCTGGATGATTTGTACACTTCCTAATAATTGCTTGCTTCTCACATAATTATTTAGTTGATCGTAGAACATTCAAAATACTTGTAAAACATTTGAATCTTTGACGTTTCCTGTGTCATATCCTGCTGATTTTGAATTTTTTATACTTGATAATAACTAATAGACAGGAAAAGAAAATACTAAAAATTTAGAAGTTATATAATTATTCCTCATTTTTAAAATGAGGAAACTGATGCCCAGAAATGGTAGGAGGCATTCCCTGGTTATACAGTGAATAACAGCTCAGTTCCTTTGGCCTTTGAATCAATGTCAAATGCTCATTACATTATAGCACTTTACCTCTCTGCTGATGACAGCAGAAATTAATCTAAGTATATAAAAATTAATAATCAATTTTGGATAAAGATTAATCTATGAGCAGAAAAAAAATAAGATTCAAAGATAGATCTTACTCCCTTTCAAATCAAAGGAGACAATTTTTCCATTTAGAGCTAATGCTCACGATGAAGAGGAAGTTAGAGTTAAGGAAATTATTTTTTGCCTGTTAGAAGTGCCTAAATATAAAAAACATATCAATCTAGCACAAGGATTCAGTCTGTCTCTCAGCTTGAAAACATAAATAGCCTAAGGCACTTTCCCATGTCATCCTCACATTAGCATTATAATGAATGATACATTTGCATCCAATCAATGAGTGTGATCAGTAGCAGCTAGGGAGGGTACAAGTTGTTTTCAAATTGTTAAAACTGTTATCTTTCCATGATCCAGTCACATTAGACCCAATCAATTTTTCCCACACCTTCCCTGAACATATGAGTCTATGTCATTTTATATGTCTAGCACATAACTTCTCCTGGTTCATGCTTTTTATATAACTAACTTAGTATTAAGCTTAACTTTAAACAATAAAATAAAATGAATTTGAAATTATGCCAAGTTATTAAAGAACTTCAAACTAGTAATAACAAAAGCAAACTATTAATTATTCCTTTCTTTAGGATTCCATTTCAGTATTTTAGATTGGGCAACCAACTCTTCTTTTGTAGTTATGTATTTTACTTTTATGTAATCATAGTCCTATTAAAATGCCTTATCTCTTCATATATTGAAGGCTATGCCAACAGAAAATGAACTCTGACAAGTCCTCCTAACTTCCCAAGGTTTCAATTATGGGTTCGATGATGGACTGCTTGTCTGTCATCCATGACATAAAAGCTTGAAGAGGCTATTAAGTTTATGATTTTTTTCACTCACAAAATCTCATGAAGGTGAAGTACCCTTGGTTTCTTTGTTGGTGGAGAGTCATGCCAATGAAATTAAAGATCCTTGAGTTATTGAGCAATTGTTATAGTCATAGCCATTGTGATTTTTGATCTTTCATTATGCTTTCTTTACATTTAATAGTTTCTTTAAAATTAACTTTTATTATTTTATTGTGAGTTTAGTCATGAACAAATGCAGTATTTCAAGATGTAAATAAGAACAGATTATAAGAAACTGGGAATTTGCATTACATATATTTTAAAAGAAAAAGATGTTATATATAATGATGTAGTGGCAGAATTGTCTCATTTGTATATTGACCACTTTGTTTTACTTAAATACCTTTTATTGATATCTTTTTTCATATCTATCACTATCTATTAAACCCTTTGTCCACACACACACACACACACACACACACGCACATACACTCCAGAGTAGAAGTCTTCTTTTGTAACAAATATATATAAAGTGACACATTTTGGCCATACTTGAGAATGAATGTCTCATTCTATACCTCTGCCAAGAGGTGGGAGGTATGTTTCTTTATCACGTTTTTGAAGACATAATCCATTGCTACTTAGATAAGTGACCTGAGGTCTTTCAAACTTGCTTCCCTTCATGTCATTATAATCATCATGTAAATTGCTCTCCTAGTTCTACTCATTTCATTCTGCATCATTTCTTTAGTTTTTTTCATATTTCTTTGAATCTGTCCTATTACTCATTTCTTATAGAAGAATAAATCACATAGTATTCATGTAGCACAATTCAATCACCTCTTCCCTAATTGAGAGACAGTTATTTTTTTCCAATACTTTGCTGCAACAGGTGATGCTAGTCATACTTCTACATATGAGTTCTTTTCTTCTTGTGAAGTATGAAATTAGACAATTTCTGTCTAATTTATTAATTAAGCTAGCTGGCAATCAATAAATCAATGGTCAGTAACCAAAGATGCCAATAAAAACGTTGGAAAACCTTAAATCCATTCTTCAAGAGAACTCCCCTGACAAGTGAAAATCAACCTGACTGGTGGGCATTTAATGAGGTGGGCTGAAAGGTTTTGGCTCCTTTTGCTGAGCAAGTGACTTGATCATGGAACTCAGCAGCCTCAAAGCATCTAGGCAGGAGAAGCCATCTCCATCCAGACTTCTGTAGCTAGTTTTCTCCTTCATGAGCTGGGTTCCTCTGAACTCTAATGAAGGGAATCAAGGACAGGGGACTAGATTCTATTTATACTTTAAACAGATATTAGGTCTCCCAATTGGGGAATCCCACCCATCTAGTTAATGAACACGTGCTTTTGGGGATCACTTAGCCATGTCCTTCAGCAATTGATTGACTTTTTCAGGAATTAGGTTTTAACAGAAAATGTAGAGGAAAATGGTGGATCACCAATTAATAATTACTTATTAATACAGTAGTATAATATTAATTTTTCTCACTCTGTTCTTGACTTAATTGAGATAAATGCCTAAAAGTTGTTTCTTAGGGTGAAAAGGTATGTTCAGTTTAATGACTTTTAAATATAGTTTCAAATAATTCTCTGAAACGGTTGAACTAAGTCATAGTCCACCAACAGTATGACTATCTATTGGGAAATGATATACATTCTTATATACTTATAGCAATTTTTACATTGCTTGTTTATTATTTTCTTACCTAAGACATTTGCCCTGAAGATTTCCTCCCCTCCTCACATAATTGTTTACTTTCTCAGTCAAGTGTATCTACTTCACCAATGAAGAAATCTATCTAAATGACTCAATTGGAATTGTCCATTTATCTTTTTTGATCATCTCTATTTTCATTTTTATGTAAGAATTCTCTCTCTAGCTGATGTTCCATTTCTTTCCTTAGTCCCTTATTTTGAATGGAATAATTTGTTATCTATCTATTTGTGATTATTTTTTTTTTGCCAGAAGATTTTTGCCAGATAGGGGCTCCTTATCCCAATAGCTGGTATACTTGTGTTTATTGAACACTATGCTAATATGTGTGTTGTTCCTTGAATCTTGTTTCCCTAATCTGTTTCACTGATCAATGTTTCTTTTTTTAAAGCAATACCAAATAGTTTTGATGATTGCTACTTTGTAATATAGTTTGAGATATGGTACTATGAGGATCATTTTATGCTCACTCAGTTTTATTAATTCCTTTGAGATGCTTGAGTTTTTGCTCCTCTAGGATAATTTTATTATTATTTTATCATGATACAGAAAAATAACCCCATGACAGTTTTATTGATATGGCATTCAATCTATAAATTAATTTAGGTTGTGTAGTCATATTTATTATATTGGCATGACTCTCCCATGAGCAATTAATTTCTCTCTCCAAATATTTGTTGTCCTTTATCTATAAAATTTTTATGTGGTCATATTCCTATTCATCCAAAGTGGGTCTTCATAGGTGAACTCTCTGATATTTTATTTATACTGTAGTTATTTTGAATTGAATTTCTTTTTCTATCTCTTACAATTGATTTTGCTAGAATATATTGAAAGACTGAAAATTTTCTGGTTTTATTTTCTATCTTCTACTGGAATTATTCATTTTTTAAGATATCTTCAAGAGTCTCTAACTAAACTAACATATCATCTGCAAATTATATTAATTTTGTTTACTTTTTACCTATGTTTATTCAATTGATTTCTTTTTGTATTATTGTTATACCTAATATTTCCAAAGCTGTTTGAAATAATAATGGAGATAATGGATATCTTTTATTAAACCCTGATCGTACTAGAGAGGCCTTCACTACAGAACATGTTAATTCTGGCTTTTTTATACTGTTTACTATTTTAAGGGAAGATATGTTTATTTGTGGAATTTCTAGTAGATGAGTGTTGTATTGCCCAAATATATATTTATATAATCATGTTATTTATTTTCTTAGTTGTATCACATAGCATAAATACAATGTGGCTTATTATGTTCATAGTTTTCCTAAAGTTGTTAAAATTCTACCTGATTATAATGACTAATATTTTGAATATATCATTATAATTCTTTCTTAATATTTTATTTATTTTACCATCTATATTTATTAGTAATACTGAAGTTTTCTTTCTCTTCTTTATCTCTTTATAATTTTGATATCAAGATTATACTTGTTTCATAAAAGGTATATGGTAGGATAGTGTCTTCCTCTATTTTAGTTAATAATTTATTTAAAGGTTGAATTAATAATTCTTTAAAATTTTGATAGAAATCTGTCTATTCTTGATATCTCTTTTTCTCTTGGGAACACCTTTATGGCTCATTCAATGTATGTTATGAGTGTTTTTCAAAGTTTTCTTTTCCCTCTATTTTGTTAATCTATATACTTTATAAATATTCATCTAATTGGTTCAAATTATCAATTTGGTTAGCATATTGGACAAAATATTTTTAAAATTCTTTTATTTCCTTTTCATCAATTGTTATTTTCCCTTTTTTTCAGTTTTAAGAGTGGTGACTTGGTATTTCTCTCTTTGGAGAGAGATGGAATATCCATTTTTACTAGTTTTTAAAACACTACTATTTTTATTTATTAATTCAATGTGGGTTTTGATATTTCATTTTACTTGTCTCTTCTAATATCAATTTTTTATTTAAATTTATTTATTTTCAGCTTTAAACATTCACCTCCACAAAAATCTTGAATTTCAAAATTTCTCCCCATCTTCCCCTCTCCCCCCACACTGAACACTGTGTATTCTGATTATCCCCTTACCTTCCATTTTCCTCTAGAGCAAGATAGATTTCTATACCCCATAGCCTATATAACTTATTTCCTAGTTACATGTAAAAACACATTTTTAACATTCATTTTTAAAGCCTTCAGTTCCACATTCTCTCCTTTCCCTCCTCCCCATCCACCCCCATAGAGAAGGCAAGCAATTTGACACAGGCTATACATTTGTAGTCATACTAAACACTTCCATAAAAGTCATATTGTGAAAGACTAACTGTATTTCCCTGTATCCTGTCCTGCACTCCATTTATTCTGTTCTCTCCTTTGACCTGTTCCTCCTACCAAAGTTTTGCTTCCAATTACCCTTTCCCCCAATCTGCTGTCCCTTCTATTATCCCCCTTCTTTAATCCCCTTCCCTTCAGCTTTCCTGTAGGGTAAGATAAACTTCTGTATCTAGGTGAGTGTGTATGTTACTCCTTCCTGAAGCCAAATCCAGTGAAAGTAAGGCTCATTTATTCCTTCTCACCTTCACCTTCCTCCCCTCCATTGTAAAAGCTTATTCTTGCCTCTTTTATGTGAGATGATTTATTACATTCTACCTCTCCCTTTCTCTTTCTCCCAGTAAATTCCTTTCAACACTTAATTTTATTTTTTAGATATCATCCCTTCATATTCACTTCACCCTGCACCCTCTATCTCTGTCCCTGTCTCTGTCTCTCTTTCTCAGTCTGTTTCTATCTCTGTCTGTCTGTATATATATATATATATACACACACATACATACACACACATATATACATACACATATACGTATATATACACACATACATACACACACATATATACATACACATATACATATATATACATAGATACACATATGCCTATACACACATATGTATATATATATTCCCTCCAATTACCCTAATACTAAGAAAAGTTTCATGAATTACATTTGTACATTTCTATGTAGGAATGTAAACAGTTCAACTTTGATAAGTCCCCTATGGTTCTTATTTCCTGTTTGCCTTTTCATGTTTTTGTTGATTCTTGTATTTGAAAATCAAATTTTCTATTCAACTCTGCTCTTTTCAACAAGAATGCTTGGAAGTACTCTATTTCATTGAAATTCCATTTTTTCCCCTGAAAAAATCAGTTTTACTGGGTAGGTGATTTTTGGTTTAAATCCTAGCTCCTTTGACCTCTGGAATATCATATTCTAAACCCTGTGATCCCTTAATGTAGATGCTGCTAAATGTTGTGTTATCCTGATTGTGTTCCCATGATCCTTGGATTGTTTCTTTCTGGCTGCTTGTAATATTTTCTCCTTGACTTGGAAACTCTGGAATTTGTCTACAATATTCTTATGAGTTTTCCTTTTGGGATCTCTTTCAGGAGGTGATAAGTGGATTCTTTCCATTTCTATTTTCTTGGTTCTAGAATATCAGGGCAATTTTCCTTGATAATTTTTTGAGAGATGATTTCCAGGCCCTTTTTTGATCATGGTTTTCAGGTAGTCCAATAATTTTTAGGTTATCTCTCCTGGATCCATTTTCCAAGTCAGTTGTTTTTCCAATGAGATATTTCACATTGTCTTCTTCTTTTTTTTTATTCTTTTGGTTTTGTTTTATAATTTCTTGATTTCTTATAAAGTCATTAGCTTCTATTTGCTCCATTCTAATTTTTAGAGAATCATTTTATTCAGTGAACTTTTGGACCTCTTTTTCCATTTGGTCCATTATGCTTTTTAAGGCATTCTTCTCCTCATTGGCTTTTTGGAACTCTTTTGTCATTTGGGCTAGTCTAATTTTAAGGGTGTTATTTTCTTTTGCATTTTTTTAAGTCTCCTTTAGCAATTTGTTGACTTGTTTTTCATGATTTTCTTGCATCACTCTCATTTCTCTTCTTAATTTTTTCTCTACTTCCCTCATTTGATATTCAGTATCTTTTTTGAGTTCTTTCATGTCCTGAGACCAATTCATGCTTTTCTTGGAGGCTTTGGATGCAGGAGCCTTGACTTTGTTGTCTTCTTCTGATTGCATGCCTTGATATTCCTCATCACTAATGACATAAGAAATGCTTTTTCACAGAGAAATTCAAAATCTATAGTCCATTTTTTTCTCCCCTATTTCCTCATCCTCCCAGTCAGTCACTTGACCTTTGAGCTCTTTGTTAGGTGGAAGGCTTTAGAGGCAGCTGCCAAGCCAATTACCTCACCCCATCCTGGGACCATAGCAGGGGCTGGGGCTGGACCATGCTCCCGTCTCAGTCATGTTAGAGATCCTTCCCACTGTGTTTGACATTTGTGGGTTGAGAAGTCTGGAAACCATCGCTGCCACCAGTGATTCAGTCCCTTAAGACCTACTCCAGCTAAGTCCATTCCAGCATGGCCCTGAACTGTGCTCTACTCCCAGTTCTGGTGCAATAGACCTTTCCTGTTTACCTTCCAGATTTCTTGGGCTGGAAATTTGCTGCAGTCTGTCATTTTGTGGCTTCTTCTGCTCTAGAATTTGTTTAAAGCCATTTTTTACAGGTTTTTTGAGGTCTTTGTGGGGAGAGCTCAAGTAGGTCCCTGCTTCTACTCCACCATCTTGGCCATGTCTTAATCTCAAGTTTTCTGTTTACATCTTTAGCTGAAAACTTATTTAAAGACATAAAATTTCCCCTTAGAATTGCTTTGACTGTATTACACAAGTATTTTTCTTGCTATATCACAGTCATCATTTAGTTGGGCAGCTAGGTGGTTCAGTGGATAGAGCACCAGTGCAGAAGTCAGGGGGACCTGGGTTCAAACACTTGACACTCACTATCTGTGTGACCTTGGGCAAATCACTTAACCCCAATTGCCTCATCCCAATCATCCTGATGAATATCTGGTCACTAGATTCAGATGGCTCTGGAGGAGAAGTGAGGCTGGTGATCTACATAGCCCTCACTCACTCAGAACAAAGTCAAGTGCAAGTCATGTCATTATTTCTCTGACGGCATGGTCTTCTTTGACAATGAATAACAAACACACACATCATTTAGTGTGCTAAAATTGCAGATGATTTATATGATTATTTAGTCTCCGTTTATGTTTCCATCCTTCATCTAAATTATACTTTTAAAAAAAAATGTCATAGTCAGCAAAGGATATGTTTAAAATCTGTTTTTTTCTGAATTTGTTTATGAGTATTTTATTTAGCATCTTTGTAAAGGTGCCAAGCAACTATGAGTGCTATGTATATTCTTTTTGATTCCTATTCATACAAGAAGGTTATTACTTTTTTTCTAGAATTATATTCAGATCTTTAAATTTTTTCCTCGTATCTTCTTCATAGATTCATCTAAAAGAGACATTAATTTTCCCAACAATTATTGTTTTACCATCTATTTTTACCAATATTAAGTTTTTCCTTTACATATTTAGATGTTTTTCCTATCATTACATATAGATTTAGTTTTAACATTATTTCTTTATGGATGATATCTTTACATATAATGCAGTTTCCCTGCTTATCTATGTTATTTGTGTATGCTTATCTTCCCTACTTTTAACTACCTGTTATCACTGTTGCCTTTTCTGACAACATGTCTGCCATGGTTCCTTTACTTAATTAAATTGGGAAGGAATAGATCTCCCTCTTTTAACTTTGTAAATCATTGTTTATACATACTGTCTGTCTGTCTATCTCTGTCTGTCTGTCTGTCTGTCTATCCAGATATATGTTGACACATAAATGCATGGAATGAATTCATCTATCAAATAACAGATAGCAGAATGAAGAATCCATATATGGATATATATGTTTACATATCTACATATGATGAAAATATTGAAAAGCAGCATTGATATATAAATATTTATGGGATTCTGCCTTTTGCTACCTGAAATTTGATGGATGAGTTCATTCCATTTACATTCATAATTTTGATTATTTGATGTGAATTTTCTCCCACTATATTCTACTATATATTTTTTTTATTTACCCAACATCAACTTCCTTTTGCAAAGAAAATCAAAGTAATGAAAAAAGTGATTAGGGTTAATGTTAATTTTCTGTGGTTAGAATGCCCTTTGTCTTTCCATTCTCCCAGCCCTGACCTAAGTCTATGAAAATATAGATATAGATACAGTACTTTTACTTTGTTCTAACTTTCCTTGTTGCGTTATGTTACCAATACATTCTCTTTGCCCCATTTCTATCTTTTACTGTCTTGACTACATGTTTACATTTTGCTTTAAGCAACTCATTCTCTTTTTAGGTGTATTTTTGTTTTTCATTTCTTGTCCCCACTCTGCTCTCATTTCTTATATTCACTCTTGGAGTTCTTGTATACAGTCCTTTAATTTTTCAGAGATTCTACCTGTAATTATTTTGGACTGATTTGTATCATCTGGAATGTTATTTTGGGATTATTTTAACTTAAAACATTTCTTCATTTTTGCAAAAATTGAATTCTTTTTGCTCACATCTACAGCTTCATTTCTTGAAATATGATTTACATTATTAGGATGACTAAACACAAATGTTGTAGTTTACTACAATTTTTAAGTCAACTCAGCAAACACTTATAAAGTATCTGACATATGCCTCACATTCTGTTAAGCACCAGGGGTAACAAGAAAGCCAAAAAAAAAATAGTCCCTGCTTTCAAGGAGCTCACAGTATAATGAAAGAGATAACATGAAAACAACTATATACAAACAAGCTACATATTGGATAAAATAGAGATAATCAAAGAGAGAAGGCAGTAACATAAAGGAAAATTGTAAAAAGCTACTTAAAGAAGGTAGCACTTTACCTGAGACTTTAAGAAATTCAGGAGACAAAGATTGGGAGGAAGAGAATTCTAGGCATGGAGTATAATCAGTGAAAATGCCTAGAGTTGGGAGATAGAGTGTCTTACGTGAGGAAAAGCAAAGATTACATTGTCACTCGATTGAAGAATACGTGGCAAGTGAAAGGTGTAAAAAGATTGAAAAAGTGGGACATCAGATTATGAGGGGATTTAAATTTGATTTTGAAAGTATAAGGGAGCCACTAGAGTTTACTAAGGAGAGCTAGGTGGATCACATGTTAGTAAGAAGGGAAATTTTTGTGTAAAAGATATGTTCAGTTTTAGACATTTTGAGCTTAAGATTCTACAAGGCATTCATTTTGAGATATCCAGTTGCCAGTTTGAGATGAAAGACTGGCGATCAGGATAGAGATTAGGGGGAAATAATATTGTTTCAGGTTATATATGAACTGTACTATATATAGCCTGGAAACTTTTACCCTCTAATCTGCGGATATGGCTCTATAGGGTCAAGCCTTACCTTATTCCCTGTACAGTCTTGGCCTGGGATCATAGACCGTAGTCATCTGGATCCCAGAGCTGTGACATAGCATTAATCCACCTACTGTCTCAGTCTGCAGTTTATATCTGTTTTCTGCCTCCTTCTTTCACCTTCTAGTTGACTCTTTCTCTTTCATTGTCCTTAAAGAAAGAGTTGGGGTTGGGAGCCAGAAATCACCAGTTGAAGTTTTTGTTGGGTTTATCACACTGTGTTTTTTTTTTCTATGCTTATGCAATTTTATTTAACAAATTAGATTAAGTTAGATCAGTTTGGTTTATGTAAGAAGTGACCATGAAGCACTGTGAAAAATAAATCCCACAGAGCCAAAATGGACTATATTTGAATTTAGTACTAAACAAGGAAAGAAAGTTCAGATACAGTGTTGCGTCTTGTGTGAGAAGACTTCAAACTTATAAGGCAAATGCCATACTTCCCAAAAAAGACTGCATGAATTTTAAAAGGAAAAACAAAAGTGTGTGTGTGTGTGTGTGTGAGCACAAGCATGTATATGTGCACCCACATGTTTCTTATTGAGAAAGTTTAGAAAGTGTAGGCATTGTACTCTTTTTCCCACACACTTAGCTTTACTCATAAGCTAACTGTGGTCTTCTACTTCTGAGGGGAAACTAGGATACAAGTACCTTTTACTGGCATTTCTTTAAGACTTTAATTATTTTCAGAAAGTTTGATGAGGGGGAGTGGTGTTATAGACTAATAGATGTAGACTCTTCACTTTGTGTCCCTCTCCACCAGTGCATAAGAGGGGGCCAACAGCTTTTCAAAGGCAGTATCAGTAGTCATATCAAGGAAATTTTTCTTGGGAAAAGTATGAGGTTTGAGTGTAGGTATTCTGCCAAAGGAAGCCAGGAAAAGTTATCAGTAAGCCAGAGCCAAACATTTTTAAAAAATCAATCATTGTAGAATGCAGATGTGCATGCTTGAGGTTCTGGAGTCCTCAAGATCTACTTTTAGACAATAATTGTGCTTGTTCCTCCATGTGTTGTTTGGTCATTTCTTTCTTTTTGTGACCCTGTGAACCATACCTGGCAATACTGTCCACAGAGTTTTCTTGACAAAGTTACTGGAGTGGCTGATCACTTCCTTCTCTAGTGGATTAATGAAAACAATGGCTAAGTGACTTGCGCAAGGTCATGCAGCCAGTAAGTATCTGAAGACAGGTTTTAATTCTGAACTTTCTGTCTCTAGACTGAGTGTTCTATCTACTGAGTCACTGAGCTGTCTGTCCTTCCATGTATCTGCTAATATATGTATCTGGGCTGGTATTGAATTCCCTGGAATGCAGAAATAACATTTTTATGCAAGACACTATATTGAAAATTCAGGGTATTTTGATTTGGAATAGATTTTGATCATCAAGAGTGTAAAGTATTTCATCTAGTTCCTTTAAACTCAATTCAAGGAAAAGATAATTATTTCAAGGTGATAGTTAAAGATACATAGAAATGTGTGACACTCACTCAGGGATCTAAAAGATATGAATAAGGATTGTAAATTGTCTTCCTTTAAGCTACATAAAACTAGGGCATCTCTTTTCTGTCTATATACAATATAAGCTATAATGTAGATGTAATCATTTCCCCAAGTCCCAATGAGCTTACTACAATTAGCCACATCAAAACCTGGAAACTCATTCTTCTGCTTCTCTCTAAGAGATATTTTAAATCCCATTTCCTCAGAGGACTCTTCTCTTAAAGTAATATGTCATAAGGGATATTTCATCATTCCACCCTTCAGAGCATGGGTCTATTTTACTCCATTTCTATTAACAAACAAAAAAATCCACTTGAATTAATTAATTAATTGTACAGAGCATTAATATATTATGTAATTTTGACCATGTAAAACGTTAAATAACTTTAGTATTACGAGAGGCAGACTAGTATAGTGGTTGGAGTCAGGAAAACCTATCTTTATCCTGCCTCTAACACATATTAGTTATATAAATATAATTGAGTCATTTCTTTGAGCCTTACTTTCCTGTTGGAAATTAAGATAATAATGCTTATAGTACCTTTCTCATATGGTTGTTGTAAGAGGTTGTTGTCTCAAAAGAGAAAATGTGTGTGAAGTGTTGTGCAACCCTTAATGATCCATGTAAATATCAGTTATTATTATTTATGTCTCTTTGGGATCATAAACTGGAAGACTAGGACTGGTTTCTTTTTGTGATAAGGAATCCTCTGGAATTCATGGTCAAGTACAAGGAAGGAAGGCATTGGCCTTTGATAATTCTTGGTTGTTGGCAATGACTTTATTTGAATGGTACAATTTGAACTAGAACTAATTTCTCATTCTGTGATTCTATGCCTTTTATGAGGATAGCACATTTCTAATTCAAAAATTCTTTCTCTTAATGATAGCTTTTCACTTTCTATGTCTTGAAATAACCTTTATCCCAATGCAATAAAATCTGACCCACTTTAAATATTGGGAGCAGCATTTCTGCAGATGAATTTTATATGCAAGTTTATTTAGAAATCTGTTACCCTTCATGATCCAAAGTAAATCTTTTTACCCTTATGGGAGATTAAATAAGATATATTGAATTCTTCCATCTGTTGCTACAATTAATTTGATATTGTGTAAAAAAATGTAATTAATTAATTGTAGCTAACTTGGTTGTTCATGGTAGTAATCGAATAAGCTGAATTCAGAAATATTTGAAAAGATTTTTTTAAGCTGTTGGTTTCAACTGCTCACCAATACTAACATTTGATTTACTAGTTTTGGAGGAAGAAAAATAAAAGTGTGCATGAATATCTATCCCTGAAAACCAGACTTTACATATGTCTTATACTTATTCCTCAAATATTTATTGTGCTAATTATATGTAATATTATCACACTAGTTGTGTGAAAATATAAATAAAACTATCAGTATGCTTAAAGAATGTCCTATCTAGTAAAAATGATAAGGCACTGACACAGATAATTCCCCCCCAAATTTATTTGTTTTCAGTTTCCAACAATCACTTCCGTAATTTCTAAATTTTCTCTCCCTCCCTCCCTCCCCAAGATGGCATGCAATCTTATATTGACTCTACATATACATTCCTATTAAACACATTTTCACATCAATTATGTTGCATAGAAGAATTAAAATGAATGGGAGAAAGCATGAGAAAAACAAAACAAAACAAAATATGATAAAAGAGAAAATAATCTGCTTTATTCTGCATTCTGACTCCATAGTTCTTTTTCTGTTAGATGATATTTTGCATAATATGTCCTTTGGAAATGTTTTAGATTCTTGCATTACTGTGAAGGGTTAAATTTATCAAAGTTAGTCATCACATAATGTTGCTGTTATTATGTATTTTAGAAATGAGGCCTTTATCACAGACAGTAGTTATAAAGATTCTTTCCCAGTTTTCTGCTTCCCTCCCAGTCTTGGTTGCATTGCCTTTGTTTGTGCAAAAACTTTTCATTTTAATGTTATCAAAATTATCTCTTTTGCATTTCATAATGCTCTCTATTTCTTGTTTGGTCATAAATTCATCCATTCTCCATAAATCTGACAAATAAACTATTCCTTTCTTGATTTGTTTATAGTATCAGCCTTTATACCTAGATAGTGTACCCATTTGGACTTCATTCTGGTGTACAATGTCAGGTGTTGATCTACACCCAGTTTCCTTGATACTATTTTCCAGTTTTCCTAGCAGTTTTTGTCAAATAGTGAGCTCTTATCCCAGAAGCTGAGGTCTTTGGGATTTTCAAACAATAGACTGCCATAGTCATAGACTACTGTGTCTTATGCACCTAATGTATTCCACTGATCTACTCTTCTGTTTCTTAGCCAGTATCAAGTGGTTTTGATGACTGCAACTTTATACATATGAAATAATCAGAACATTTCCATATTAGCCACGTTGCAAAAGAAAACACAACTACTCCAAGGAAAACAAACAAAGCAAAAAAAAGTATCCTTCAATTAACACTCAGAGGTCATCAGTTCTCTTGCTGGAGGTGAATAGCATTTGTCATCACATGTCCTTTCAAAGGATCTTGAATCACTATCTTGATAAGAGCAGCTAAGTTCTTCAAAGTTGATCATCCTTACAATATTGCTGTGTTTTTGTACAATGTTTTCCTGGTTCTACTCACTTCGTTTCATTATAATTCATATAAATCATCCCTGGATTTTTTTCTGAAACCATCTTGCTTGTCATTTCTTAGAGCACAATAGGGTTCCATCAAAATCACATGCCACACTTATTCAGTCATTCCCCAATTGATGGGCACACTCTCAATTTCCATTTCTTTGCATCATACAAATGACTGTTATAAATACTTTTGTACAAATGAGACCTTTCCCCTTTTCTATAATCTCTTTGGAATACAGACCTAATAGTGGCATTGCTTGTTTAAAAAGTATGCACAATTTTATAGCCCTTTGGGCATAGTTCCAAATTATTCTTCAGATCATTTAGGCAAGTCCACAACTCACTGTGTGTTAGTATCAGAGTTTTTCCACATTCTTCCTTTAGCATTTGTTATTTCCCTTTTCTGTCATGTTAATCAATCTGATAGGTGTAAGATGGTATCCCAAAGCTGTTCTAATTTGTATTTCTCTAATCAGCAGTTATTCTGAACATTTTTCTTGTGACTATTAATAGCTTGGATTTTTTTTCTGAAAACTGCCTGTTCATATCATTTGACCATTCACCAAATGGAGAATAGCTCTTATTTTTTGTGAATTTCAACTCATTTCCCTAAATAATCAAGAAATGAAGCCTTTATCAGAGAAACTTGTAATTTCCCAATTTCTTGTTTTCCTTCTAATTTTGGCTGCATTACCTTTGTTTGTATAAACTCTTTTAAATTTCATGTAATTAAAATTATCCATTTTACTTCTTGTGATCCTCTCTGTCTTTTGTTTGATCATAAACTCTTCATTGATCCTTAGATTGACAGGCACATTTTTCCATGCTTTCCTAATTTACCTATGATATCACATTTTATGTTTAAATCATATTCCCATTTTGACCTTATCTTAACATATAGTGTGAGATGTTAGTCTATTCCTAGTTTTTGCCAACGTACATTACAGTTTTCCCAGTATTTTTTGTTAAATAGTGAGTCCTTAACCCTAAATCTTGGATTTAGGTTTATCAAACACTAGATAACAATGGTCATTTACTGCTTTGTATTATGTATCTAATCAATTCCACTGCTCCACCATTCTATTCCTTAGCCAGTAGCAGATTGCTTTGATGACAACCTCTTTGTAATACAATTTGTGATCTGGTACTGCTAGACTGCCCCCTTTTATATTTTTCTTTTTCATTGATTCTTTTGATGTTCTTGATATTTTATCCTTTCAGATGAATTGTTGCTATTTTTCCTAGCTCTGTAAAATAAATTTTTGCTAGTTTGATTGGTATTGCATGGAATAAAAATTAAGTTAGGTAGAATCGTCATTTTTATTATATTGGCTCAGCCTACCCATGAGCAATTATTTTTCTAATTACTTAGAGCTGTCTTTACTTGTGTAAAATGTTCTTTGTAATTGTGTTCACACTTATGTTCAACCTGGGTTTGTCTTGTCAGATACACCTCTAAGTATCATTTGACATGAATTTAAATGGAATTTTCCTAATTCTTCCTCCTGGATTTTGTTGGTAATATATAGAAATGTTGATTATTTATGTGGATCTATTTCCTATTCTGAAACTTTATTAACATTAATTATTTCAATTAGTATTTTAGTTGATTCTTTGTGGTTAAGTATAAAGCATATAAATATACATCATATTATCTACAAAGAATGATATGCCTATTTTAATTACTTTGTTTCTTTTCTTGTCTTATTGACATAGCTAGCATTTTTAATACAATACTGAATAATATTACAGACTGCACTGTGGATTCATGGGTGGAAAAATGACTTTGAATTCCGAAACAGAAGTTCCTCTAGCCTTTCAGCTCTCTCTATGGCTGCAGGAATCAGAAATGCTGAGATGTTCGCTAAGCACCTGGAAAAGAGAAGTGAGGTGAGGGAGAGGACTGGAGAGGGGCAAAACTGAAGATTCCCATCCTTCCAGGAGGAAAGTGAAGAGGTCTGCAAACCCCTGTGTTATGGAACTCTGTGAGGTACTTCCAGTGAGCAGCAAAAAGGTGATTATGAGACTATCTCAAGGCTCTTCTTTTCTTTTTACTCATCCTTTGTCCACTTCAGGACACCTGAGTGGTCCTTTTGAAGCTTCTTGGGAGAGATCTGCCCCCTGGCCTAGGTTAAAGTGGTGGATTCCAAATGATCCTGGCCTCTGGTGGGTCAGGTTGCTGATTCACTTGAGCTGGTAGAAGTTACAAAGTCAGAGAGTCACTTGGATATCTGCCGATACTATTTTTGGTATATTGCTTTGAATGACAAAGGTTTTTTTTTTTTCTTCCTTAACTGACTAAACCACATAACCTATGAAAACAGGGCAGACATCTACATGTCCACCAAGAATGAGAAATTCACAGACCCCATAGACCAGGTTCAAAAAGAAGCCTGGAAGAGTGAAGTTAAAAAGAACAATAAACAGCAAATGATGGTACTAGCTGCAGTTCTAAAGATAAATGATCCCAAAGAAATCATCTGGGGCAGGGAGAAATTGGATAAGATGGCTCCAGTGCAGCCACAGCTAAATAGAAGTTGCTAAAAGATGAGAAACAAACAGCAACAACAAAAAACAAACCTTGTCAGACTTTTGAGCAAATCCTCTGATTGTATGAAAAGGAAAATCCAGGTATCTATAAAGAACTTTTAAAGTTAGAAGTAGAATACAAGCAGAAGAAGACCCAGCTTAGCCAATACTTTGATGCTACAAAGATTGCTCAGTGTGTTGAAGTGAAAAGCATCTCATTGCTTCATTCTCCTAAATCTTTATGCAAGACATCCCCGTTGCCACCTTTTTTATCAAAAAACCCTCTGCTTATGGACCTCCTACCAAGCAGTTTCCATACTTCCTCTTCTTGGACATGGTGTTCCTGTTTGCCTCCCTGGAAGAAAGCTTCCTGGCCCACCCCTGGCCCATCTGCTTCCCAAATTCTGTAGATGTTTTGCAATAAAATAGGCTTTGTCTTAGAACTCATCCCCCTCATGAGAGGAGAATATTTTGTAGAGTTTTGTACTCTATACTTCAGAGATTACGAGGATACTTCCTGTACCAGTGAAGATAAAGGTTATCCTGAAGACATGGGTCAAGATAAGTATGATGACAACACTTATAACAGTGACAGTGACAGGTCAGATACAGAGAGTGAACAAGAGGAGTTTAGACATCCTGATGATGAAGAGAGAGAGCACATGAGGACAAAAAGCCAGGTTTCAGTGTACTATTTGCTGATGTTCTTTTAAAATCATGGAGAAAAAAGAAAACCATAAAGGAATTTCTATCTCTTCAATCTATGATACTTCAAATGCTAGGTCAGGAAATCCCTGAAGAAGAACAAGAAGTAGAGGAGCTTTCAAGAGGAGGATGAAAAGGTTTCTGATGATTCTGAGTCAGAAGTTACAACACAGCAGCAGAACAAAGAAGAATCTCTTCCTGAGAAGGCATCATCACCTCCTGCTTCCCAACAATAGCAGCCATCTCCATGGTCTTTTCCACCTGCTCAAAAACAAGGCATATTCCATTCTAGGCCCACCCCCTTTTGGACCATCACCTGCTCCACCAATATGACCATTTTATGGTCTATTTTTTTGAAAATATTTATCTATTCACCGGCCTTCCTCCTGGTCTACTTCCAGGATCAGTTGGAATATCTAGTCTTTGAGAACCTTTACTTTAGCTTGTAGCTTCTGGTCCTCCACACGGCAGGCCTGCTGGTCTACCACCAGCCCCATTTCCTGAGGACCACCATTGATGCTATCTGCCCCAGCTCCTCAAAGCATCCCTCCACCTTGTCCTGGTATGATACTCCTACCTTTGGGACCTCCATTTGGTGCTGCTCCCCCTGGACTTTTTCTGCTAGCTCCCTTGACCAATCCAAGGGTTTTACCTGCCTCCCCCAAGTAGATCTAGAGAACTAAGGTGGATAATATTAGTGCAATGTTTATTGAGAACACCACAGCAACCGTCAGTACTGAACCACAAATCCCCAATCACAAGGTAGAAATTACCACATTTGTTCCAACTGCACTGTGTTCAACAAAAGAAGAAAGAAGCCACTGCTATTCCCCAAAGAAAGTCAGAGGATTCTACTATACCCTTTGCCAAAGCAGTCCCTAAATCTGGCCCCTTTACTCCTGTTTCAGTACAAACCAAGGATAATGTATAAAAAGACTTCATGAAAGAGATGTAGGAGCTACTGTGACAGCCTATGATGCCAGGGGAAGTTTTAATCCCACAAATTCATATTGGAAAACATGGTTCACAGAAGAAGTGATTCTTATGTATTGAACCTGAGTGCAGAAGAGTCAACTTTTACTTTGTTAGAACATTTCCTAACTTCAGTGCAAGGATTGTCTTAATGTTATACACTTTTGGTTAAGAATTCACTGCACAGAAGAAAAAGATGTGTCATTCAGAGTAGACCGGCAAGCTTCAACAGCAATGTGCCTTCACATCTCTACTATCTTCCCCCATGCTCCATCACCACCATTTCCTTTTTTATTTGGAGGCATGAGTTAGACAGGATTTTAGTATCTATACTATTATTTTTGAAGTCTTGTGGATTGGGTAAGGTAGATATCTGTCAGAAATGAGTGAATTTCATGTTATTACTTGCAGTTTTGCTTTTTAACTTTTCTTGTAAGTATTTTGTAACATTTTACTTCTGAAATGGAACATGGTTTCATTTCTTTATTATGAAGCAGGATAACTAGGGGAGGAAAATCTACATATGCATCGGTTGAGATTGCTTCTCAATGATAAAAAAAAAGTATTTATCCTGAAAGAATTAAGTATTCTATAAAAATAAAATACATCTATATACATAAGTCTCTCTCTCTCTCTCTCTCTCTCTCTCTCTCTCTCTCTCTCTCTCTCTCTCTCTCTCTCTCTCTCTCTCTGTATGTATGTGTGTGTATGATAATGGATATCCCTGTCTCACCCCTGACCTGATTGGGAAGACTTCAAGTTTATTCCTGTTAAAATTAGTGCTTGCACTAGTTTTTAAATAGATGCTGCTTATCATTTAAAGAAAGGATCCATTGATACCTATGCTTTCTAGTGTTATTAATAGGAATGGGTGATGCATTTTGTTAAAAGCTTTTACTTCATGTGTTGAGATAATCATATGATTTTTGTTGGTTTTGTTATTCATATGGTCAATTATGCTTATAGTCTTTTCCTAATATTGAAACAGGTTTTCATTCCAGGTATAAATCCCACCCAGTTATAGTGTATAATCTTTGTGGTATATTGCTGTAATCTTGCTAGTATTTATCTATTTCTATTTTTTTGTATTGAAAGGAAATTGGTCTGCAATTTTCTTTCTCTCTTTTTGCTCTTTCTATCATATTTTTGTCATAAAAAAGCATTAACATTTCTTTACCTGTTGTCTTCAAGTGATTTATTTAGTATTAGGATTAATTTTTCCCTAAATGTTTGGTAGAATTCACTTGCAAATCCATCTGCTTCTGTATTTTCCCCCTGGGAAATTCATTTATTTCTTGTTCAATTTCTTTTTCTAAAATAGGTTTATTTTACTATTCTATTTCCTCTTCTGTTAATCTGGGCAGTTTATTTTTTGAAAATATTCATCCATTTCACTTGGATTGTGAGTTTTACTGGCATATAATTAAGTAAAATAGTTGCAAATAATTACTTTAATTTCACCTTCATTGCTGATGCATTCTTTTTATTTTTGATACTGGTATTTTGATATTTTTCTTTTTTTTAAATGACATTAACTGATGGTTTATCTTTCTACTGATTATTTTTCATAAAACTAGATCCTGGTGTTATTTATTAGGCTAGTGTTTTGTTTTTTTTTTTTACTCTAAAGTTTGTTAATCTCATTTTGGTATTTAATTGGGGATTTAAAATTTGTTGGTTTTTTAGTTTTTTTTTAGTTTATGTCCAAAATATTGATCTGTTCTTTTTTTTTTAATCTTTACTGTTGTATGAATTTAGAGACAGAAATTTTCTCCTAAGTACTGCTTTGGCTGCATCCCACAAATTCTGGGAGGTTGTCTTATTGTTGTCATTGTTAATGAAACTATTGATTGTTTCTATGATTTCTTCTTTCATCCATTCATTATTTGGGATTAGATTATTTAGTTTCCAATTAAATTTTAATCTATGCTTCCATGGCTCATTTTTAAGTATAATTTATATTGTATTATGGTCTGGGAAAGGTGAGTTTAATAGTTCTTTTCTGCATTTAGTTGTGAAGTTTTTATGCCCTAATATATGATTATTTTTGGTGTGTGAAGTTACCATATATAGCTGAGAAAAAGGTATACTCTTTTCTATTCCCATTCAGTTTTCTCTAAAGGTCTATCATATCTAACTTTTCTAAGATTCTATTCATTTCCTTAACTTCTTTCTTATTTTATGGTTAGATTTAATGTGCAGTATTGTTATGATGTCGTTGTTTTAGTGACTTTTAACAAAATGTAGTTTCTCTGTTTATCTCTTTTAATTAGGTATATTTTTGCTTTGTCTGAAATCATGAGTGCTGCCCCTACCTCTTTTTTTTTCCACTTCAAGATGATGCATAATGGATTCTACTCCAGCTCCCTGTTTCAACTCTATATCTGTCTCTCTGTACCAAGGTTGTTTCGTGTAAAAAAAACATATTGTTGGATTCTGTTTTCTAATCCATTCCACTATCTGCTTCCACTTTATGGGAGGGTTCATCCCATTTTCTCAGTTATTATTACTAACTGTACATTTCCCTCTATTTCATTTTCTTTTGTTTATTCTTCTCTCTGTCCCTCTGTCTCAGTCTCTCTGCTGCTCTGCCTCTCCATCTCTGTCTCTCCCTCTGTCTCCTGTCCCTCCTGTAAAATCTGTCTTACTTCTGAGCACTGCATTTTTTAATTGCCCTCTTTTTTTTTATCACTCTTTGCTTTCTCTTATCCCTTTTTCTTCCTGTTGGGTAAGATAGATTTCTATACCTAATTGAGTGTGTGTGTGTGTGTGTGTGTGTGTGTGTGCATGTGTGTATTTTCACCCCTCTTTGAACCAATTTAGATGAGAATGAGAATGAAGCATTGCTTGTCCTGCACCACTTTTCCCTTCTCTGTAAAAGGTTTTTTTGTGCCTCTTTTATGTGAAATAATTTTCCCCAATCCTCCTAAACCCTTATTCTTTGTCCCAGTTCATCCCCTTTTCTCAGCCATCCTTTTTTCCCTTTCTATCATCCCAACATAACTGACCCTCTGTCTATATAGAATCCTTCTAACTGCCCTAATAATGATGAAATTCTTAAAAGTTATCTATTTATCCATCGATAATTTTCCCTTGTAGGAATATAAACAGTTTTACCTTATTAAGTCCCTTTTCATGTTTACTTTTTTATGCTTCTCTTGAGTCTTGTATTTGAAAGTCAGATTTTTTCAGCTCTAGAGTCTTTCATCAGGATGCTTGAAAACTCCCTATTTTATTAAATATCCTTTTTTTCTTTGAAGAAACTTTATTATTATTTTTGTTATTAAATATTCAATTTTACTGGACAAGTTATTTTTGGGTTTAATTCTATTTCCTTTGCCTTCTGGAATATCATATTCGAAACCTTCTACTCCTTTAACATGTTAGCTATTAAATTTTTTTGTCATTCTGGTTGTGATCTCATGGTTTCAATTTTGGTATTTCTTTCAGGTGGTGATCAGTGGATTATTGCCAATCCATTTTAACCTCTAGGGCAGTATTTCTTTACAGTTTCTTGAGATATGATGTTGAGGCTCTTTCTTTGATCTCAGCTTTTAGGTAGTCCAGTAATTCTTAAATGATTTCTCTCTGATTTATTTTCTGCCTTAGTTATTTTTTTTCCTGATAAGATATTTTACATATTCTCCTTCATTTCTTCATTCTGTTTACTTTGTTTTTGTTTCTCCATGCATCATAGAGTCATTAGCCTTTTCTCTCTAATTTTTAAGGAATTTATTATCTTCAGTGAGCTTCTGTACTTTTTCCACTTGGCCAATTCTGCTTCTTAAGCAGTGATTTTCATTGGTGATATTTGTATCTCTTTTCCATTTGTCCAATTCTGCTTTTAAGGTATTTTTCTTCAGTATTTTGTTTGTCTTTAACAAGCTGTTAGTTGTCTCTTCATAATTTTCTTCCCTCACTTTCATTTCTTTATTTAATTTTTCTTTCACTACTCATTTGATTTTGAATATCATTTTTAACTATTCAGGAATTCTTCTTGGACTTATGTCCAGGTAATTTTTTTTTTTTGCCTTTGGAAGCTTTGCTTTTAATTGTTCTAACATCATTTTCTTTTGAGTTTGTGTGATCTTCTCTGTCATCATAGTAGCTTTTTTAAAAAAATTGTTTGCTCACTTTTGAAGCCTTTTTCTTGACTTTGAATTTCATGATAAAGTTGAGCACGATTTCCAGCATGGAGGGAGAAGTGGGTGTTCCATGCTTCAGGCTTCCTTGCACTACTATTTTCAGAGAAACATCTAAGGATTTTCAGTGCTCCAAGTAGGTGTGATCTGGGAAGAGGTATAGGCACTACTCTCCTGGTCTTTACTCTGGTCTTTACTTAGGAAGGGCACCTAATCTCTTGATACTGCAATACATAGTGTTCCTCAGTGTCCCAGCTCCCTTGGGACTGGGAATGTTACTGTTACTCAGAGCCCCTGCTCCCTCTTGACTGAAAGTACTCCTCTCCACTCTTAAACTGAACAACACTCTCGAACCCAGAAATGGCTATAGACAATGAAGTTACCAGTCAGTGTCTGGTCCTGTATATAATGCTATGGTGGGGTCCCCTGTCATCTCTGTTTGATCATTTTCAAGGTCTCCTTAGCACCTCTGGTTTGAGAGCTCCTAAAATTGTTGCTGCTTTTCTCTCCACTATCTTGTTCTATCATTAGTGTTGTATCCATGCAGGCTTCCAGCCAGTGTCTCTCATGTGTAACCTCGTCAGTTGTCTTGGGCTGAAGTTATCTCATCCAGATCCTTTTTTGGCTCTGCTACTCCAGAATGTGAGTTAAAGCATTTAAAGTTGTTTGGAATTGAATGTTGGGTGAGCTCAACTGAGTGCTTCCTCTATTCTACCATTTTGGCTCTGCCCCCAGAAGTCCTCTGCATGAAATAAATTTCAAAAGTTGTATTGGTGCCAGATTGAGTAAGACCTTGAATACCAACATTAAAAAAATGGATCAAATGAATGAAAAAAAATCATTCATTAAACATTCACATTGTGCTAAGCAACAGGATTAAAACAATTATTTTATTTGGTAAAAATGGGCATCCTTTGAAAGCTTTTGACAGAGGAGTGATATCATACTGATGAATTAGGAAGATTCATTAACAGTAGCTTCTAGGAGAAAGAGAGCTTATAGGTAGAAAGTTTTGTTAAAAGGTTATTTAAAAGTTCAGATACCAGGAATGAGTAATGTTTGCTGACATTGGGAATTAGAGAATCAGATCATTTAAGAGTGAAAAGGGACATCAGTGGGCATGTAGTCTAGTCCAGTCATTACCCCCAAAACAATCACATCTTCACCATATCTAACAAACGATTATTCATTCTTTTCTTAAACTCTACTGGGGGTTGAAGCTAATTAAGTTAAAGGGAACCTATTCCACTTTTGGAGACTACTTCTTTTGGATAAATTTTGTCCTTCCTCTCAACCTAAATTGTAAGAAACTTGCATATGAAATCACATTAATATTGTTCCTTCATTAAACTAGTAGGCCTATATGTCTTCTTCATCCCTACAGTGCTGAAAATTATCATACCAAATCTATCTGATATAATTTAATCATGCACAAGTCATGCCATGTCACAGATGAGTGTGTGAAGTCATTAGAAAGATTGGTTCCAGTCCTGTATTCGCTTTAAAACTTTAAATGCCTTTTCCTGCATTTAGGAAAATTCTAGTTGTAATAATATATTACACATAGACAGCATGACTTTCAGTAAAATATAAGAGTCCCCAGTAAGACCTACAACCCCAAAATGCTTCTTTCAGAGGCATATAATTAATTAATATCTAAAATTATACCATTAGCTATTAATTCATTTTTGTTTATCATTATTCTCCCTATAAAATGAACATGGGTGGGAATATATGTGTGTTTGGGGATTAATATTAGTAAGTGATATTATTAACAGAACTCATTAACATTTTCTGGTGAGTGACTTTATAAGATCCTTTTCTATTTTCTTAAAAATAGTAAAGAAAAGGTGAATAAATGCAGTCTGCTTCAAAGTTTTGCCCAGGACTGTCTTTGAGTAGCATGATATTCATGTGTAGTGCAACGGAGAGAGTGTTAGACCTTGAATTAAAGAGACCTGAGTTCATATGCAGCCTCAGATACGTACTAACTGTATTACTGCAGGGCATACCTCAGGAATTCACTTAACCTCTTCTTGCCTCAGTTTCCAAATCTATAAAATGTAGATAATTATAGCACCTACCTCACAAGATTGTTGTATCAAATGAGATTAAAAAATCTTAAGGTATTATAAAAATAGTATTTTTATCATGACAGTTTGTGATGGTTATGACCTCTGGTGAGTTTTCTAAAAAGACAAGTTATAGCTTTGAGGTAGAGCTCTCTTTTTTTCTCAAGGGACTCTCTTTGGCTCTTGCAGCAAGCATATGCTTTGTGAGTGGTCACTCATCCTGATTAGATACCCAGGAGTGCAGCTGCAACCGCAGAATGAAACACACAGAAAACTGAATCTGACCTGGGCTCTCACCCAGAAGGCAGGCAGATTTGTCTGGCTTGTTACCCTGGAGGGAGAGCTAAATTATCCAAGTTTTCTGACAAGAAAGCGGAGACTGTTGATCACTAGCAATGCAAAGAAACAGTAAGGGTTGGAGGGAGGTGACGTGATTTTCCTTTTCCTGTATAACTTTGTAACACACGTCCCTGTATACTTTTGGTGTATTTGTTAAAGTGAAACAGAATATATGGTACAATAAATGGTTGAAAAATGAGAACTTATGAGAAATTATAAGCATTCTATTAATTATTATTCTATATGAATATTATGTATATCATTAGCCTGGTCATCTGATCTGTCTCTTTGACTCTAGATTACACTTAAATCTTTTCAGAAATATGTCTTTCTATCCCTTTTTAAAAAATCTACAGAGAAACTCCTCTCAGTTCATGCCTTCTGAGAATTTAAAAAACACAGACAAAAAGTTCATCTTAACCTCGCTACTGAATTCTCATCTGCTGTAATTTAAGCTCAATTTCCCTCGTTCCATGTTCTGTAACTCAAGGAAAGCTACTCACCACCTACAGCATAATATTACTTCTATCCCCTATGGTAAATTGCAGTGATGAAAACTGCAATCCCCACAAATAGAAGATACTGAAATATAAATGAGAACAGTTTCTTTGCTGTTTAATGGGTAAAACGGATTTAAGACTGTCATAATTCCCTTCTATGTTATTCTTATGTACATAGTTGGTTTGAACTTGTTATTGAAGTAATGAACAAGAAAGTTAGAACATCAAAAGACTGGAAGAGTATGTTTTATTTAGTGCTATCACCCATCCAAGTAAGTTTTGATTAAAGGAACAAAAGCTATATTTGCATAAGCTTGTTCTAGAATTTATTATCTTTCTGCTATATGACTCTTCTTGCTGATTTGAAAGATAGACTTAATTTAATTGGTTCAGATTTGGGCTGTCAATAATTGATTTGAGCTCTCTGGCATCTTGAAACTGGAGAAAATTATTATCGTTGTGGCACCCTAACTATGGAGAGACCACATGTCAGTTTAGGTCCCAGTGGTTTTATTCAGATTTTTTGACATTGTTAGCTATAGCAAATATTGACCTGGATGTAGTTCAGAGGAGGAGCTGGTATTGAGGAAGAATGAAGGACTCACAGAAACCCCTCTGCTCAGTCATTTTGTGCTGTTGCTGGATCTTTCTTTCCAAATAAATATTACCATGAGTGTTATATCTTGATTTGCACATGAATTGGATTTGAGTGAGGCAGAGCTGTGCAAATTCTTCAGCTTCATTTCTCCAGAATCATAGGAGTTCAGTGGCAAGACAAAGGTCAATACACTACTCTAGATCTTGACTATTTCTAGAGAATATCTAAACTTATGATTCTGTAATCTTGAACCCTGGTTGCAGAGAGGATTTATCAGCTTGATAGATGCATAGGAAGAGGACTTTGGAAAACATTAAGTGAACCAGAGTACAGCCAGCAGTTCCCTGAGGATGTAAAAATTGACTCTTTCTGGAATGTTTTTTTTAGTAGATGAAGAGGTTTATATGCAGAAAAGATGAAAGGACTTGCCATATTGATTTTGGATCATTGACTTAATAATACTCCTAAGATTCTAGGGTCCTGAACAGCCTGAGGACTATAAATGGGACATGCTCCACTTGCTTCTTGCCTGAGGAGGGCTGAACAGTGCCATTTTTATCTTCTTGCTGGGTTTCTGGATATGTGCCTTAACACCATTAAGTTTGCCACAAAAGGCAAACTGAGGCATTGGAGCTCAGCCACTTCTTGGCCAGGAGCATATTACTTCCATGTCATGCTCTTGCTAGTCACAAGGCAGGCTTCTAGATACCTCCTAGGACATTGCTACATGGCAGTTTGGGCAACTGAGAAACCCAGAGGATCAATTTTGAACCTTCTGGTGACCTGACTTTATCAATGAACCTCACTGTGACACCCTTTACTGATTAATCTATTCTTATCCTGTCTTAATTTACAGATCCTTGTGATACAATCCATCAACTGTTCAGAGTAACAAGCTTCTGCAAGACCATTTCGTTGCTTTGTCATTCCCATCCACCTCACCTATCCTTCTGTTCCACTCCAGATCTCCCCATCCCCTTTCTCCTGTGCCCTTTGGAGTAACTGCTCCATGATTAACAAAATTCAACTTATTTTTACATTTCCTCTCTTATTTCTTCCATCTTCTGGTGCTCTCTGAGATTTGGCACCCTTCTAACCACACTTCATCCCCAACTTCCCTCTCCAATACTGACTAAATTTTTACCCATACCACCTGATTCATTGGCCATGTTGGAGATTCAAAATATCCCTAATGCCATACTTTCAGCAAAATATGGCTAATTCCAGATTTTTCCTCTATTGCCAAATCTAGCAGCTTTTCCTTCCCTGAGATTCCTATAGTACAAATTTATCACACAATCTACATGCTGACAGATATTATCTACTACTTCCTCCCCCTACCCAGGACATTCTCCTTCCTTTCTCAATGAACTCAGGACCTGTCTCAGAGTCTTTCTGTCCACCCAACTTCTCATTCTAGGAGGCTTCATCAAACATGTTGATGTTATTCCAACTTCCTAACTACATAACTTACTTAGTAACTACCTTACTAACTTCCCATTTCCTCAATCAACTCAACTCCCATGACTTACTCTTCCACTCTGCCTTGGATATAGACAAGGATGGGTATGCCCTATGTTCTTGCTATCCATGTTCCAAAGTTTAAAATTCCTATATTTTGTCATAATGTTTTATCTTTCCATTTTTCCCTATGTCTTATTCCCGCACCAGATATACTCTTTCCCCTCACTACAACCTTTGATTTCTCCATCTCTCAACACTAGATCATCACCTTCGCTCTGTTTACATTCTTATCACTTCACAATGTCCACCCTTTGATGAACAAGTTTCTATACCAGTCTATACTATTAGGTAACATTTTCTCTTTTTCCTTTTTTTTTCTTTTTCTTTAGTAAAGTATTGCTGATCACAACTTGCCAAACACTAGACTTGGTTTAAACACACTATCTACTTCCACTACTAGTTATGTACTGTTAAACATAACTAGAGGAAGCAATGAAACTATGCTGATGAGATCCATTAAAATGTATAATAGCTAGCATTAGCTGGGTCATTAGTCTAGCAAGACATTTTTGCTTCTCCCAAATTGATTCCTTATTCCACTTACCACAGCAACTCTTTCAAACTTTCTTCAAAATATAAAGTTATACATGCATATGTATGTATGTGTGTATATGTGTATATATATGTATATGTGTGTATATATGTGTGTATGTATGCATATATATCCATATACACACACAGAAATGACCAATGTGAGAATTTATTTTATTGTAATATATAATTATGTATTGATGACTTTATTTTTCATTTAAAATATTTGATCAATGGAAATGGAGATGGGAGGGAAATATTAATAAGATTAATTATTTAATGCAAGGGAATTTAAAAAAGAAACTTTCTTCAGGCCTCTCATGCTACCCCATCCTCTCAGCTGAAGGCCTCAATTTATTATTCACTGAAAAAATTGAGGCTATTCTTGGAGAATTGCTCTACTTCTCTCTTAAACCTATAACTCTTTACATTGTCCTCTCCTACTACTCCTTCATTCAAGTATTGACGATGAGGTAGTTCTTTTCATTGTCAAAGTCAACAAATGCTACATAAACCATTGATCCATACCCTCCTCTCTCTTCCAGCAAATTTTCCTCCTCATCATCTCCACTTTCTCTTTTTCATGGCTTCTCACAAACATGTCCATCCAAGTCTTCCTCACCTTTAAAAAAACTTTACTAGAGCCTATCATGTATACCAGCTATTATTCTCCATGTCACTTCCCTTTCCAAGCTAGAATCCTTTAAAGTGTTATTTAAACTCTGTGTCCTCTTCCTCCCCTCTAATTACGTTCCAAAACCTTCTATAATCTGACTTTCATCCTCATAAAATTATTCTCCCCAAAGTTACTAATGGTCTCTTAATTTTTATGTCTAATAATAACCTTTCAGTACTCATCATTCTTCACTTCTCTACAGTATTTAAGACTTTTGAATGTATTTTTCCTTCTAGATAGCCTAATATTTCTGAATTTTCATGACTCATCTCCCTCTTGGTTCTCTACCAACACATTTAACTTATTCTGATAATCCTTTCCTGTATTTTCATCCATGTTGCTTTCAAAAACTCAGTATTCTTCAAGGTTCAGTCCAATACCATCTTCTCTTTTCTCTCTGCATCCTTCATTTTATTTTCTATTTATTGTCCTCATTTGATAATTCCACCAGATCTGATAGATTCAAGTATTATTTCTGTGAATGTGATTCCCAGATCTATTTATCCAGACTAAATTTCTCTCCTGAGTTTAGTCATGGGATACCAGAGTGTCCAAATATAAAATAACACAGAAGAGCAAGGAGGATGAGCAGGTGCAAACAATGACCTAATGAGTAATTTTGAGAACCGAAGTCAAGGATGTCTTCAGACAAATATAAGGCATAAATGAATGTAAAATGAGCGTGTTGAGAGGGTATAATAATAACAGACAAGTAGACAGTCTGAGTACTCCTCTGGTATCCTGAGAATGGCAGGAAAAAGCAGCAGGGTCCTCATTTGCTTTTGGTCAATTTCTTGTGGTAATCTTATGGGATCAACATGAGCAAAAGTTGCACAGGATAGGTCAGCATACCTGAATTGTGATCTATAGATCTCTGTCATTAAAGGAAACATCTAAATCTATGAGATTACAGAAAGATTTGATAATTTGAGTATACATTATATATATGTACATATATGCACACACACATCTTTATATAGATATATAAGAAGATATATGTACATACATGTACAAATATATGAATCTGTGTATGTTTATATATACACATATAATATCTGTATATATATACACACACACATATACCACATACACATGTATATATATATATATATATATATATATATATATATATATATATATATATACATACATACAGAGAGAGAGAGAAAGATGCAGCTAGGTGACACAGTGGATAGAGTTCTAGGCTGAGAGTCAGGAAGACTCATCTTCATGAGTTTAAATCTGGCCTCAGACACTTACTAATTTGTGACCCTGGGCAAGTCACTTAACCTTGCTTGCCTCAGTTCTTCATCAATAAAAAATGAGCTGGAGAAGGAAGCGGCAAACCACTCCAGTGTCTTTTTCAAGAAAACCGCAAACAAGATCATGAAAAGTCAGATATAGCTGACACAACTAAGCCACAACAACCAAATATATAGATTTAGGAATAGATATAGATATATAGATGTAGAATAGATATAGATATAGACATAGATAGTAGATAGCAGATATAGAAATAGACCTAGATAAAGATATAGATGTAGATGATAGAGGTATGTAGAAATTCCTGGTTTAGGAATTCCTTCTACCAATGCTGACAGGCAGTTACTTGGTTGTTGTTGTTTTAATTTATTTTCAATTCATAGAGCAAAACAAGCATTTCCATAATGCAATACAATTTAAAATAAGATTGCATATGAAACTGCGGATCTACCTTTCTACTCTAGCTATTCCCTCCAAATATACAACGAAGTTATTATATAAATTTCTTTTTTTCCCTTTTTTCTTTCTTCCCCCACCTATCCCATCCCAGAAATGAGTATTATTAGATACAAATAAGTAAATATGTATGTATATATACATATATATACACATAAACATACACACATACATATACACATACATATATGTTTGATATGTGTGTACTTATGTATGTATATATGTAAAGTTATTCTATGTGTACTTAAAATTTTAGAGCATTCACTGGTGATGCTGAGAGGTTAATTTCCTATGCAGTAGTTGCTCAGCTAGTGTGTTTCAGAGGCAGGTTTTAAACTCAGTTATTCCTGACTCCAAAGCCATGTCTCTGTGCACTAATTAATCTAACTGCTTTTATTCTCACTGAGAACATTCTTCAGTTAGTTTGAATTGTCTGAGACCTTCTGGGGCAGTTCTTAACCTTTTATTCCCTTCCTATATTTGCATATGTACATATATATATCTTTACATAACTGATGTATATAAAGATACACACATACATATATGTATATATACATATATATGTATTCATACTTAAATTATCAAATGTTTCTGTGACCTCATAAAGGGGCATGGGACCCTTTAATAGAGTGGTAAAGCCTAGGAACCTCTTTTTGGAATAACTTTTTAAAAAATATAAAATAAAACACGTAGGATTACAAATGAAACCACTTATACTGAAATAGTAATTGAAATGTTTTTAAAAAGTTTAGAGGCCCCTAGGGTAAGAAACTCCCCTTCCTAAGTATGTTTGAGATTTTTACGTGTTTACTTTGTAACCCGTACCTAGAACCTGTCTCCTATGTATAGACTTTGAATTTGCCTCTAGATAAGTATTGAAAGAACATGTTATTTTTATGTAAAGCAGTTTTGTACTTTTTGTTTTAGCTCTGTTCTCTAAGGATTTTCTCTACCTTCTTGGCTTTGCTGTGCTTATTACGAGGAAATGTAACTTCTGGATGCATAATAATAAATATCTTTCAGATTGTGTAAACATTTCAGTTGGCTTTCAAGGGATCTCTGCTCTTTATTGTGCTTTAGGACTAAAGTGGTCCGAAAAGTGGAGTAGAAAGATGGACAACCAAATGGGTAGGTTAAGATTCTTTTCTTCTTATCTACTTATCACTTCTACTCAATGAATCTCTATTTACCTCTGATAGAAGCTTATCCCAAGGCAAAATTATTCATAAAAATCAGGGAATTTGTCCTAATACACACACATACTTTTAAGCTGATTGTGAAAGTGTCTGTTTCAAAGGAGGAAATACAGTGATTTATGACGTGGAAATGCAAGGGCTTAACCCTGTGAACTTATCTTAAGGTAAAAAATCAATAGTGCCTGTTTCAAGCAAACATAAGGGACTTAAGATTTGTGAGGCTATCGTATTGATAGAACATATTTGTCAGAATTCAGTGCTCTAAGGTTCCTTAAAAGTATTTGATAGTGTCCCGGGTACTTTAAAGTAAGGCAAACAAATAAAAATAAGATGTTTGCTTTTAATACCAGAGAGAGGCAAGAGATCTTTATGGCAGTAATGAAAATAATAATAGAAAAATATATTCTTGAATGTTAATGTAAATGAGAAAATAGAATGGAGAAATAATTTTCCTTCTTCTCTTCTCCCCTACTCCAAATCCTTCTGAGGTTTACTGTTCAGGATATAATCCCCACGTCCTCCTCCCCCATGTTCCACTAGGGAGAATGCATATCCATCATAGGTCCAGGATTTGACTTTACCACTTCAAGAAAGATTACTTACAGGTAAAAAAGACATTTTAGTGATACTCTTTTCTTGTTATTACTGCTGTTAAGAATCCATGCTCTAAAGAGATTGCGTATCCTGCTCATTTTTCAGATTTCTTTTCAGGGAAGTTTTCATTTAGTGACATCATAATAGTTAAGAAAAAAATCTTGACAGCATCCAAGTCCTGTTGGTACTTTCCAGAACTGCTATTGGTAAAAATAGTGCTAGGTGAAACGGTATTGGACCTGGAGTCAGGAAAACCTGATTTCAAATATGGCCTCAGAACTATGTGACTCTGGGCAAGTCATGCTCTTTGCCTCAGTCTCCTTATCTGTAAAATGGGAATGATAGTAGAACTTCCCTCCAGGGTTGTTTTGAAGATAAAATGTGCTACCATTTGTAAAGTGCTTTACAAAACTTTAAATGCTATATAATAATTGCTATTATTATTTTTGTTGTTAGTAATATTAATCATATAATACTTAAGTTTTTAAAGTCAAATTTAAAGATTTTAACAAACCCAGTCAGCAGAAAAAAAGGAATGAAAAAGAGAGTTGTTTTTATATTTGATCACCTACAGGTGATACTTGTAGTAAAAATTAAAGCACTCCAAAATCTTAGTGCTACGCTTTGTACATAAAAGACACTTGAAAACTGTTTCTTGCATGGTGAATGATGAATAAATGAATGAGTGAATATCTACGTATTATATATATGTGTGTGTATATGAGTGTATATTCATATATATATATATGTACTATATTATACTATACCATATATACTATATAGTATTATACTATACTAGATATACTATATAATATATGTACATATTGAGAGACAAATGACAACTAGACAAAAGGATAGGACAGAAACAGCAATGTCATATGAAAGAGTCAAAGATAGAATGAGCACCTGCTTTTCTTGATATTTTAGATGATCTCTTATGAATTTAAAAACATTTTTGAGTAATGCTTTTTCTCATTTCATCAATATTTTCAGCACCTAGCTCCAAACTGAATGTTTTCTTTTGAAAAGAAAAAGCAATTAGGAAAAAAGCTTCAATGAAAGAGCCACTTCTGGAAGTGATATTTGTTAATCACTTGGACAGAGCATATATTTGTGGTTGTATTGATATTGCTACTATTATTTATTTAAAATATTACTTTTTATTTACTTAACCAAATATTTCTCAATTACATGTAAAAATTTTTAGCAATTTAGAAAAATATATTGAGTTCTAATTCTCTCCCTTCCTCCTTCCTTGAGAAGGTAAGCAATAAATCTGCAAAATATTTTTATATTAGTCATTTTGCAAAAGACAAACAAAAGCAAAATTGCAAACAAAATAATACAAGGAAATTAAATGAAAATATGCTTCACTCTACATTCAGAGTTCATCACTTCTCTCTCTGGAGGTGGATAGCACTTTCCAGCAGAAGTCTTATTGTATTATTTTTTATCATTGTCTTGATCAGACTAGCTAGATGTTTCACAATTGATCCTCACAATATTGCTGTTACTACACACAGTGTCTCCTGGTTCTTCTCACTTCATTTTGCATTAGTTCATGTAAGTCTTCCCAAGTTTTTGTGAAACTATCCTGTCTGTCATTTCTTATAGCACTGTAGTATTCCACAACAATCATACATTACAACTTGCTCAGTCATTTCTCAATTGATGGGATTGCCCTAGATTTCCAATTCTTTGGCTCTATACAAAGAACTGCTCTGAATAGTTTTATACAAATGGAGCCTCTTTCCCTGTTCTTTGATTTCTTTGAAATACTGACTTAGTAATGGTATTGCTCGGTCAAAAGATATGCACAGTTTTATAGCCTTTTGAGTATAGTTCCAAATATTTCTGCAAAATCATCGGACTAATCCACAACTCTACCAATAGTCCATTTGTGTCTCAATTTTTCCACATTCTATCTAACATTTGTCATTTTTCTTTTCTGTCACATTAGTAGTCAGATAGCTATGAAATAGTATTTCAGAGGTGCTTTAATTTGCATTTCTCCAATCAGTAATAATTAAAGCATTTTCCATGTGATTATAAATAGCTTTGATTTCTTCTGAAAACTACCTGTTCATATCCTTTGACCAATTATCAACTGGAGGAATGGCTCTTCTTTTTCATAAATGTAGTTCAGGTCTCTATATATTTGAAAAATAAGGCCTTTAAAAAAGAAACTTGCTGTAATTTTTCTAGCTTCTTGTTTTCCTTCCAGTTTTGGCTGCATTAGTTTTGTTTGTATAATTTAAAAAAATTTCATGTAATAAAAAGTATTCATTCTAGTTCTTCCCATGATCCCCTCTGTCTCTTGTTTGGAAATAAACTCTTCTTTTATCCATTGATCTGATAGGTACATTTTTTCCATGCTCTCCTTATTCACATATAATATCACAATTTGTGTCTAAAAATCAACTTTATCTTGGTATATGGTGTGAGATGTTGGTTTATGCCTAGTTTCTGCCAAATTACTTTCTAGTTTTCCCCACAATTTTTATCAAATAATGAATTCTTGTCCCCAAAGTGTGGATATTTAGGCTTATCAAATACTAAACCACTATGGTTATTTACTTACTGTGTATTGTATACATAATCTCTTCCTCTGACCTATTGCTCTTATTTCTTAACCCCTGTCAGATTGTTTTGATGATTATCACTTTGTAATATAGTTTGAAATGCAGGACTGCTAAGTTGTCTTCTTTCACATTTAAAAAAAGTAATTTCCTTGATATTCTTGATGTGTTACTCTTCTAGATAAATTTTGTTGCTGTTTCTCTAGTGCTGTAAAATATGTTTTTGCTAGCTTGATTGATATGGTACTAAACAATAGATTAATTTAGGTAGAATTGCCATTTTCATTATACTGGTTCAGTATACCTATGAGTAATTAGTATTTCTCCAGTTGTTTAAATCTGTCTTTATTTGTGTGAAGTGTTTTTTAATTGTGTTTATCTAATCACTGGGTTTGTTGTGGCACATAGGCTCCCAAATATTTCATATTGTCTGTCATTATTTTAAATAGAGTTTTTCTTTCTATCTCCTCTTGCTGGGTTTTGTTGGTAATATGTAGAAATGCTGATAATTTATGTGAGTTTATTTCCTATCCTACAATTTTGTTGACATTGTGAATCGTTCCTACTAGTTTTTCATTTGATTCTTGATAATTCTCTAAGTATACCATCATATCATTTGCAAAGACTAATAGTTTTTTCTATCATTACTTATTTTTATCCTTTAATTTTTTTCTTGTCATTGCTATAGTTAACTTTTCTAGTGTAATATTGAATAATAGTGGTGAGAGAATTGTGGGGCTTATATGAACCACTGTGACTCCATCTTCTAAAACTGACTACTTTTTGAGACCAAAGTTTCATTTTTCCTGTAATTTTCACCTGCTTGCTAATTGTGAGAACTGAGACATATCCTGAATCACATACAGAAAAATCCACCTGCTGGCTCTTCCCCCTCCCAACTCTTGAAACTCACTCATCCTCCTCTCAATTCAGAAAGTCCTTAATCTTTGCGCCTATTAGAAATTAGATTTCTGTGCTGTAACAAATGATGAGCAAGAGAGGCCTGGAAAGAACTATGAAGTGATGCTGAGTGAAAGGAGCAAAACCAGGAGAACTTTGTACACAGCAACAACCACAATGTGCAAGGAATTTTTCTGGTAGACTTAGTCCTTCATAGCAATACAAAGACCTAAAAAATTCCCGATGGACTCTTGAGACAAAATGCCTTCCACAGCAAGAGAAAGAACTATGGAACTGGATTGCAGAATGAAGCAGACTATTTTTTTTTTATAATATGTTTTGTTTTGTTTTGTTTTATGGTTCCTCCTATTCATTTTAATTCTTCTATGCAACATGACTAAGGTGAAAATGTATTTAATGGGAATGTGTGTGTAGAACCTATATAAGATTGCATGCTGTCTTGGGGAGGGAGTGGGGAGGTGGGGGGAAGGAGGAAGAAGGAAGGGAAAAATCTAAGCTATATGGAAGTGATTGTAGAACACTGAAAACAATTAAAATAATTTTAAAAAAGAAATTAGATTACATAATTTTGTATGCTGATTTTTGTCCCATTGTTTTCTTTTGATGCATAAAAATTTTTCTCATCCTGGTGTAACAGTGGAAGAGATTGGTAATTGGTGGTTCAGTGCTAAGGTGATGAAGTCTGGTTGTGATATGTTATTCAACCATCATGCATTGTTTAATAAATTAATGTGCTCAGAAGCTTGAACCTTTGTTTCCTCAGTTATTTCAGATTTTATCTGTCACGGTTGTAAAACTGAACATCTTTGCCTTAATCCTGATATTGGGAAGGCTTCATGTTTATCCTTGCTACAGATAATATTTATTCTTGGTTTTAGAATTATACTATCTAGGATTTTAAGAAAGGCTCCTTTGATTCCTATGCTTTCTATGTATTTAATAGGAACATATGCTGTATTTGTCAAAAAAATTTTTTGAATCTATGGATAAAATTATATGATTTTTGTTGTTTTCATTACTGATATGGTCAATTATACTCATAATTTTCCTTATATTGAAACAGTCCTGTGTTCCTGGTATTAATCTTATCAAGTTATAGTGTATGATTTTTGTGATATATTGCTGTAATCTCTTTACTAATGCTTGGTTTAAAATTTTTGCATCAATATTCATTAGGGAAATTATTCTACAATTCTTTGTTTTTGCTTTCTATATTTGGTTTAGGTCTGAGAACCATATTTGTGCCATATAAGGGATTTCTAGGACTTTTTAACCTACTTTTTTCCAAACAGTATATGTAGTATACTATATAGTATTGGGATCAATTTTTCCTCAAAATTTGATACAATTCACTTGTTAATCCATCTAGTCCTAGATGTCTTTTTTCATAGGGAACTCATTGATGGCTTGTTTAATTTCTTTTTCTAAGGTAAAATTATTTAAGTGTTCTATTTCCTCTTCTATTAATCTGGGATGTTTATATTTTTTGCAAATATTCATCAAGTTTTCCTGGTTTGTCGATTTTACTTACATGTAATTGGAAAAAATAATTTCTTTATTTGTTCTCTGAGGCCTTCAGGAATTTTTCAGCTGTTTGCTAACTCAAGTCCTTTTAGTAATCTTTTCTTTTACATTGTTTTAGCCCTGTATGTTGTTTGTTTAACTCTCCTTACTTTGTTTTTTTAGAGTCTGTTGTTTTAAGACTCTGGCCTGGATTCTTCCCAGTAGTTTAAGTAAAGATATTAACCTTGAATTGCCAAAGTCTATGTGGAATTAGATAAAACTTAAGAGACATAATTTTCTCAGCACATTGAGCAAAGGTCATTGAAACAACCACTGGTTATGATAGTGTCAACAGAGAACCTCCGGAAATATTTTTCTTTGTGTAGAAATGTTTACTAATATCCTAGGGCTTTTTTTGTCCCAGCATTTATGGTTGGTCATAATATGTTTCATTGTTTCTACAATCATGGTAAAATAAGAACTTAGAAAGGAGGTATATAAATGAACTAATTTTGATGATTCAAGATAAAAGCAACAAGGATGATGCTAATAAGGTTTGCTTTTATTTATGGGGGTATATTTTCAACTCTCATTCCTGAGAAATATTCTTTGAAACATAAAATTTTAGAGCTAGAAAAGAACATTGACATCAAACAACAAGTAGCTTGTTCTGGAGATGATGTAATTAAGACCTGGGGAAGTTTAATGATTTCCCCAAGGTTATACAACTGGTGAGCTACAGCTACAGAGCTTTCAGCTTTCCTAACTTTTAGGCCAGTACTATTTCCACTACCCCATTCCATTACAAAGCCTTAATCTGGTAAGTATCCCCATTAACCATCAGAAGACAAAAATAACACTGGAGAGCAAGAATCATGTCATTCAGCTGCTAGCTGACTTGAAAAAAGGCTGCAAACCTCCCACATTAACAAATACATTGCTGGAAATTAGATCTGAATTAATTCATTGTGATAGTAATAACTAATAATAACAATAAAAGCGCAAGATAACATTAATATAGCACTTTCTATGTGTCAGACACTGTGCAAAGTGTTTTACAATGATTATCGCATCTGATCCTCACAACAATCTTGGGAGGTAGGTGATATCATTATCCCCATCTTACAGATGAGGAAACTGAGTCAAACGGGGATTAAGTGACTTGCCTAGGGTCACACAGCTAATAAGTATCTGCTATAATTGACATTCTTTTTCTCATGCTTTGCATTTCAATCAATCAAGGCTACTACCCTTTCCTTTTGCACCCCCAGCACTTACCTTCCTCTCTGCTATTGTGTTCCAGCTCTTCTTTATTTCCAAAATGACTTCCTCAAACAAGGAAAGCACAATTGGTAAGTATAGCAGGTGTTTAGTATTTGATATTGAAATAGAGAAGAAAAATAGGATGATAACTTGATAGGGATAGAAAGGTTAAGGGAATTTTTTGAGGATGGAGAAACCCAAGTGTCTTGTTAAATTATTTGGAACCAAGAGAAAGTGAGAGATGGACCATGCACAAAGGAGAAAGGATGATTTATAGAGTGAGGTCTTGAAGGAAAAGAGAAAGGTTCAAGGATTTAGTCTAATCAAAGTTTAAGATCACTTCTTCCTCAGAGTCAGGAGGAAAAGAGGAACAAATGGTTGAAAATTGATATAGTAGAGAAAAAAATTAAAATAGAAACATTAACAGCAATAAAAAAGCCCTACTCCTCTTTCAGTAGGGTAATAGTCAATGTTAAGAGAAAGCAGAAGAAGCCCAAGCTACCAAGAAAACTCACACCAGGCTAAACATTTTGTAAGTAATCCATCCATGACCCTGAAGGAGAAGGCAAAACTATATTGCCTTCACTGGAAACATAGAAAGAAGCAAACTCCTGGGATATTAGTAATTTAAATCGTGAAAATGGAGATTTTTGTTTGCCAAAGATAAAAATGTGGACATGTTTGATATATAGTGCAATAAATAATTACACACAAATGATTTAGGCATCCTAGTGGGGATTCATTTAAATTTGTTTCCTATTCATTTATTCTATTAAGTTAAGCATGCTTATATGTTTTTTTCCCCTTGGGAATAACATTCTAGGTATTAAGGAGATCATCCAAATGCAGTTATAATGGCTACTTACACTGGAAAGAGCAGAAAACATTAAGGGGGAAAGTTTGAGGGGATTGGCAAATATGGAAAAGGAGGAGTGAGTATCAGAAATTCCCCACAGAACACAAATATTCACAAACCATGCTGGCCTTGTAATCGAAACAAGTGTGCTTGAATACTGCCCAAGATCATGATTAAACTCTACCACTGTTTACAACTGTGTGACTTGGGTCAATTCCCTCTACCTCTCTGAGTTTCAATTTCCTCACCTATAAAGTGAAAGGATTGTACTCAATAACCCTGAAGATCCCTTTCAACCTATGAACCTGTGGATCATTAAACATCCTGTAGGCAGTTTGGACCAAAGCATATTGAAATTTTTGTTTGTTTCAGCTACAATTAAGATTCTGAGAATCCAAATAAGCATCTTAATGAGCCCAAATCTGATAAAGAGAGTGAAAATTAGTTTCAAAAAAGCCATAAACCTGGAGCAGCTAGATGGCACAGTGGATGGAGCACAGACCCTTGGGTAAAGAGCACCAGATAGCAAATCTGGCCTCAGATACTTAACACTCACTAGCTTTGTGGCTCTGGGCAAGTCACTTAACTCGGATTGCCCCACCAACAAACAAATAAGGAACCCCAAAGTGAAATACAAAGCAATACTTTTAGTACAGTAGCAGTGGTCATAATTCCTCCAAGCCTTTTGGTAACATTGAGAACTCTCACTAACTCCTACTTGAAATTGTCTCTTCTTTAAATGTCTGTGACTCTCTTAGTTCTCCTCCTTTCCCTCTACTGGTTCCTTCTTTGCCTCTTAAACCAGCTATGCTTTCTTATTCTGCTCCACAATTAGGGTCATTCCGTAAGACCTTTGCTCTTCTTTTATTATATTTTCTTACTTATAAAGCTGCCTAATCTTTTGGCTTCAATTATTACCTAATGGGAAGAAAGTTAGGCTCCGTTTTTTTTTTTTTTGAAAGAGTGGGGACAGTTTATATGCTGTTATCTTTTTTGTTTTGTTTTGTTATGTAAAAAGCTATGTTTCCAAGAAAATATAGCTATTTTATAGAAACCATTTTTGGAATAGTTCAGTTTAGAAAGCAGAAAAGAGAACTAGCAGGGTAATGGTGTAAGTCAGGGTATCTTAGCTCTTCTCTCCTGTATATCAATATCTCCAAGTTCTAAGCACACAGAAATGAAGCACAGTCAGAATGGGAAGGCAGATGGACTCACATTTTTTTTTTTCATATGCTCAGTTTTCTCTGGGAAATGAGGAAGGGGACAATCTCAGAAAAACATGGCAAGAACTACGTGAAAATGAAAAGTGAGATGAACAGAACCAGGAGAACATTGTACTCAGTAACAACAATATTGTATGATGATCAAACTGAATACTTAGCTATTCTCAGCAATACAACGATCCAAGATAAATCTAAAGGACTCATGATGAAAAATGCTACCCATCTTCAAAGAAAGAACTGATGGAATCTGAATGAAGATAAAAGCACAGTTGTTTTTTTTTTTTAGTTTTATTTCTTTGGTCTGTATTTTCTTTTACAAACATGACTAATATAGAAATATATTTTGCATGATTGTATATGTATAACCTATATTAAAATGTTTGCCTTCTTAATGCTGGGCCAGAGGAGAAAAGGAAGAAAATAATTTGGAGTTCAAAATCTTTAAAAAATGAATGTTGAAAACTGGTTTTGTATGTAATTGGGAAAAATAAAATATTTTTTAAATGAATGAATTCCAGGGATGGCAAATCCTGTAGTCTCAAAGCCACATGTGACCCTCTAGATTTTCAAGAGCAGCCCTTTGACTGAATCCAAACTTCACAGAACAAATCCCCTTAATACAAGGACACTCTAAAACCTGGACTCAGTCAAAAGGCTGTACTCAAGAATTTAGAAGGCCACATATAGCCTTGAGGACACAGGTTCCTTAACCCTGATAGGCAGAGAGATATTCTACATTCTAGCATCCTTTACAGATTAGATGATGGATATTTAAGTAGTTAAGTTAATGGATAAGATCTGATTCAAATCAAGAACACTTTCCTTTCATACTTCAAAAAGACTAGCAGAGGAGCAGAACTTCAAATCACAGGAATGACTTCTGGAGCTCAAGTTCTGACCATTAAGACCACTATCATTAGAAAACAGAAGATCCCTTTCATAAAGTAGTATAAGATCTATAAAGCATTTTTTCTCACAATAGCCCTACAAGGATATGCATATTAATATCCTTATTCTAAAGATGAAAAAAATGGCAAAACAGAAAGATCAAATGATTTGACCAGGGTTAGGCAAATCAAATCATAACTCAAAAACTGGCCTCTTTACTTTAAACTAATTATTCTTTTTCATGACGCCATAATCCATTACATTGATGACAATTAAAGGTGTTTTATTATTTTTTCTTTCATTCTTACTTTAAATCATCATGTATTCCATTGCTTTGGAATCTTCCATTTATTTCGATTTGAAAAGTTTTTTTTTTGCTAGTTTTTATGTTTTTTTAGTTCTTACTACATATCAGACATTGTACCAAAAGTTTCAAATGCAAAGACAAAAACAAAACCTAACAAAACAAAAAAAAAAATTAAAAAAAAAAGCCCTTCCCTCAAATTACTAGTATTCTACTGGATAGAAACAGCATGTATATAGATAAATACATGGAAAATATATCAAAAATAAATGCAAAGCTCATTTGATAATTGGGGAGCTCTAGTAATTGGGTGAATTAGAAAAGACCTCTTTGAGATTTCTCTTTGAGATAGCTTGAGAACTGATCCTTTGCTGCCTTTAAAATGGTGACATTTTCAGCGTAGATTTCATTTGTAAATATTCAGTCAGGTCAAGCCACTTTTCCCAATTATTTTTTCTTGAAAGTCCTTTTCACTTCCTCACAAAGTATATACGGGGTACCAACAGGCAACTATGTCCAAATGCCCACCGTTTCTCAATGAGAATAGATTGCTATAAAATGCACCAGCACATCTGTTCCATTCTGTCTCTTTTTCTGTCCTCCATTCAATTTCAGCTACAAATGCTCTCAGGATTATTTGGCTTAGCTAGATCTCCCACCAAGTTCTCACAAAGCTGTTATCCTCGATAGCTTGTCACTTTTTAAATAAGATGATACTACTTATAATCTTTCATAATGGTTTGCAAATAAGTTTTCAAGTGGTATCTCATGTCTTATAACCTTCACATGGAGGATGAATTTATCACAATTAATGCTGATATTTCAAATACAGGCATTACTTTGGTGACAAAAGTAAATCCTGAGAATCTGTTGTGATTCCCTAGAAGAGGGTTGGATCATACATTTTAGGCACTCAAAATGGTATTTGTCTGACTCACAGTGAAAAGCCTCTAAGCTCTATGCCAGTCCTTGAGGGTCTTGAATGCAACAATATTGTTCTCAGATTTTCAAAGCAGATAAGGTATGTAAAATTCTTTCAAGTTCTGAAAGATAAGTGCATACTAACCACACTACATTAATACCACCATCTTTAGAGAACAGAAGATCCCCTTCATGAAGCCAAATATTGACATAATATAAATGTACTAAAGTCAATTATCATCATCATCCATCATCATCACTGGCATCATCATGGAAGCCATGGCTTCATTCATATACCTCTGTTACAATCTGGTAATACTATGTTCCTTTCCAGAGAAAGAAGTATGGAGTAAAACTAATTGCTGACGTGTACTTTGTGCTTTAGGGCTTGCAATTATATTTTACAGATCTCATCTCATTTGATCCCTATAATAGCCTGGAGAGGTAGGTGCTATTATAATTCCCATTTTATAGATGAGAATACTGAGACTGAAATAAGTTGTGACTTTCCCAGGCTCATAAAACTAGGAAGGGTTGTGGAGGTGGGATTCAAATTCAGATCCTTCTGACTCCAAGTACAATACTCTATCTTTTGAGCCAAGTTCCTTCAAAGACTGAGTAATTGATGAATCTATAGGTGATAGTCACCTTTGTACACATCCTTATCTAGCTTATTCAGGGTTGGCTTTTTTGTATTTGTATAGCAGCAATTCCCTTTGTTCACTCTGAATGAACAATGCAATCCCAATTGTTCAGGAGTCACTCAAATCAGTCTTGAGAAGTGAGAGAGCTGACTACTTCCTCCTCCTCCTCCTCCTGCCTTTCATATGCTGTAGCATCTCCTAAATCAGTACAAAAGCAGTCAGGATGACTATGGCACGTGAGGACAGATATACTTTTTTCTTTTCATAAAACTTAATTAGAAACAAAAAAGTACGTCATGACTGTGAGTTGTGAGTGTCTTCCTCAAATCCGTAAATGGATCATTGTAAACTCTAGTTTCTCATTCAGTTAACAAATGAAGCTAAAAAGTGAAATGTAGCTATAGCAGGAGAAGGATATACAAGAATGAACAGTAAGGACACATTAAAGTTGATTCAGCTGAGCTAAGTTTTCTTCTCTGAATTACTCATATTTTTTCACTAGTCCATCATCAGAAAGTAAAAGACAGTTTAGAATCAGAAGAGAGTAGAGAAGAGGGTAGAAGTTGGCACTTAATACACATTTTATCTCCTGACCTACTTTTCTAAATTTATCTCAAACTAAAAACCCTCTAATCTGGCCAGTTTTGAATCTTCTCACCACCACAAACGTATTATTTATTCTCTTTTATCTCAATTTATTCATGCCTAGAATGCTATCAATGGTCCTTTCCAACAAGCAAAATTATAACCATTGCATAAATTTACATATTTATGTATAATTAAAAACTAACCATATATATAATGTGTGTATATGTGTATACTTACATACATGTGTATATGTACGTATAAATGCACATTATATATATATGTATATACACATATATATACACACATACAATTATAGCTTGACACAGGCACTGTCAAGTTAGATTTCTACAGTGAATCTAATCAATATCACTCATGCGGATAGCTCTCTTATCTAACTCCTTTTGAGCATACTATCTGTTTCATAATTACCATATTATTATGTATTCTTCAAATCTCTTTGAGTGTGTGTGTTTAAATGAACCAGTCATCAAGCAGTTAAATACATAATATGTGTCAAGTACTAGTTTAGGCTCTGAGGATATAAAGAAAAAAGTGAATCAGTCCCTGTCCTAAAGCTTGCATCTTTTTTGGTGGACACAATGTAAACACATATGCATGTGTATACATAGACACACATATGTACATATACACATATGCATATATTGTACATATATATATGTGTGTGTACATATATATAAAAGTTGTAGTCATATATATAAATACATGAATAAAATTGAGGCAAGGTAATTTTTTTGGGGGGGAGATGGCACTCACATAAGTATGAGGAAAGGCTTCATACAGGATTACCTTCAGTAAAGACGAAAGCAGACACAACTAGCAGCTATGAGAGACTGAATGTGGTATAGGATGATAGGGAATCACAAAGGGTTGGATGTGACTGAACATCATATAACAACATGATGATCTACTGAATATGAGAGATTAGGAAAAGAAAGGATCCAAAGACAGTTCTGAGACCTTGAGCCTGAAGAATAGTGGCATCAGAATCAAAATTGGGAAGCTAAGAAAGAAGAATAGTAAAGTTTTAAGTATACTGAGTTTAAGGTAACAATGGAAACCCAAAGTGGAAATTTTCTTTTGTAGGCACATAAAGTACTTGTGATTTAAGATCATAGGTGTTTTATAAGCAACAAGATGGGAGACTAGACATTTTGTCTGATCCCCTAAACCTCTCAAAACATTCCAAAATAGAAATTATATGCCAAAGATAACACAACTTTAGCTCTCTCCATGGTGTAGGACACTCAAAATCTAAAAGAAAGGAAAAAAAAAAACCCAAACAACCAAAAACATGTACTTATACTCACTGACCTTGAGCTCAGTCAACATTCTTCCTCCATCTCTCATGCTAGCTGAAGTGAGACTGCTCTAGCAGATTCAAAGATGCAACTTTTAATAAAACTTTTAATAAAGCTTTTAATAAAACCCAACCCCACACTTAGGTCTCTCTTCCCTCTTCCAATGCAGTTAAGACCCAGACTCCAGGCTATAGATATTTGCTTTTTGATGACCAGCAATATGACAACCAGCAACACTAGATCCCTTCTGGAGCAAAGAATGCTCTGGGAGTTGCAATAAACAGCCAGCAATTGAACAGATAATCCCATAGCCCTAGTATTGCAAAGCTCTAAAATGCTAGGACCAGGAAGAACAACCCCAGAGCACTACAGTAGCAGCTGTCTGAATTGCTGTTGTTGGCTCAAAAGACTGCCTGATGGAAAGTACTTAGCTTCTAGCTGGGACCAGTTCTTTCCACTCAAAAGTCAGTTGGGACAGACATCTAGGCTGGTGAACTATTAATTGCCCCATATTGGAGGAGATTGAGAAGCCTCCAAGGAAACTATCATCAGAGGGAAAATAGTTAAAAAGTGAACAACATCAGAAAATAAGGTATGAGTGAATGGGGAGGGGGGGCAGGGGGGCAGGAGGAGAGAGGTTTAAAATTACCAAAGATCTCAGTAAGAAGGAAACTCAAAGACTATGAATATAAGCAGATAACTCAATGGGAAAACACACTCATTACGGAAGAAAGTATGGCCTCCAGATCTAATAAATGAGTTCCAGCATCTGTGAATAAATATTGCAAAACAACGGAAAACAATTTAACATTTGAGGAGACAGAACACCCTGTGGAAGTTGAGGAGAGCACAGAACCATAACACACTGTTTCTGAGTAGTTGGAAAGATAAATGAGAATTATGAGAGCAGAATTTATGGTTTATACAGCAACAGTAATGAACAGAAGAGAATAACTGGAATGTGCAATGGCAAATCTCATCAAAGAAACAGAAGAAAGGATAATTGACTGGGGATGGGAAAGAGAAGCTAGAACAATAACACTAAAAGAAAATATGCTTATTGTGCAAGCAATACATACTGATCTCAAAGATAGGATGGGGAGAGAAATACCTCAGATAACTGAACTGAAGAAGTGAATAAACGCAACAAAGATAACTCTAATTTTGGGAATTCATTTCGAATTAGGCAAATAAAGTGACTAAAATGCCTATACCCTTTAAACCAGTGACTTCATTACTGGGCTCACATACTAAAGAAGCCATAAATAAGAAGAAAGTCCCCATAGACACCTAAGTATTTATCACAGAACCTTTTTGTGATGATAAACATTGAAAACAAAGTGAAAGCTCATTAACCGGGGAATGGTTGAACATTGTGGTGCATGAATATAATCAAAAATTACTCTGCTGGAAGAAATGGCACATGTGAGGTGAATACAGAAAAGCATGGGAAGATCTATATGAACTGATGCAGTGAAATAACCAGAGCCAAGCCCAATAACTATGACAATGGAAATAGAAAGAACACTTGTACACCAATAAGTCAAAAGTGTGAAGGTAGGTCGTACAATGGATAGAACAGTGGGCCTGGAAGCATCAAGGCATCTCTCTCAATATAAATCTAGCCTCAGACACTTAAGAGCTATGTGACCCTGGGCAAATCTCTTAACCCTATTTACCTTAGTCCTTCATTTATAAAATGAATTGGAGAATGAAATGGCAAACCACTCCAATGTCTTTGCTAAGAAAACCCCAAATGAAATCATGAAGAATTGGACACTGTTGAAAAACAACTAAACAGCAACAATACAATGAAAAGTAAATGTAACAGAATTACAAAGATCAATCAGGAATTGAATGACCACATATAAGAGAATGTAATCAATCTGCCTCTTCATGGTCCACAGATTGAATTGGTCTGCACATACTGAACAGGTTTTTGGACTTTCTAATGTGTTGCTTAGTTATTCTGATTTTATTTTCCTCTCCCCCAAAATATTATTTGTTTTATGGCGAGATTCTCTAAGAGGATTCTCTAGGGAAGGACATTATGATAATATAAGAAATAGAAGTTATCCATAAAAGCTTCTTTAAAAAATAAAGTAAATAAGTCCATAGGATCATAAACACCAGCCACACTTCAACTCTCGGAACACAGGTTCAAATATTAGCGCTTTCATTTTATCTTTCCTGGAACAAAGGTTCCATATCTCTTCCCATCTCCATACCATGCTGCCTGCACTCTGTCTATCATTCTCATCTCCCTTGCTGTACCTTAGGTGTATCTGCTTTTTTCTACCAGATTCTTTGTATATGTTGACTTCACCCATTATGATGAAGCTTTTTGGAGGCAAGGACTATCTTGCCTCCTCTCATTTGTAGAATGCCTTTGAAAAGAACAAAAGAAACTTGAAGATAAATCTCATTTTTCAAAGTAGAAAACAGGTCAGAAGAAGTGAAATGTCTTATTCAAGGTTATTCATGTAGCATACATCAGAGGTGGGATTGAAACACAGGTCCTCTTACTCCATACCTAGTACTCTTTCCGTTATAATAGTATTTCATAAAAGAAACTAAAACCTGTCTGCTTTTACAAATTAAAGCAGAAGAGTGAAAATCACAAGGAAATCCTTGTTCTCATATGGTTCATGTTGTCTCGTTTGAAAAGTGATCCTTCCAACTACCCAGAAAATTTCCGGAAAATCATCACTGTCAAGCAAATGGCACCAGAAATGGAATTAAATCTTTGTCAAGTGTAAAGATTAGACCAACTAAGAGCAAAACTGGACCACATCCATCTCCTGTTACTCTGGGTAAGAGAGTGTCACCATAGGGTAAAAACATGCATATGGAAGTCATGTTCCTAATGGAAAATTATCTAACAGTAAATGCCATATCACCAGATTAACTGCTGTGGAAATTACAGTTATGATACTTTACAGCCCAAGTAAATTTATTTCACTATTTTAATGATACTCCTCTAGCAGTATATATTAAAGTTACACCTGGGAATATGTAGAATGCATATAGATACCTGTCATTTTATAATGCAATGTATGTGAGTTCAGAAACCAACATAAACATAGCTTTTAGTTAGGCTTCTTAACTTGCTTTTATGCAGTTCCTTGTACTTGGGAAATTTTACTTCCTCTGAGAACCTTTCTCTGATGACGCAAGCTTATGGGATCTTGCCCTTCCCTTTTTCCTTTTAAATACATTAATGATTACATAATCAGCATAGGGTCCTCTGCTTGACAAAAATACATGTCCTTCTTATATTTCAATGACCTTTTGAAAAACCAACATTTCTTTTTGTCTTATATGTAATAGCACCTAGCACAGGGGCCAGCAAAGAGCAGTAACTTAATAAATGTTTGCTCAACTGATTTGAGTTCTGTGATGCTTTGCTTGATTAAAGAAGAACATTTGAATCAATTTTCCTAGATACTGAAGCACATGGAGTATTTCACATTCCAAACCAAAAGCACTAAACAGATCCAAGAATGGAAATGTGAACCTATTTTCTGAGGAATGGGCCTTTTTTGTTGTTGTTTTTTTTCATTTTAGATATTTGTACAATGTGTTCTATAGCGTATATATTCGTTCCAGCTTTTTTTTTTACGCTAGAACATAAGTTCAATAGAGTCCAGGAATTGAAAGTGGACTTACATGAACTGAAGCTCTATTGATCTGACCAAAAAGATTCTTCCCATGGTTACCTAATACCGTCAGATATTTGATTCCCTTTTTATTGAAATAATTTCATTCCTTGTTTCTTTTAGGAAAGACAAAGTGAATTTTTAATTAGAATATTCCATAAAGCATCTCAAGTAGAACCATTCTTTTTCACTCAGACTACTACTATTTTGGAAGTTTGGGCCCTCATCCTCTATTTTTGTATTCTACTGTAATATCCTCCTAATTGATCTCCTTGCTTCTATTTACTTCCCTCACTAATGAATTCTCCATACACTTTCTGTGCTGATCATCCTAATACATGTATCTGTTCACAATACCCCTATAATCAAAAACTTTGATCAGATTTCTATTGCCAACAGGATAAAATACAAAATTTTAGAGAAGCATTTAAGGGCCCCTATAATTTGTTTTCATCCTACTCTTTTGGGCTTTTATTTTGTGCTGTTTTTCTTCAGGCTCTCAGATCTAACCAAAATGGAACCCTAGTTCTTATCCTACATCTTCCCATTTCTTTCTTCATATTGGGCTCTTGTGGTTCACAGGCTCAAACAAAACATTAGGCAACTTTCCTGCCATGAAGCTTTCCTTTGGTCCTTAGCTGAAACTGATCTCTCTCTCTCTCTTTGAAATTTATTATAACATTTGTTGGGATCTCTGAAAACAGATTTGTATTCTCGTCTATGCTATGTGTATTACTTATATGTTTTATGATACTTTTTATACTGATATCCCTTATGATTAGAGATAAAATAATTTTTATCTCTGTATTCTCCAGTACCTAACACAATACAAACCTTACCAATGTTTGTTGAACCAAGTTGAATAAAATTTAATTGAATCAAATTTAGTGGAAGATGTTGCCGTGAGGTAGAAATCTACCATCTGTTTGCTTAACTTGTTTTTTATAGCACCTAAAATTAATCTATGAAACAAATATTTCATAATTATAAAAAAGGATTGATTTGAGTCAATAAGCATATATTAGATACTTTTTACATGTAAGCCATGGTCCCAGATGACAAAGACAGAAAGATAAGATGAAAATAGTTCCTGACCTCAAGGACTTCACATTTTATTGGAATGATGATTTACTTTCCTTTTCAGTATCTAAGTAATACCTAAGGTTTGGAGTTTTCAAATCAATTTTACAATACTTCTGTTACTTTGTCCTTTCTCATTTTTATTCATAAAGAATGATGTATAATATTTCTTCCTCTAGTAGATAATTTGTTTAGACCCAATTTTTGCCTTATTCTCCAGGGACAATCATAGAGTGGCAGAAAAATGGCCAAAGGCCAAAACCTCTCATAATATACAGAATATCTGTAGACATCCTCTCTGTCTCACTTAAATCCAATTTATACGTGAATCAAAAGATATCACCCATACCATTTTATCATTTTGCCTCTCTCAAAGTCCTGTGGTGACAGGCAAGTGATGAAGCAGCAGGTAAGAATACACTGGGAGCTGTAATCACAATCCTATCCACAGGCAGCCCAGATCATAAGGTCATCTTCTCACTGGAAGCAGCAGTGGAATTCAGCAGCCCCCTGGGTGTCTGAGTAACCTTTAAAGGATCATCCTGTTCACCTCCTGATGTGAGGAAAGGGCTAGAAAGGGTGCCCTAAAATTTTCTGCTTACCCAACCCTGGTCTAATTACCCACTCTGTGGTTGAAATGCAAAAAAGAAAAAAATTACAAAAATGTCTGCATAGACAATTCTATTCACCATTAGCACAAGAAATGTGTGCATGCTTATAGACAACATGAAATCCAGTAGACCTGGGAGATGAACAACTCTTGTTGCAAGAGAACTCAGCAGGTATTACTTCCAAATAACAGTTCTGAGTGAAACAAGGCTGGCAAATGAAGGCCAGCTTAGGGAAATTGGAGCTGGATACATATTTTTCTAGAGTGGCAGCAGTGAAAGGAAGCACTGGTATAGGTTTTGCAATCAACACTAATCTAGTCAATGCCTACCAAAAGGAGTAAACAACAGACTCATGAAAATGTGATTGCCATTTGGAGGAAAACATCACACCATCATTATCAGTGCCTATGCTTCCACCATAATGAACCCTGATTAGATCAAAGAAAAAAAATTATGTAGACCTGGAGACCCTTATCATCAATATGCCAAAAGAGGTATTTATAGCAGCACTCTATGTAGTTGCCAAAAACTGGAAGTCAAGGGGATGTCCATCAATTGGGGAATGGCTGAATAAATTACGGTATATGAATGTAATGGAGTACTATTTTACCATAAGAAATGATGAACAAGAAGACTTCAGAGAGGCCTGGAAGGACTTATATGACCTGATGCTGAGTGAAAGGAGCAGAACCAGGAGAACTTTATGCACAGCAACGACCACAGTGTGTGAGAGTTTTTTCTGGTAGACTTAGATTTTTGTAATAACACAAGAACTTCTTACAAAAAAAAAAAAATCCCAATGGTGGATCTCAAGGCAAAATGCCTTCCACACTCTGAGAGAGAAATATGGAAGTCACTCACATAATGTAGCAGATCATGTTTGTGTATGTGTATGTGTTTGTGTATCATGTTCTGATTTGTTATACGATTTCTTTCATTTATCTTAGTCTGACTACATAGCATGAATATAGTGAAAATATACTCAGTAGGAAAGTATATGTAGAATCTATACAGAATTGTATGCAGCCGTGGGGAGGGAGGGGGGTATTGGGGGGTAGGTGGGGGGGGATAAAAAAAATATGCCAAAAGAGGACAAGCTTATAATTCTGGATAACTTTAATGCTAGAGTAAGCTCATGCTATCAGATTTGGCGGGGAGTCCTAGGGCAGAGTGGAGTTGGAAACAGCAACAGCAATGGTCACTTACTGCTGAAGACTTGTGCTTCATATGACCTTCTCATCCTCAACACTGTCTTCCATTTACTTAAAAGCATTAAATCTTTGGATCCACCCTTGCAGCAAACATTAGCATCTAATACACTATGATGATTAAGAAAAGAGACAGACAAGACAGGAGAGTGACAAAGTCTATGTGTAGTGCAGAGTTCTGGACAGATCATAGACTTATCTTCTCCAAGCTAAATCTTTGCATTCAAAAAAAGTGGTGTCCCCAAGGCAAAATGACTGCCAGAAGAATTAATGTCAACAAATTAGAGCTCTTCTCTGAGCATGAACAGTTTATTGCTAACTTGGAGGGAAAGTTGAGCCAACCCAGAGTTGGCAACAGTGGAGCAGAAAAGGAGTGGGCAGCTTTCAGAGATCTGGTGTACAGGACTGCTTTTGTCTATCTGGGTTAGAATGCTTGCAAACACTAAGACTGGTTTGATGAAAATGATGGGGAAATTCAGAAGCTGCTAAATGAAAAGTGAGAACTTCACAGGGTTTATTAGTAGAACAGTTCATCCATCTCTAAGAAGGCAACATTTAATTCCATCAAAAGTAAAGTGCAAGCAAAGCTTAGAGAGATGCAGGATTCCTGGCTCAGTAAGAAGGTAGATGAAATTCAGTTTTATGCTGATAGTAACAATCTAAAGAGCTTTTATGATGCCATGAAAGCTATTTATGGACAATAAACCTATAGTGCATCACCACTACTCAGTACTGATGGAGCCACATTGATTAGTGATAAAGACATGATTCTAGAGAGGTTGGCTGAACACTTCCAGTGCTCTTAACAGACCATCATCAATCAATGATGAGACCACTGCCTTTTTACCTCAGGTTGAAGCCAATCTCTCCCTTGCTGCAGTTCCAACTGAAGAAAAGGTTTCGAGGGTCATCAGGCTCCTTTCATGTGGCAAAGAACCTGGTGCTGATTCTATTCCAGTTCAGATTTGCAAGGTAGGGGTTCTATTGCTCATAGACAAGCTGACTGAAATTATCCAGATTATATGGCAAGAGGAGGTTATTCTCCAGGAGTTCAAGGATCATTGTCCATCTCTATAAAGGTAAAATAAATAGATGGCCTGTGACAATCACAGGAGATAGTATCTCTCTTAATAATTGCTGGTGAGATTCTTGCCAGAGTCCTTGACAGGTTGATCCTGCACCTGGAAGACTGTCATTTGAGAGCCAGTGTGGCTCCTGAAAGGGATGAGGAACTGTCAATATGGTATTTTGTGCCTGACAATTTCAAAAGAAATATCAGGAGCAGAACAGAGGTCTGTATACAACATTTATAGATCTGACCAAGACCTTTGATATTGTTAGCTGTGGGGGATTATGGAAAATTAGGTCAAAATTTGGTTGCCCTGAGAATTTCATCTGCATCATACATCAATTTCATGACAGCGTGCTTGCTTGGCTTATGGATAAGGAGCAATGTTCTTGTGCTTTCCTAATCACCAATGGAGTGAAACAAGGTTGTGTGCTTGTTCCTATGCTTTTTAGTATGATGTTTTCAGTCATATTGTCAAATTCTTTCAATGAGAATGAACATCACATCAAGGTCAACTACTGCAATGATGGTAAGTTCTTCAATTTGAAAAGGCTACAGGCCAAAAACAAAGTAGAGGGAGTGCTGGTGCATGATTTTCTGTTTGTAGATGAGTGTGAGCTCAAAGCAACCTTTGAAGCTGAGATGTAAGAAAGTATGGATCGATTCTCTGCTACTTGTGCTAATTTTGGCCTAACAATTAACACCAAGAAAACATAGGTATTCCATGAGGCTCCATCACACTATCCATATGTAGAAACATTGATTACAACAAATGGAGAAGTTTTGAATGCTGTTGGTAAGTTCACTTTAGCATACTTTCTAGACATGTACACATTAATAACGTGGTTGACATATGCATTGCCAGAACTAAATCAGTTGTTTGGAAGGCTCCAAAGGAAAATATGGGAGAGAAGAGGTATTAGACTGACTACCAAACTTTAGGTCTATCAAGTCATGCTGCCCTCATTGTTGTATGCCTGTGAATCCTGGATAGTATATCAGTGCCGCGATAGGAAAGTGAATTGTTTTCCATTTGAATTGTCTTAGGAAGATTCTGAAGTTCATCCAGCAGGATAAGATGCTGAGCTCCTTTCTCCAACTAAACTGCCAACCATTCAAATTCTGCTTCAGAAAGCACAACTCCGATGGGCTGTCCAGATTGTTTGAATGCAAAAGTATGCTTACCAAAAGGACTTTTATGGAGAACCCACACAGGGCAAGCATTCACATGGTGGTCAGAAGAAGTAATACAAGGACACTCTCAAAGTCTCTCTTAAGAACTTTGAAATTGATTGCAAGATGCAGGAGACAGTGGAGCAGGACTGTATGGCCTGCCACACCCACATCAAAGAAAGTGCTGTGCTCTATGAGCAAAGCAGAAATGAAATAGTTCAAAAGAAACACAAGATGCACAAATTTAGAGAATCCATCCCAAATGTTCACATGGACTACTGGTACCTGATCTGTGGTAGAACATTCCAAGCTTGTATTGGTCTGTTCAGTCACTGTCGGACACACTGAAACTTGCCCCTAGCATAATGATGTTATTTTTGTCCTCTTCAAGAACAAGGATAACAATTAAACCAAGACATCAACTTAGCCATTGACATTCTAAATGTAAGGTGCTTGTCTGATGACTAAGTTAACATAATGCTAATGGAATTGAATTATGTCTGGCTTGGCATTCTTAATATAATTGAAATCAGAAGACAAAAAGAAGTTGTGGCTAAAAGGAAGAATGGGACATAGATTCTCCTTTGAGAGGAAAATAAAAGAGTTGGTGGAGCTGGTTGTATTGTATGTCTGTAAATATATAATATTGTAAAGTCAATGCAGCATTTCATACAACACTTGGCTATCCCATGTCGAAGTGTTCATGATAAATATTTGGGGAAAAAAGTCCAATAAGCATTATTACAGCTCATGTGCTAGCATCTGTTACAGAGAATGAGGAAACAAAGAAATTATTAGAATACGAAGACAAAAAAAGCTGAATGCGTGATTCAAGAGTAAGAAACAAAAAAAGCCAAAGATTTATAGACATTATTGAAGATTCATACTGATATATTCCAAATAATTTCTCCTTGGAGAAGATTGAGAAACAATGTACATAGAGAGCACGATATAATGGGCAAAAATGAAATTGATTTTATTTAAACAGACATGTCAGACACAATGGATGACTAATGTGGAATTCATTTTTGAATCAAGAATCTGTCTGGTAAAACCACCAAATTGTAATAGCAAAGATGAAAAACAATAAGAACTTTCAGGAAAAAAATTAAATGAAAAGATATGGCACTCATCTGAGGGAAGCTCAATGTGAATTACTTTAAATAATATGTTGACACCAAAAATGGTGAATGAATAAAAGAATGGATGTTAGATTATCTCTGTTTCTTAAATAAGTTTAATAAATATCAGCCAGTTCCCAAAGCTAAGAGACATGAAGAATCTCTGCAGGTCATCACAATTTCATTCCTGGATGATTGCAACAGCATTTTCATTGGTCTTCCTCATATAAGTTTCTTCGCACTCCTCAATGTAGCTGCTAAATTGATTGTCCTAAGCATAGTGACTGTGTCCTCTCCTTATTCAAAAAAACTCTGGTAGCTCCCTGTAATCTTCAGGATCAAATATAAAAACTTCTGTTTGACTTTTGAAGTCTTTCACAACCTGGTTTTTCTTCCTTTCCAATCTTCTTACACTTCATTCCCTTTTACATACTCTATGATACTGACCTCAGTGCTGTTCCTTCACAACTCCATTCTTAAACATAGGCTCCTGCTCTTCCCTCCCACCCCCCATTGCCTGTCCCCACTGCTTTTGGTGTAACTCCAGTTGCAAAGTCCATTTTTTACAGGACTCTGTCATTACTAGAAATGAATGCCCTGCCTTCTACTCTTGCCAGTTCACCTCTACCAATGATGAGAGAGTGCCAGTGGGTTTTGGGACTGTAATTTATTGAGATTCCACTGAGAATTACTGGGATTGCACTAGATTTGTCCTTCTGGGTAGATTGTTCAAAGCATGTGCAAATATTCCCTTCCTCTTTGTAGTCAACCATATGGAAAGTTTGGGGAACTGCTTTCAGTTATGCATGACTGAGGGTTTTGCGGTGGGAAATGCCAAAATCTCTTAATTGTCTGCAGAGCTAAAAAAAGAGCTGATAACTCAGTTGTACAAAATGAGCTACTTAAAAAAAAATTCTCTTGCCCTTCTTTTACATCTGTGAGTTGTGTGGACTATTCAAACTATATCCCGAGGGTTCCTTGAGGGAAAATCCCATACCTCTTTTTTCCATTTCTCATTTGGCTTCCATGGGGTAATGAATATAGCTCTTGACTAAGTAAGTCTAAGCATGTTATTGGACTGTTGGTTTTGGTCGAGCAGGCTCCTTTTTCTCACTAAAGTAGCCTTATGAGTTACAAATTTATGGAAATCTTCAAGTGCTCAGAAAGCAGCAACCACAAAAGTGGTTTGATAAATTGTTTATCCATCACCTATGAAAATTATGAAATTGTACCTGGAATAGTATGTATTGAAGTTATATCACTGAGCCAATTTAATATCTGTGGACCTTAGATTTTAAGATTTTATTTTTCTTTCCTAAAAGGTTAATAGGCAATAGGGATATCTATTAGTAGGAAGGCTTGCAAAAAGGAGCCAATATTTTTCTGGATTTTCAGTGAATTATTCTGGGTTAATTTAAGTGAGACTCCAGAATGTAACTATTCTCAATTGATTTCTGGTCCAAGATGGAATTTAACTAGAAAGGATGAATAGTATAAGGCCTTTTATGTGCATATTGTTAACTATTATTGCTAGCATTAAACTGTAATTAATAAAATTTGATATTTAAGGTAAAATCTCTTGGGACTACATATTGATATTGTTCTGACTTTTGATATGATTGTTTGAGTTGTCATTAAGCCAAGAATTCACCATTCAAAGAAAATGTCATGTGCTGCCTAAAGTGAGTGTGCTCTGAAATCTGCCACTAGAAAAGTAGAGGGAACAATCCTGTGTAGGGAAAAAGGCCTCTAGACTCAGTTTCCCATTGTGTTATTTTCTTTCTGAACAGGAAATTTTCCCACCTGGTTAATTTCAAGCCTGACTATAATAACATGAAAAATAACTTGGAACTTTGCTACCTAATTAGCTGTTCCAAAATAAAGGTAGACTATGATTCTTACCTGGAATCAAACAGAGCTAAGGGAATTTTTCTCTATTATGTTAATGTCAGGTCAGTCTGTATTCTTGAAGAGACAGTCTTAATATTGTTAAAACCATGTCTGATTTTTTCCTTTTCATAGCAAATTAATGTAACCAGGACAGGTAAACTATAAAAGTTTTATTTTTTGTTGTAATACTCAAACATCTCTGAGTTATTATAATGGGAGGCAAGTGTGAAAGAGCTTACTGTTTCTATTCTGATTTTGTGGTTGAGTTCCTATCCTAAGCAATAGGGTGAATGAGGTCTTAGACTTGCTGTCTGTTTCTATGTTAATGATTATGCATTTATGTGCAGCATCAGGTCTTCACAGTATCATCTCTTTTCTAGATGTTCCAATTTATACTTTTATATGTGTGTAGAGAAATAGGTATAGATAAATATCTATCTGTCTATCTATCTATCTACATCTTTTCATCAGAGGGGGGATAGGATAATAGGAGAAAAATGTGACAAGATCTCAATCAAGGATATTATATTTAAAATTACATTAATACTTGAAAAAATAAATAATTTTTTCTTGTTTGAAGTCACTGTTTGATAACATTAAGAAAGAGAAGGGTTAATTTTACAACTCATGAATCCTTTTTTAAGATTTTTTTTTTTCAGACTGTAGCTGGCATTATCTATAATCAGTAATAGAATTCAGGTAAAGAAAGAGCAAGTCATATGTAAAAACTGAAATTATCTGAAGTCTCAGGTAAATGATGGGTTCCTAACTTGATGTTCTTATAAATAGGATTAACTCAATAAAACTTGAGCGTTTTTCACCATATGAACTAGTGATTGGAAACTCAAACTTAGGAGGCTATGCTAGGTCAAACAAAATTGTCTTAAGTCCTTATCACTAGCAGATTTTAGGGGCATTGACTAGTGAACATCTGTTAGTTACTTGAACCTCGGTAAGTGGATCTACTAGGAGAAATACCCCTCTAGAGCTGCCTTGAGAATAAGACCCATGCCAGAATTTCCAAGGAAAAATGTGAACAGGGATCAGATGATTATATGGGACAACAAAATTCCATTATAAAATATGCGGATTGAATGGACATTTGGAGTGGGATTCCAGGAATAAGGAGACTACATTATTTAATATTAATGATTGTTGTTGTATTTGCTCTTGATTTGCTATTTCCTGGTATTAACATTTGCATACAAGAGAGGTATGCTTTAATTCATTTTATTTATTGTTTGGGGATCAGGATCATTTTTCCTGCAACTTTCAGTTAACTAAAAGTCTCTTTTCTGTTAATATTAGTCTCACCTGACTAAAACTTGACTTATGGAGTAATAATGTTAACTGTTTGACATTCCTCAGATAGGAATTAAAGGGAAAGTTTCAGTTTCCTAAGATGGTTTAATTATTTATTAGCTGAGTATGGGGAGGAATTTAATGATGCCTAGTTTTCTTGATTATCTTGATGATATGAAAAATTTCCCTTCTCAATCAGTCCATTGTGAACCATCTATATGTAATTTAATCTGTAACCTGACTTAGTTTACCTTTAGAGTTTGTTTAACAAGATTTGTCCCATTAGAGGATGTATGAGATTATCACTGCTTAATTAAATTTGTTCAGCTTTTTTGACATTGGAGGAAGCATGAGATTGCATATATATATGTATATACACATCCATCTATCTATCTATCTATCATCTATCTATCCATCCATCCATCCATCCATCCATCCATCCATCCATCCATCCATCCATCCATCCATCCATCCATCTATCTATCTATCTATCTATCTATCTATCTATCTATCTATCTATCTATCTATCTATCTATCTATCTATCTATCTATCTATCTCCATGGGCTTATGCGATTTTCTTGGCTGATGCTTTTAATGGGAAATGAGAAAACTCCCTTCATTGTGTAGTTCACTTGTTTTCCAGTATAAATTCCCTAACACCCAACCCTTGAAGCTCAAATCAACTTTTCTGACCATTAGAGGTTGGGAGAAGTTTGCCAGCAATCTGGCTTCTAACTTTCCTTACAGTGAGTCTGTTAAACTTTAAACAAGATAGCTAGTAAGTGAAAATAATCTCTCCACTGACTCTAGTTATTTTAATAAACTTCCTTTAAGATTTTAACCTAGCTCTCTTTTTTATGAGAATGTAAGGCTTTAATGTCTCCCCAAAGAAGATGAATTATCTGGGAAAGACTCCATTATTTGCTAATATTGTTTAAACTTAGATTTAACTTGTTATGCTGATTCGGAAACCCTCCAGGGAAGGCAACTGTAAGGAATGCTTAGACTCCATCCAGTGATTGTTTAGGGTCTGTTGAGTTCTTAGTTTGGGTCCTCTCAAAACTTGTGTTTTTGGCTATGTCTCAATTTTATTGAATGTTTATACTTTTCTGCTAATATGCATATCAAGCAAACCACTTTGTGGACTGTCCAAGAAGCTGCTTGTCTTTATGCCCTTGACTGAACTTAGTAAGATGTAAACCTCATGTAAACTTGGGGAAGGAACCACATTTACCCCCTACACCTTTCTCCTTTGCGTAACTGTCAAAAGTCTAAAACTTCCTAGGCTTTAGAATTTGTTCTTCCTCTAATAGCTGGCACCAAGGGAAACTTATAATTGGGAAGGCCAGTCAAAAGAAAAAGGATGAAATTTGGTTGTTTGATTGGACAGTGACCAGAAAAGGTCAAATATAAACTGTCTGATTAGCAAAATTGCAAAAATGTTTTTTTTTAAATATAAATATTAACTTCTCATCTTATTAGAGTTATAAGGTTTCATAAAATTTTATTTGATTTATCCTATTAATGCATATACTATGATTCTTTATGCTTAATTTTTTTGTTATTGTTAATAAAAATAAACTATTTATCTAATTTATATTATACAGTTTGAGGAAAATCCTAGACTTGTGAACCATAGCTATTACAATAATTAGTATCATTCAAAGCACAGTAAGTGGAGAATTGTTAATAAGAAAAATGAATGTGAAAAAATGAAGACCCTGTCTAATCCCCACCAGTAGAGTTAAGATGTATGGGACTGAGATCAATACCTTAGCTGAAATGATTGGGTAGAAGACAGTAAGGAGCATGGACCTCTGCTGCTGTGGGGTCAACTCAGCAGTCTCTCAAATTCTACTTATTTATTTGTATTTGTGTCTACTTATTTATTTGTATCCGGGAAAGGCTTGACATGAGGCAGGAACCTTGTAAGACTTGTACTTCCAGTTGAGTCTTGACTATCAGTTGAAAACTACAGAGAGTATGGTTTCAGATATTCTAATGGGAAAGGATATAGGGAAGATGAAAGGTATCAGCAGACCAGATGATTAATGGTGAGTTGTAAGAACAAAGATTATGTTAAAGTGTTCTAGGGTAGAACAGCTAGGTGGCACACTGGGTAGAGTTCTGAGCCTGGTGTCAAGAAGACTTGAATATAAATCTGGCCTCAGACACTTACTAACTGCGTGACCCTGGGCAAATTGCTTAACCCTTTTACTTCAGTTTCCTCATCTATGAAATGAACTGGAGAAGGAATTGGCAAACTATTCCAGTATCTTTACCAAGAAAACCCCAAATGGGTTCACAAAGAGTTGGACAAGACTGAAATGACTAAAGAACAAAATTCCATAACACACAGACACATTTATTAATAGCACAGATAAAAAGGGAGTAGTAGATGGCATCTCTCAGAGATGTGTTTACATGCATATGTATGTATATACCTACACATTCATCTACTATACACAAATATATGTATTGGTGCATATATAATTATGTGTGTATATACATACAAACAATCACATTTTAGGATGTAGGATCCCCTTAACTAGTCTTGTCTCTGTCATAACTTGAGTAGTGTTGGCCATCTACCATGTCTACCATAAGCAATAACTACAATAGGTTGAGACCTTTTTTGTTCCCACACCAGGAAGTTGCATCAAGGAAACTGGGGCTAATCAGGTTGGGGGAGGAAGGAAGTTATATTAGGGTCTGGGAAGTTATGACAAGAATGCTGTTCTACCACATAGGATATGGTCAATAGTTAAACATTTGATGGTTTTATGGTCATTACTGAAAATGAGATTTATTTATTTTACCAGTTTTTATCTTTATTGATATATAGTATCAAATGATTTGGGAGGATGCGCTAATCCCCTATGTTACTACCTTACTAAACTCATGTTAATTCAAGAGTACCTCTATCTTAAAAGATCTGAACTTGTCCAGATAAGTCCACTCAAGGGTGCCTCCATGTCAGGTGAACTGGACCTCCTCTAAGGACCCATTGTAGGTTTATTTATGTAGCCTAGAAGTCAGTTAAATTCTCCAAGTCCTAGGTTTCTTTATTTGCAGATGAAGACTGCATAACATATAATTTCACTTCCAACCCTAAACTTATGATCCTATTAACTTAGTATTGAAAAGCAAATCTTTCTTAAGTCTCGATGACATTAAACTATGACAATCGTTGTTCTTCACCCCAGCTATTGACAGTATTCAATCTGTGGACATTCACCGGGAGGTATTATTTATCATTTGAATAATGTTTTACACATATCTTGCTTATTTCCAGGAATACTAGTCTTGAGGTAACATTACTAGTTCACAAAATTAAAGTTTTCCTTGAAAATTAGTGCTTTGTATTTTTTTCCATGAAAAACAAATCAAGTATCAGGACTCTGTTGTTTCAACCATTGTACATATTCAGATTTGGATTGGAAACATTTCTGAGTTCCAAATGCCAGCAAAATATCTTGTTTCATAGCAATTTATTTGACGAGTGTGGGTTAGGGCAGGAGGAAGAGAAAGGCCTTGCTATTTTTTAAACATATATTGATAAACATTTCATAAGCTTAGTATGTAAAACAGTTTATTAAACATTTTTAAAAGACTTACATTGAATTCCTGTAATACTCTTTTAGCATTTTAGAAATTATAGAGAAGGAATGAATCTTTTTCTAAAATGTCACAAACTGAAGTACAAAGAAAGCTGGTGTTATCCATCAATCTACCTAATGAAACACCAACTAATGACCTAACACTAGAACAGATTTGTCACACTGACATATCTTCCATCTGTTGTCTACGTAGTATCTATATCTGTAACCACAGCTGAAACCATTCAGACTGAATGTAGCCATTATGTTTCAGAAGCAAAAATAGAGTAGGGGAAAGGAGTAGCTAGCCTAAAATAATCTTGAAATAACTTTTCATATCCTCTGTACTCAAAATTTACTTAACTTTACTCAAATACTGTTCATCATTTAATTGTTCAACAAATTATTATCGCCTAAATATTTCTGGTCTGCATAACTTAAGATATATCTTGTGTCTTTTGAAAGGATAGAATATTCTAATTTTTTTTAGATCAGTGAGTATCCGTTTAAAAAAAGTAAGATTATGCCAGTAGCCCATATTTATATATTGTCACTAAATACTTGCATATGTAGTCCATATAAGCTCTGAGAATCATTATGCCCAAGTCCCACTTGCATTGATGAGTCAAGTTCCCATAGGTAAGAGTTGGTACTCCTCACTCTCTGAGTTTTTAGGGTGCCCCAGAAGCGCAGCAGAGTTTTCTTTGATGCCAAAATAGCTCAAAAATCTTAATTGCTGTCTCTTCTACCATGAATATTGGTGCTTTGTTAATTAGTGAGCCAGACTTAATTAGCAAAATCTAATTAAGGGATATTTACTAAGATAGTACAAAAAAAAAAGTCTGTAACACTTTCATAAGTACATTCATAATCCCAGGAAAAGAAGTGGAGATCAAGCTTAGGGCATATGGGGCAAAGGAGTAAATAGCAGCTCTATATTACTTAGCTATCTTTCTCTCATTGTCAGGGAGTGCTTGAGAAATTCCTTCTAGGAATTTACTTTTTTTTTTTTTTGCTAGGGTCTTTTTTGACTCATGAATTTATATCCAGTCTGCTCTTCGTTCCTGATGCAGACACTACTACCCACTGGCCCTTCCCAGAACACTGCTGATAAGAAAATGAAAATATTCCTTGACATCTGAAAGTTGAAACATCCCTACCCCCTGAGGAGGAGAAGGCCAAGACTGAGAGCAAAGCCTCCCCATCCCATCATGATTTATTCTCAAAGGTGACTCTCTCTTTTCACAAATGCTCTATAATCTTGAAATCTCTCTTGGCCTGAACTGGTTCAAATTTTATGGAGAACACCAAGAGTGTGAACAAGTTCCTCTGTGATTCTGAAGACTCTTCCTGTGCAGTCATTTGTATCTCATTCAGTGACTCATAATAGAATGTAAAGTGATCAAGGTCTTTTCACGCTTAATTGGAATGCCTTTGGTTGATTTGATTCAAATGAGATATTTTCAGGTTCCCACTTGGTTAAGGAACCAGAGCTTTCTATTTGATCATTTACTTCAGATAGGGTAAGGGTAACTTTATTGGTTTACGCACACCTTATGGACAGTGAAAATGTCTTTTTAATTACGTAGATGAAGTAACTATGCAAAGAGAAGTTAATTTTACCCAAGAAGATATGACCAGTAAGTGGGGATCAAACCCAGGCTTTCTATTTTCAAAATGCATTACTTTTTCTAATGTAATAGTTAATCTAGCTTTAAAACCAAATGGCTTACTAAAATCTTTACAAAGTTTTGCTTGTCAATAAGGTTGAGATTTTGACTAATGGAATTTCAGATTTAGGAATGCATCTTTTCAGTTCCCTCTTTTGTTAAAGTGCCTGAGTCCCAAGGTTAATTCTAATTTACTCACAAAGTCAGGTTATATGCATTTTTAATTTCCTATGGGTAACATTTGCAATTTGAATTATTAGACTGCAAAACCCTCCTAAAATCTACATTGCCTTTTATTTGATTCCAGGAGCATTTGACCCAGTATTCCTATTATAAAAAGTAGTTTATGGCAAATGTTAATTCTATTGATTAGATTTAGTTCTTTTGAACAGATGCCATAATAACAAAGAAATATTTATAACTGTAATCCCAAATAAATGCTTTATCTAAGTGCTTTGCTATGGTGTAATTGTCTGAGGAAGCTTTTTTGAATAGTAGGCAATTAGGTAATTAAAATAAATTTTATTGAAAGAAAAGACACTTGGATTTTATCCATTAAAAGGTAGTTACTAAAGAATATACCCTAAATAAAGAGAAAAGGCTAAGCCCCTTTGCTGTGCAAAGCTAATGACTAAAGCTGCAAGGTAACACATTTATGATATTTGGGGGGAAAATGTCATAGCCAATTCTATTCAATATAACAAACATTGATCACTACTTAGGTACAAAATGAGTATACCGTCTTGTTCTCAAACATTTTATTCTCTAGTGATAGGAGAAATAAGATATAATCCACTTATCCCAGTGCTTGACAAAAAATGTTAGCAACCATCATCATTATGATCATCACCATCATTAGTGGTGGTAGTGATGGTGGTAGTAGGGGCAGCTAGATGTTGCAATTGTTAGACCACAGGACTGGAGTCAGGAATACTCATTTTTGCATTTTTGTGAGTTCAGATCTGAACTTTTACTAGTCCTTACTAGCCTTGTGATCCTGGGCAAGTCACTTAACCCTATTTGCCTCAGTTCTTCATCTGTAAAATGAGATGGAGAAGGAAATGCCAAATCACTCCAGTATCTTTGCCAAGAAAACCCCAAATGAGATCATGAAGAGTCAGACATGACTGAAAAATGATTGAATGTAGTAGTAGTAGTAGTAGTAGTAGTAGTAGCAGTAGTAGCAGCAGCAGCAGTAGTAGTAGCACTACCAAGCAGTAGAAGTAGCAGCAACAGTAGTAGTAGTAGTAGGATTACTAGTAGTCAAATAAAATATAAAGTGTTTGGGCAGATATTAAGTTCCCATTCCTAGATCTGTAGATGTTGTCACGGGACTCGTAATCATAGATGATGAGGTGTTGATGAGTTGACAAAGTAAACTTTCTTAACTGGTGTATTGCCAAGGTAATATTCACAACACTGGTGATGACAATGAATATGCCAGTATAGTACTCTATCACAAAGTATAACAGACTCTCCATACAGAAGGCAGAAGAAAAAAATGCTTATTCAGAAACCAGAAAGCCAAGTCCCCAAACCAGAAAGCCAAATTAGTTCTAGTAGCCAAGAAGTCAATACATATTAGCATTGCAGGGGACAAAGGCATTTCCAAGTCTCCCTCCCTCCCTCCCCCCACCCACAACAAAGAAACAGATGAACAAATACTCACCAGTCTAGCTGTCTGCTTGCCTGTGTCCTTCCCAGTTCTGACAAACCTGACCAACTTCCTCCCAGCTCTGCTCCACCCTTCCTGTTCCATCTGTTCTGCAATCTCCCCACACTACATGTGACTTAGGTTTCCATATGATTTAAGCAAGTCACATGGGCCTATTAATGAATGGGAAAGATTTTCCCATTTAAATGACCATTACAACTGGCTGTTGTGCAGTTGTTTGGTCATAACTGACTCTTCCTGACCCCCATGGACCACACAGCAATTCAGGTCCTTTTATCCTCCCTGTTTCTCAAGGACTGTCTGAGTTCATGTTTATTGTTTACATGATACTATCTATTCATCTCATCCTCTGTGGTTCCTTTTATTCTTTTTGTCTTCAATCATTGCCAACATCAGCAACTTTCCCTGTGAGTCCTGTCTTCTCATTATGCAGCCACAGTTTTTAAGCTTCAACTTCAGTATTTGACTTTTCAGTGAATAGTGTAAATTAATTTTTTTAAATATTGACAGATTTGTCCTCCTTGCTATCCCAGGGACTCTCAAAAGTCTTCTCTAGCACCACAATTTGAAAGTGTCAATTCTGCAGTACTCAGCTTTCCTTATAATCCAGCTCTCACAGTCATACATCACTACTGGGAAAAATCCTTGCCTTTGTCAATATGGTTCTTTGTCTGTAAAGCAATGTCTCTTCTTTTTAGTATAGGGTCCAGATGTGCCATATATTTCCTTCTAAGGAGCAAACATCTTTCAATTTCATAGTTACAGTTGCCATTTGCAGTGATCTTTGAGCCTAAGAATATAAAAATCAGATACTAAGGCCATTTCTTCTCCCTCTTTACCAGAAAATGATGAGACCATTTGTCAAGATCTTAGGTTTTTTAAGGTTAAACTTCAATCCAACTTTTATAATTGAGTTTTTCATCCTCATCAAGAAGCTTCTTAATCAATTTTTCACTTTCTGCTACCAGAGTAGGAATCCAGAGTTGTGAAACAAAATGATCCATGAGACAAATTCATTCAGTGATCCATGAGACAGAATCATTCTTTGAGGAAAACAGAGATTTTTTTCTCTCTACCTTGGCAACAAAGCTGTTTGGTCAATAGGAGACATGTCATTGGGCAGTTGGAGAATCAGTTTGAAAGAACTGAAGCTACATTTTGGGAGATGCCTTCTCCAGAGAGAAAAGAAGAAGCAGTCACTTGAGGCCAGAAATAGCTTCATAAAGTATGACCCCTGGCAATTGAGAAGAGACCTAGTTAGATCCATGTAAGTGATAGCCCTGACAATAGAGACTAAAGTTGTATTGAGGGCAGCCTCTGGGAATTGAACTGAGTGACCCACACAGCAGAATCATTGAACTAACAGAGAGAGTTTTATGGGCACAACGAGAAAAGAAAGAACATGGAGAGCCTAAAGTTCTAGATTGGTGAGTTGCCTTTTCAAACTATGTTCTCTACATGTGTTCTCTTCATTACCATTGTACTCTATGTATATACCTACTTTTCCAAGGGATGCTGCCTACATTTATAGAAGAGTGCATCCCTTGTTGGGGTGCATGAGGAAGTAGGGAGTATTTGTAGCTACTTTTTACTGTAGCATCTTTAAGTTAAAAATATGTTATTCTAAACTCAAAAAGTAAAATAAGTACTTGTATAACATGTTAGAATAGAAAAAAGATGATTGTACATGAAACTACAAATCTATTATGTACAACTTGCTATTCCTTTGAAATATATAAAGTTATAATGTAATTCTTTTCCCCCTTTTTTATTCCCTCTTTCCTCCCTAGAGATTGCTACCTTTAGACACAAATATCTGTGTGTGTATAGACACACATATGTATATACACATATACACACATACACATGTGTAATTGTAATTTGAATTGGAAAATCTTTCCTATTCATTAATAAACCCATTAAATCACCTGGAAGCTTAAGTCACATGTGATGGGAAGGCCTTGCTAAACAGGTGGAACAAGAAAGGTGGAGTAGAGCTGGGAGGAAGTGAGTGAATGAGGTCAAGGCAGAGGGGAGAGGAGGTAGGCAGGCAGGCAGGTTCACGTGGCAAGGCTCAGGCTCATGACTGTTTGCTTGTGAGTAGGTCCTGGCTGGGGGACAATGGGATAGGCTTGGGAATGAATTTGCCCTCTGCAGTGATCATGTTTATTAACGTCTTGGTCACTATGACAGATTTTGCTTTCTGTTTCTGGGATTTGGTTTTCTGGTGTCTAAACAAATGTTTTTCTTCTGCCTTCTATATGGAGAGTCTTTTATATTCTGTGATTGAGAACTACACTGGCATATTCATAGCCACCACAAGTGCTCTGAATATTGCCTTGGCTATACATTTGTGTCACAAACAGGATTGCAAGGTATAAAATCTCTATTTGGAGGCAGAAAGGATTTAGAGGAAGAAACTAGTATCCTTGGTTGGGATGATTTAACTTTTTCGCCACTAATCAGAGAATAGTTCAAGAGCTCAGCACCCAGTGAAAACTGGGAAGTGAGATTACAGGATGGGGAACCTGGAAATGTGGAAAGGTGTTTGCAAGGAAAACAATAAGACCAGGGAAGGAATTGGTAGAGGTAAGTCGAAGAGGCTGGGTTTTATTAAAAGGTTACCATATCATGTGTAAAAACAGAGATGAGCTGCTTAAGAAAAAAATTTGGATGAAAAAAAGAGTTAGTTTGCATGGGAATTCTCAGCCTTCAGGCTCTCCTTCATAAGAGCACTCTAGGATGTCTTGGCCAGAAGGAAAGGCTGTTCATTTAGCTCAGAAGAGGCCGAAGGTTAACAAAAGAAATTCACTTCTGACTTTTGTACAAACCCAGCCTAGTTGCCATAGTGACCTAGGAAGTGAAATAATTTTAGAGGGAGAAGTTTCTCAGGTAGAGGCACGTCCAATAGTGAGGCAGAAACAGAAGAATCAGGGAGCTAACTCAGTGTTTAGAGAAATAATTGAAAGTTTTACTCAACAGGAGGACACAGAAATTTTGAATCAGTTCACCCAAAAGATGGGAGAATCATTACTATCTTGGATGATGAGAATCAGTGATGAAGGAACTGGAGGAATACCTATAGACTGCATGGACTGTGTAAAATTTATAGGTATTAGAATCCTTTCATACAGCAGACTTTTAGAGATTACAGTATGCAAAGAGGTAACAATACAATTAATCTATTAGTTTTGACTGCAGAAGGCTGCAGTAAGCAGTATCTTACTTACCTATGTGGCCTAGTGGAGACAGACCCTGGTATACACTTAGGGACTGTATAAGAAAATTAAAGGAAGAGGTAATGAAAACTGCCATAATGATTGGAAGTGCATATGCATAGTATGATACTCCCTTTGCAGTTTACCATAAAATATAATAGTGAAGACGGCTCCTCCTGCTTACAAGCACCTGATTTTGACTCTAATAATTGGGGAAATAGGGCACCCTCTTTCAGAGGTGCTGGGCAAAATTTCACAGTTAAGTGACTTAGGAGTCTGGGGAAAACACAAAATTCCTAGGGAGAAAAGAGTAAATAGCCAACAGAATAAAAAGCAGAATAAATTGACAAGGAGAAAATTGTTTACTGTTCTGTTAAGATCAGGGGTAGATTTTGGAAGCATAGAGAGTATTCCAACTAATGAACTATATAGAATGTACCAAGAAAAGGGACTTGATACTAGACAAAATAGGGAAGTAAGAACTGCCCCTACAGATCCTGCTGAACCTTTGCATCCAATTTTGTTACACCTTCAGGGAAAATGGGAAGTTGGCTGGGCCCCAGCTCAGATTAAAGAAATACACAGACGGGATTACAGACCCCATATCAATTTGACCATATATTGGGAAAATGGATCAAATACTGTAATCAGGGCATTAATAGATCCTGGGGCAGAGGCCTCCCTTATGTATGGAAACCCTGGTAAGTTTAAACAGGGAACTCCTATCACCATCAAAGGATTGGGAGGGGCTGAAATGTCAGCCAGAGAAGTTAATCTAATGACGAAAATTGAACAATTATCTAAGAAAGAATATACTGTGGTAATTGTATCCATTCCTGAATACATCATTGGAATAGGTATATTGAGAGGTATGACTAAATTTATCTGAGGGGAGATACCAATTTGCAGTAAGGAAGATAAGAATTGATGCAGTTTTAGCGGTAAAATAAAAATGGACCCAATCACTTTACCTGAACCTTCTGAAGTGATTACTTTCAAGCAGTATCATGTGTCAGGTAGACAAAATGAGATTACCAATACTGTAAGGAAATATGTTGAGGCAGGAGTGTTAGTCCCTACCATCACTTGATGGAATAATCCTGTCTGGCCAATATAAAAATCAGATGGGACATGGGAGATGACAGTGGATGATAGACAATTGAACAAAGTCACTCCTCCCTTGTAAGCTGCTGTTCCAGATGCTATTACCTAAATAGAAAAGATCCAGAAATATGATGGGACTTGGTACACAGTTAGTGATTTAGCCAATTCTTTCTTTACTATCCCAATAGATTCAAAACAATGGAAGCAATTTGATTTTTCTTGGCAGGGCTGACAATAAACTTTTACATGCTTGCCACAAGGATATCTGAATAGCCCCACTATTTGTCATGGGCTGAACATTTGGATGAATTAGAGCTACCTGGTATGCAACTTACCAACTACATAGATGATATTATGATACAGGGAAAAACTGTAGAAGAAGTAAAGAAGGGCTTAACACTTTTAACTGAGTATATAAAAAGCAAACGGTGGGAGATTAACCGTGCAAAGATTCGAGAGCCAGCTCAAACTGTAAAGTTTTGGGGTATACAATGGAATCAGGGACTGTAAATGATTCTCCCACAAGCCCAACAAGATAGTCAGGATTTTCTTTTCCCTACCAATAAGAAAGAGGCTCCAAAATTTATAGAAATATTTGAATATTGGCAACATCACATAACATATCTAGGACAAATTTTGAAACTTTTATATAAAATTGCTAGGAAAAAATATGAATTTGATTGGGCGCTTAAGCAGACCAAAACTTTTGCTGAATCTAAGATGGCTATTCAATTGGCCCTAGATTTATAGTCTATGCAAAGTGGCCCAATGGAATTACAAGTGACTGTACAGGATGAGTATGCAAATTGGAGTTTATGGCAAAAACAACAAAGCCAAAATGTACCCTTAGGATTTTGGTCTAGGAAACTCCCTCTATCTGGAGCTCCATATACCCCTTTTGAAAAGCAGTTGTTAGCTGCATATTGGGCTTCGGTAGAGACTGAATAGCTGATTTTAGGCCATGAGGTAATACTAAGGCCTGGAATCCCAATTGTGACCTGGGTAATGAGTACCCCAGCTTCTCACAGAATTGAACATGCACAGGAAGCTGGCATAATTAAATGGAAATGGTATATTCAAAATAGATCTAAAACAGGCAAAAGTGGAGTTTCTGCTTTACATGAATCTATAGCAAACATAGATACTGAGGGAAATGGTACACCCCCTGAACCAAAGTAACAGCTGTTACAGTCCTTGGTAAAATGGGATGAGGGATATGATGCATTAAATGAAGAACAAAAGAGACGTGCATGGTTTACTGATGGGACAGCAAAATATTTGGGCCACAAAAGACATTGGAAAGCAATGGCGTATAACCCATATACTAGGCAGAATTTGGAAAGTACTGGGATAGGTTTATGGCAGTACGCCAAGCTATCAAAAAGATACAAGGAGGACAGTGTCATATATTCACTGATTCATGGGAAGTAGCTAATGGGTTAGCTACATGGATGCCCATGTGGAAAAATCAAAATTGGTAAATTCATGGCAAACAAGCCCAGGCCAAAGAATTATAGAAAGATATATGGGACATGTTTTTCATTACTAATTTGTCAGTTTTCCATGTAGATGCTTACATGGCCTCACAACACCAGAATGTGAGTATAGTGCACATGCTGATAGACTACCAAAGATTGCTACTCAACATATTGTCCCTACTCTGACACCAACTGATGATCCAGTACTAGCAAAATGGGTACATTAAATGGCTGGCCATTTAGGGGTCCAGGCCACACACCAGTGGACACAAGACCAAGGTATTAATATCTCTCATTCATTGTAAAAACCAGTAACCAAAAAATGTTATATATGTCAGTTGGAAAAAGAACGACTTTTTCTCGGGTAGTAACTGGAGAGATAGCAAGGGGAAAAGCACCAGTTCAAATATGGCAAATAAATTATATTAGACCCCTACCCCAAGATAAAGGGTGCAAATTTATATGTACTTGTGTTGACACAAGTACAGGTATACTAGTGGCTTGTCCCTATAAGAATGTGACCCAGAAAAACACCTGTAAAAACTTTAGATACCATAAGTCTATATTATGGAACCCCAATGCATATTCAAAGCAACAATGAGTCACATTTCAAAGATAATGAAATGAAGAGATTGTATATTAAACAAAACAGAATGGATATATCATATTCCATATTATCCACAAACATCTGGGTTAACTGAAAAACATGAATGGATTATTGAAAAAATAGTTAAAGAAGTTAAGTTCTAGTAATTCTTATCAACATTGAAAAGATAACCTGTTCATTGCTTTATGTAATTTAAATAATACACCACTGGGAGGAAGTATACCTGTAGCCAGAAAGATGACCTCAGATCTGCAAATTAGAAAACAACAAACACATAAGATCCCAAATGTTGAGTATTGATTGGACTGTGAGGCCAGATGTTCTAGCACTGTATCCAGGAACAACTGGTTCAGCAGAATATGACCTACATTGTTTAGAGGACTTTTGGTTGGGTAGTAAAAAAATAAGAACAATCTCTACTGGAATATGTATGAGAATCCCTAAGAATCATTTTGGACAGATATTACCTAAATCAGGATTAGCAGCTTGAGGAATGCATGTATTGGCTGGAGTGATAGATTCTAATAATCAAGGAGAAATTGTTGTCACATTCTAAAATTTAGATGATGAACCCACACAGTTTTGTGAAAATGATAGAATAGTTCAAGTGATTATTAGTCCTTGTGAAACAAGACCACTTGTGAAAACTGGCCCTCCTGAAATAACTAGCAGAGGCACTGAAGGATTGAGCTCTACTGATACAATAAAATTGGAAGCTAAAGTATGGGTAAAACAGAAGCCAAGCAACATTTCAAAGGCTGCAGAAATTATAGCACATGGGAAAGATAATACCATAACTGTTGCTTATTCAAGAGAGGATGATTACCAAATTGTACCCTTAACTCATATATTCTACCATGAATAAGGCTATGATGGTGGGTTCATGGACTCCAGAATCACTGCTGACCCTATATCTACCCTGCTTCTGGCTGTCATTTCCTTGTTTCTTTTTGGCTTTCGTCTGTTAAACTTCTTTGCTAGACTTGTTTTCTATGGGCTTAGTACCCTCTACCTGCGGATGCCCGATCACTTAAGTCTGATGTCAATCCCTATCCATGACTGTTCTGTGTCATCTCTGGACCTGAAGTTGAACAAACTCCAGATGCCAGCTAAAGAACTTATCTCTCAAATGGGACTTGTTGGGGCAGGGACAACTCTATGTCCAATCACAGCAGGAAGTAGCTATGGAAGAAGAGACCTTCGCCTCTCACCCCAAGATGTTGGGCCCCATTTGTTTGAGGGGGGAATGATGGGGTACTTGTGCTCAAACCTCACCCTAAGATACTATTTTATGTGCTCCTTTTGTGTGATCCCTGTTACATTTTTGTAAAGTTCTGTTGATACCAGCTGCCCCACCAACCTATGTAATGAATATGAAAAATCTTGGAGCCCAGTGTAATGATAATTTGAATTGGAAAATCTTTCTTATTCATTATTAGGACCATTACATCACATGGGAGCCTAAGTCACTTGTGGTGGGAGGAATTTGCTGAACAAGCAGAACAGGAAAGGTGGAGCAGAACTGGGAGGAAGTGAGTGAGTGTAGTCAGGACAGAGGGGTGAGGAGTCAGGCAGGCAGGCAGGTTCGCATGGCAAGGTGCAGGTTCGCATGGCAAGCTTCAGGTTCATGAGCGTTTGCTTGTAAGTAGGCCCTGACTAGGGGAAGGGGGGAGGCTTGGGAATGGCTTTGCTCCCCGGGGTGGTCATGTTTATTAACGTCTTGGTCACCATGATGGATTTTGCTTTCTGGTTCTGGGATTTGGCATTCTGGTATCTAAATAAATGGAGTTCAAATGTAACAGAAGTTCAGTTGATGTAATTCAACAAACATTTTTAAGCAGCTATTATGTGCAAAGCACTATGTAGATGATAAGGATACGATGACAAAAGTGTGACAATAACTGCATTGGCAATTATACTGGATATAGAAATAATTTCTATATGGGAGAACCAAGAAAACTTCATGGAGAAGGTGATATTCAGGCTGAGCCCGAAAGGTTAGATGAATTGATAAAGAATTACAAAACAACAGTTATGTTTTAATTTTTTATTAATAAATGCTTCTATTTGCAAAGCATTGTGCTAGGTTTTTGAGCAGATGCAAAAAAAAGCAAATGTAAAATCCTGACCTCAGGGGGTTCACAATCTACTGACAGAGAAAAGAACATATTTAGATACTCTCAATATGAAATAGAACAATGATACCTGTGACCTACATTTAAAACTGCTATCTCAGGTTCCAGGGGCAAACTTTTGGGTCTACACTCCTAATGTATATGTATATATATGTGTGTGTGTGTGTGTGTGTGTGTGTGTGTGTGTGTGTGTGTGTATGTGTGCATATGTGTGTATGTGTGTGTATGTATATATGTATGCATGTATATATGCATATATATATTATAAGCCTTTGCCAGTGTGCTTCTCAGTAATCAATTAGTAAATACAATCAGCTTTTAGCAAAGGTATGTCTTTTTGAAATACATTTAACATTCTTTTAATTTTTTTGTTTCGAATTCTTTTTCCTCCTACCCTTTCCCACCCATTGTGAAATCCAGAAATGTAATATCAATTATATATATGAAATCATGCAAAACATACTTCCATATTATCTATGTTGCTTTACTTTCTTGTAAAGCAAGTGAGAAAAACATTAGGTCTCAATTTGCATTCATATTCTATCAGATCTTTCCTTGGAGCTAGGCAGCATTTTTCATCATAAGTAGGTTTTGGATTCTCTTGGATCAACACATTATTCTAAGTCATTCAGAGCTGATCACACCACAATATTGCTGTTACTGTGTACAATGCTCTCTTGATTCCATTCACTTCACTTTGCACAAGTTCATATAAGACTTTCCAGGTTTTTCTGAAACCACCCTGCTCATTTCTTTGATCACAATAGTATTTCATTAATTATATACCACAAGTTGTTTAACCATTCCCCAAATGATAATCATCCTCTCAGTTTTCAATTGTTTGCCATCACAGAAAGAACTCATACATATTTTTGTACATATAGGTCAGAAAGATTTAAATTAATATGATACTTGCTCAGACACTTACTAATTACGTAAGCCTAGGCAAGTCACAACCTCTGTAAGAGTCAGTTACTTTATTTGTTAAATGGAAATAATTAATTATCACATCCAACTTGATGGCTTGTTGTTAGGATTAAATGTGTATATACACACATTACTTATATATTCACACACACATATAGATAGATAATGTGATTATTTATGTATCACTTTGCAAAACTAAATGCGTTATATAAATGCTAGCTATCCTTAGCAGCATTACAAACTTTTGCATAAAAAATGTGTTAGGAAATATCCAAGGGATGAAAAATAATTCCTGACTAAGGATTTCAAGAAAGGCTTCATAAATGACAATATTTGAATTGCAGCATCAGCTAATAGATGAAGGAGGAGGCAATATTCTAGAGAAAACAAGCTTTGGGAGCAAAAAAAAATTATAATAACAATAAAGTCAAGTCAATCAACAAGCATATATTAATCACATACTATGATCCAAGCAATATATCTGACAGACAATGGAAAATCATGGTTAGTGGGAATTTAGAATTTATCAGGGATTAATGTGAATTGAGTTTGAATAAAATGGTACCATGGTGGGGGATATCTTGAATACTAGGCTAAAACACTTGCGTTTGATTCAATCAACAACAGAGAACATTTGAAGGGTTTGGAATGGCATGTTCTGATTTTTGTTCAAGAAAGAATATTATTTCAGTGAAATGAAAGATAAATTGAGTGGAGAGTGGTGATGATTGGAGAAGAAATAGAAAGCCATTGAAGTAATAACAGTAAAACTAACAAAGACTGGTTAGGTTGTTTGGATTGGGTTTGGAAAATACTTTTAGGATGCAAAAGACCCTGAAAGTGAAATTAGCATTATCACAGCTAGTTTGTTCATGACCTGACTCACAAGGACTCAAATGTATAAAACATCTTGAATTCAACACTGTCTAGCTAGAAAATTTCTGGTCTATGTAACATCAGAATAAAGATCAAATGAACCATGTTTAAAGAGAAGCACAGCCAGGGTATTGCCAAGTGAGTCGGAGGTCAGTTGGCAAGACATGACAATTGACTGCATGTGAAATATGACCAAGAAAGGAATCTAAGATGACATAGAGCACGTAAAGCACACTGTGACACAACTTGAAATATAGCATATCCAATTGTGTATAATTCAAATTAATGTATCAAATGCATTAACATTGAGTACTCTGAGAGGCAGCAAGGTGTGGTGCATAATGTCCTGGAAATGGAATCAGGAAGACCTGGATTCAAATTGCTCCTCAGACACTTCTAACTTGAATCACTTTGGCCAAATCATGCAACCATTCTGGCTTGTCAGTTTTCTCAAATGAGAATGCTAAATTTGAGGATCTTTGAGGCCCATGCAGTCTTTATCTTTTATCAAGGTAAAGTAAAGCATAATTTTATACAATCAAGCTATATTTTTATTATGCCAAATTATACTAAACAAGCCATAACTCCTTGTTAGCAATGTGTATTTCAAGATACATTCCTCACATACCTATCTAGGATATTAGGAAAACAATTTAAAATGTTGCTTATAAATGACTTAATATTATCGCTATAGTATGTTAATAAAGTGAACAAAAGGGAGTTGTACATGTGTTAAGAAATTTCTTATGATCATTCTGTTTGTGTAAACTAAGTCATCAGTTTCTATATTTAATCTCCTAAGTGATACAGTTTTTAAAAATACATTTGAACATCCCAAATGTTCACACATGCTATTTTTATAAAAGCCAAATTGAAAGTTACCCTCTTTATCATATATTTATTTTTAGTTATATCTGTATTTTTTAAAGAATTTTATAGTGCAATGGCAAAGTAAAATAGCAAGAACAATCTCAAAAATAAGATTCTTTACATAACTGTCTTTTTATAAAGAGTAAATGGCAATTTTTTAGGACAATTATTCTTCCCATATAGTTTGAGGCTTTGAAAGATCAATAATTTAATCAGTGTGTATAGGTACTCATATTAAAGTTGATCATAACTCAAAAACTTCCCGTCTTGGTGTTTTCTCAAAAAATGTAACATCATGGTGCAGGTTTTCCTTTCATTTGGAGGGTTCTTTTAATACCTTAGGGCTAGCAATATTCTGCTTGAGCTATAGCTGAATTTTGCTATCTTCTGATTCAACTCCTTTTCTGAATATTGCATAATAGAAATAATGTCCTTTATACAACATTTTTCTTGCAGTTACCTTATACTGTAATTTTATTATTGACAATAATAAAATTGTATTCTATTTAACATATTTATACATTTGCTTAATTTAGTTTTATAAAAAACAAAATGAAGATAGAAATATAGGGTGTTACTAAATACCCTATAGATGATTCTTTCAAGGGCGTGTTTTAAAAAGAAAATTCCTAACAAAATTTATGAGGTCCAACTAATTGACTTAAAATGAAACACTGAACTCTCTCACTTTTTATACATTATATATTATTTCATCAGAATATAGAATTCATCAAGCATTGCTTTACAAATTAGTAGATAGCTTCCCATAGGGAGCTATATAAGTATATCTTTCTCTTTGTATAACCCTCATGAAAGCAGCATGTTAAATCAATTAGCATTTATTAAGTGTCTACTGTGTGCCAGGAACTTTACTAAGCACACTGAAATGCAAAGGGTAACAAAACAAAAATACCACAATCTATGTTCCCAAGAAACTCACTATCTAACAGGAGAGACAACACGCAAATAACTAGGTACAAACAAAATGCGTACAGGATATATCAGAGATGAGCACAGAGAGAAGGCACTAAGATTAAGGAGGAGGGAAAAAGGTTGCTTGGAGAGGGTAGGTCTTTATGTAGGCTTGAAGCAGCCAGAGAAACTAAGAGGCAGAAATAAGAAGAAAGAACATTCTAATAAGATTAAATAAAATATCTTAAAGAAGTTATTTTTTTAAAAAGCAAAAAGACTTCCTTTTTTAATAGGATAATCACAGGATGGATTATTATTTCCCCTCAATACCTAACTACTACTACTACTACTACTACTACTACTACTACTACTACTACTACTACTACTACTACTACTACTACTACTACTACTACACACACACACAAAGACACTCAGATATACTGTGAAAAGGAATAAGGTGAGTAATACACTATCGATGTTAACCCTTTCTTACTCAATTACAAATGAATACTAAATTTCAGAACTTAGTGTGGTATTAGTAGTAGTATAGATGCTATCACAATTAAAGAGAAGCCTTCAAAAATTTTATGCATCATTTAGCACAATTGGATAATCCCTAAACTGAAAGGGATAGCTGCAAACTCAAAATAATGACTTATCTCTTTCCTCAGGTGAATCACAGCCACTCATTTTTAACCAGGGATTTGTCTTCTTTCTGATTTTCAAATAATTATATTTTACATTATTTAGGTGATGAACATGATATCTTTTCTCAATTAATTTTATCCCCTTTTCTGTTGTCCATTTTGGTTTATCTCTACCTGTCTTGTTCTATATCACAATATCCAATTAAATTTTGATAGATTGACTATAGGTAGATAAATGAAATTAAATTAGAAAGATCAGCATGAGAGTTAGGTTCAAATTGGATAAATACATTTACTCCTCTTGGAAGTTTGCCTGATTAGGATCTAAATAATAAAAGTCAATAAATAGAGGTGATGGACTCCCAATAGTATTAACAGGAGTTATTAATGAGAATGAGTTGTGTGGAGTTAAATTATTTCCCTGACACATGCACTGCTTGATTTGCTAACCTTTGGATCAGAAAAGAAACTTTTAAATTCATGTAGGGAGAGCAAAATGAACTATTTGCAAAATTGTTAGCTCTTTTTTTTTTTTTTTTGCCCCTTTACCATCTTCCCATGTGAATGTATATTTGCAGGTATGAAATAATGATAATGGAGACTTAGGAAACCATTTTCCTTTTTTTTTTGGAAAATTTCCTTTTCTCCCAGAAGAATATTTTATATGAAAGTTCTATTCTTGCATTTTTGAAAATACTTTCCCCTGAAGTGAGCCCTTCATTTTAACAAAGACAAACATTTAAGCAAAATTAGACATCACAGTGTATCAGATAGTATATATTTCATTAAACATTTGAAGTCAATCCAACTGGAGAGAGATGTGCTTTTGTGTTTTATTATCAGTTTCCTAGGATTGAGATTTCACAATTCATCAGATTTTGACTGTATTTTAGTGTTGTTACCTTTTGCATCATTGTAGTTGTTATGTATGTTGTTTTCCTGGTCTGTTTTCTTTATGCTTCATGCAAATCTGTCTAGTGCTTCTCTGAATTACTCATACAAGTCATTTCTTATGGCAAAATGATATGTCACAATCTGTTTAGTCATGCCCCAATAGATGTACTTCCATTTTGGTTCCACTTTTTTCTATCACAAAAAAATATTTAAAGGATCATTCTCTCTGTAATTGGTCTTTTTAAAGTATATGACATTAGTTAGATTGCTGGATAAAGGAATACGAAAAGTTTCATGACATCTGATTAATTTTTTCATTAACTATATGATTTTTAAAAAAAGCCAGCTATTGTGTAAGACAGCTAACACAAATACTGTTCAGGGGTCCAGTACAATGGGTTTGTTTCTGAGATAAAATATGGGAGTAAAATAAAAAATGAAGTACTTCTCCTATTTGGAATATCGGACTTATCGTATAATTGTCTAATTGAGTAATTATTATCCATCTCTTCTTTTCTTTCCTTCTTTTCTTCCCTTTCTCTTCAATCTCTCCTTTCTCTTCCTCGCTTCTCTCTTTTTCCTTCCTTCCTTTTTTCCTGCCTTCTCTCCCTCTCTCCCTTCCCCATCTCTGCTTTCTTACATTGCTTTCATCAAATAGCAGGAAATCACACTTAACTGGAAGTTACTTAACCATCAATATTAATTACTCTGAACGTAGGTGACAACTGGAAATTCATTAAATGCAGTGGAGGCCATTCTCATACATCTATGGTGCATGTACATAGCAACCTTTCTTGGTTTCACTTGAATGAGTCAGAACTCTGGGGAACACTTCTGGCCATGTACATATCATCACTGAGTGGCTTGCACTGTGAGATGAAAAAGAGTTCCCTAGTTTATTGCTGATCTAGAAGAGCTAATGACTAAGTTGCTGTATAAAAAGAATTAAACTTTCCTCTTCCCAATCTTTTCCATGTCCAGGTTCAGGTATGGTGGAACTGTATTGAATTGCATCTCAGGAGGAGTTGGGAAGGGGAAATGGGCTGAGTCCTTCACAATCAGCACAGTCATATGTGATATTTGAATTGTTTCTTTATGGCTGCTTGTAGTATTTGCTCCTTAACCTAGGAGCTCTGAACTTTGGCTAAAATATTCCTGGGAGTTTTCATTTTGGGAGCCCTTTCAGGAGGTTATCAGTGAGTTCTTACAATTTCTATTTTAATTTCTGAATCCAATATATTGAGACAGTTTTTCTTTTTTTTAAAATTTAAAATTTAATTATTTATTTATTTTTAGTTTTCAACATTCATCTCCACAAGATTTTTGAGTTCCAAATTTTCTCTCCATCTCTCCTCTCCCCCCACCCAAAGACACCATGCATTCTGATTACCCCTTCCCCCAATCTGTCCTCCCTTCTATCACACCCCTCCCTTCCCTTATCCCCATCGTCTCTGTTTTCTTGTAGGGCAAGATAGATTTCTATACCCCATTACCTGCATTTCTTATTTCCCAGTTGTATGCAAAAACAGTTCTCAATATTTGTTCCTAAAACTGAGTTCCAACTTCTCTTCCTTCTTCCCTCCTTGCCCATCCCCACTGAGAAGGTAAGCCGTTAAATATAGACTACACATGTGTAATTACGCAAAAGACTTTCATAATAGTCAGGCTGTGATAGGCTATATTTCCTTCCATCCACTCCTGTCCCCCATTTATTCTATTCTCTCTTTTAATCTTGTTCCTCTCCAAAAGTGTAAACTTCTAATTACTCCCTCTTCCCATTTGCCCTCCATTCTATCATCCCCCCACCCCACTTATCCCCTTCTCCCCCACTTTCCTATAGAAAAGATAGCTTTTCATACCAAATTGAGTGTGCATGTTATTCCCTCCTTTAGCCAAATTTGATGAGAGTAAGCTTCACTTTTTTCCTCTAACCTCCCCTTTTGTTCCCTCCATTGAAAAAGCTTTCTCTTACCTCTTTTATCAGAGATAATTTGCTTCATTCCATTTCTCCCTTTCTCCTCCCAATATATTTCTCTCTCACCCCTTAATTATTTTTTTAAGATATCATCCCTTCCTATTCAACTCACCTGTGCCCTTTGTCTATACTTATAATCCTTCCAAGTACTCAAATTCTGAGAAAAGTCTCAAGAATTGCAAATATTATCTTTCCATGGAGGAGTATAAACAGTTCAGATTCAGTAAGTCCCTTATGGTTTCTCTTTCCTGTTTACCTTTTCATGCTTCTCTTGATTCTTGTGTTTGAAAGTCAAATTTCTATCCAGCTCTGATCTTGTCATCAAAAATGCTTGAAAGTCTTTTATTTCAGTGAATGACCATTTTTTCCCCTGAAGTATTATACTCAGTTGTGTTGGATAGGCAATTCTTGGTTTTAATCCTAGTTCCTTTGTCTTCTGGAATATCATATTCTAAGACCATTGATCCCTTAAAGTAGAAGCTGCTAGATCTTGTGTTATCCTGGCTATATTTCCACAGTACTTGAATTATTTCTTTTTGGCTGCTTGCAATATTTTCTCCTTGACCTACGAACTTTGGATTCTGGCTATAATATTCTTAGGAGATTCTTTTTTTAGGTCTCTTTCAGGAGGTGATTAGTAGATTCTTTCAATATTCATTTTACCCTCCTGTTCTAGAATATCAGGGCAGTTCTCCTTGATAATTTCATGAAAGATGATGTCTAGGTTCTTTTTGTTCTTTTATCATGACTTTCAGGTAGTCCCATAATTTTTAATTTGTCTTTCCTGGATCTGTTTTCCAGGTCAGTTGTTTTTACAATGAGAGAGTTCACATTGTATTCTATTTCTTTTCATTCTTTTGGTTTTATTTTGTAATTTCTTGGTTTCTCATAAAGTCATTAGCTTCCATCTGCTCCATTCTAATTTTTAAAGAACTACTTTCTTCAGTGAGCTTTTGAACCTCCTTTTCCATTTGGCTAATTGTGCTTTTTAAAGCATTCTTCTCCTCATTGGCTTTTTGGACTTCTTTTGCTAATTGGGTTAGTCTATTTTTAAAGGTGTTATTTTCTTCAGCACTTTTTTGGGTCTCCTTTAGCAAGCTGTTGACTTGCTTTTCATGATTTTTTTCTGCATTACTCTCATTTCTCTTCCCAATTTTTCCTTCACCTCTCTTACTTGATTTTCAAAATCCTTTTCAAGCTCTTCCATGGCCTGAGACCACTGCATATTTATTTTGGAGGTTTTGAATGTAGAAACATTGACTTTTATGTCTTTCTCTGATGGTATACATTGTTCTTCCTCATCCAAAAGGATGAAAGAAAATGCCTGTTCACCAAGAAAGTAGCCTTTTATAGTCTTATTTTTTTTTCCCCTTTTTTGGGCATTTCCCCAGCCTGTTACTTGACTTTTGAGTCCTTTGTCAGATGGAGGGTATACTCTAGGGATCTATAATTTCTCAGTTCCTCCATGGTGGCACAATCAAGAGAGAGGCATTTACTCCTCTCCTGGCCTGTGCTCTGGTCTGGGAGCAACCACAAACATTTTTGCCTGGTATCTGTGAGTAGAATTCCCTCTCCAGAGCCTCCACCAACTTCACCATGCCAACCAGCACTCCTCTTCACTCCAGGACCACCACTCAGGGCTGAGAATCAGATCAGGCAAGCAATTCTCCCAGGGTCTTTAGGCTGAGGGTTCCTAAAATGGATGCTGTACTATAACAACTGCTGCCACCCTGGGGCCGCCAGGTCCAGATCATGTTCCCTTCTCACCCAGGTGAAAGAGCTTTCTCACTCACCTTTCAAGCTGCTTTTGGATTTTTTGGGTTGAGTAATCTGGGAACTGCAATTGCTACCGGGGATTTCTCCCCTGAGGCCTGCTCCAGTCCTGTCCCTACCAAGCTGTGTGGCCAAGGCTGGGCTGTGCTCTGCAGGCTGAGCTCTGTAGGCCTTTCCTCTCAGTCTTCCAGGCTGTCTTGGGCTGGAAATCTCTTTCATTCTGTTGTTTTGTGGCTTCTGCTGCTCTAGAATTTGTTTAGGGTAATTTTTTACAGGTATTTTATGTGCAATGGGGGGAGAGCTAGAGTGGGTGTGTCTTTCTCCTCCACCATCTTGGCTCAACCCCCTGGCAGTTTTTCTTAATAGCTTTTTGAAAAGTAATATTTAGGCTCTTTTTTTGATCAGATATTTTTGGTGATCCAGTAATTTTTTAAAAATTCTCTCTCTTAACTCTCTTTTTCAGGTTAGCTTTTCCCCCCAATTGCACATCTTTTATTTTTTTATTTTATTTTATTGTTTCTTGATGTCTCATGGAGTCATTAGCTTCCAGTTGCCCAATTCTAATTTTTAAGGAATTTTCCTTGTTGAGTTTTTGTACCTCTTCCCCCTGCCAAAAATTTGGCCAATTCTGATTTTTAAGAAATTCTTCTCTTCAGTGAACTTTTTGTTTCTTTTACCATTCGGTCAATTCTGTTGTTAAGTGTTCTTTTTTCCAATAGTTGTGTGCCTTTTCTTATACCAAGCTGTTAGCTCCCTTTTCATAATATTCTTTCCTTACTCTCATTTTCTTCTACAACTCATTAATTTCTTTAACTCTTCTTGGAATTCTTGTTGGGTTTTTGTCAAATTAGCATTTTTCTCTGTAGTTTTCTTTATAGATGCTTTCTTTTTTTGTCTTCTTCTGAATTTCTGTCTTTTTCTTTTCTACCAGTTCAGTAGATTTTTATAGTCCAATTTTTTTCTTGTTGCATGCTCATTTTTCCAATCTATTACTTGACTCTGAACTTTATGTTACAGTTGAGATTGGGAAGTCAATGTCCCAAGCTTCAGATTTTTTTGTGCTGCTGTTTTCAGAGCTAGTTCTGGGTATCTGCAAGTTTTCCAAGGTGGTGTGATCCATGGAGAGGTATGGGTTATTGCTCTCCTGGTCTGTGCTCTGGTTTTCACCCAGAAAGCACCCTGTTCTCCTGTAGTCACAAGCTCTATGACTTCTCTTGACCCTGGAACTGTGATCAAGTCCCCTGTTCTTCTGCTATTATAAGGTCAATGGCTCTTCTTGGCCCTGGAATAGTGACTAGGGTTTCTGCTCCCTTGTGACCACTCACAGGTACTCCTCTAGTTTCTGGAACTATGACTCAGAACTTCAAATAGGCCACAGAGTTGCAATTATCCCTTGCAGTGCCCAGTGCTAGCTGTGGTTCCTCTGTAATCTCTTTCTGACCAGGTGTCTGACTCTCTTATTTCCTCTGGGTTGAGAGTTTCTGCAGCTGATGCTGAGACCATATGCGTGTACTCTGGATAGGCTTGTACCCCTGTTTCTCAGACCTCTATTTCAGGCTTTCTAAGTTTTCTTAGGTCAGAAAAATTTCTCACCCTGACCTTTTGTTGGTTCCGCCTCTCCAAAATTAAAGGAAAACAACAGGATAATCAACTCATCTGAAAGTACTTGTAACATTCCATATCTGTGGCAGTCCCACTTCTCCATTTTTAAGTTAAAACAAAAACTACCACCACCAAATCAGAAATCTATTTTCTCTCCTTCCCATCTCCTTTCCCTCAATGGAAGAAAAAAAGAGAAAAAACCCACCAAATTATTTGTAACGAACATGAAAAGCAAAGAAAAATAAACTCACTCATTGGATGCATATAAAAACATATGTGACAATTAGTACTCTTTTAGCCTTGCCCTGACTGGATCTCAAATATATTACATTTTGCTCCTTTTGCAGGGTTCTCCAATGCCCTTAAGTGTGTTTGGGGAATCTTATCTCCTGGATATTGGCTACAGCTCCCAACTATGGTATTTTTTCATTTTTAGGGGTCCCGTATGCCCCAATTCCATTTAACTACTGCAAATTCATAGCAAAAATTAGCATAAAACACCTCTCCCCAACAATTGGGGAAATGACATAATTTTTCCATGTAGCACATCATAATACAGGGAAGGGATTAAATCCACTGTTTAGTTCAGTTCCTATAATATGTAATCTCACTACAACACTTGTTGTCAAGTCCTAGGACCTCTGGCTTCTCAGGGTTTTTCAGTTGAACATTTTTGCAACATCAAGGCTATTATAGCTTGAGCTCTTGTACTCAGAGGGGATGCTAGGTCTAATACTGAAAATAACAAAGTGAATAAAAACCAATCACCAAGGCCATTTCTTGAAGCCACAGGACAAAAGCAGTGAAGAAGGGAAGATATCTCTTCTTCCCTCACCCTCTGTGTGGGGGAAAATGATCTTCACTCTTTATGGATGGTGCAGGAAAGGAGACCATGACTTATTTCACTCTTGTAATTTTAAAGATGCAACCTGTTCTAGGTATGCACCTAATGGAAAGAGTGTTTCCACCAATATGATGGTGAATGTAGAATGTCTTTAACACAGAAACAGAGTACCTCTATGTCATGTGCATGTAAAGCAAAGTACCCTCCATATCTTTCATTTTGCACCCCAAATCTGTCACCCCTCTGTCAAAAGCTGATGTTTCACAGATAACACACAGGAGACAATGGAGTTTTTGAACTGCAGCCTCTCACTGGTTCACTCTTGATCTGCTCTGACAGGAGGTATAGGAAGACATCTTTGGAGGGGTTAATAATCTTACTTTATTCTAGTTCAGTCTTCTCAAGAGAGTGTTGCTGATAATGGGAGCACTAGTTCCCACAGCATTCCCTAATCACCTTTCTTGCACGGGTTGACAAGAAGGGGGAGGGGTGCAACTACCTCTACATCTTGATGGGGTCAACTGAGAGAGGAGCAGCTTGAGCACTCCCCTAAATCCTCTCAAGCCTCAATGGGGGCCAGCTGAGGCACATACAGCATTATACTGTCGTACTACCCTATGGATTCTCCTAAGCATTCCCCTGTGGGTTCCCCACTCACTGACCAGTGCTAACTTGCTTTATAGGGCAACAGACAAAGAAGGCATCTTGCCAGCAATGGCCTCATGGGTTAACTTTAGCAATATTGCCATCTTGTGCAAGCATAGTAAATATTACTTATGTCATCCTTATATCTTACTGTGCAATCTCATTAGGAGTGTGTACCACTATGATTCTAGGAATTACTATGTATAATCTTTGGAGCTAGTTATAATCTAATATCTGGAAACTAGATATTGCCATAGCCATGGATCCTGAGAAACTAAAGACTAAAAAGGATAACAAAATCCTTCTTACATACAAGGATTTACAGTTGGATAGTTTGTTTCATCATCTGTCTTCTGGCATCATGGATGTTGTTTGTATTGATCATATTACTTGTTTCTTTCAAAGAATAGTTCTTACTGAATAAAATGTTCTCCTTGTTCTGCTCACTTCATTTTTCATAAATTTATAAATGTCTTCGCAATGTCCTTGTAAGAATCACAAGCCTGGCTTCTGCTAGCCAGAGCAACTATTGTACCAGTCCTTGAGGTGATAAAAGTTCTGTGTTTGCTTATTTTGTAGACTTGAGTTTGCAAATCCTACAAAGTCAGTCTTTCTTCATGTTACACAGGGACTCAAGGTGCCTCTAAGCTACAATAACAGAGAGTTTAATTAACTTAGTCTAGGTCAAGCTCTCATCAGTGGCTATCACCTCTTGTGTGACAGAGTAGAAAAAACGCCACAGGATTTGGAGTCAGAAGATCTGGCTTTTAAGTTCTGGCTCAGCCATTTATTGTATTGTGTCATTAGGCAAGTGACTAATTCCCTTGAGTCTCATTTGTAAAATAGGGATGACAAAATGTGTGATACCTGCTTCATGGTTGTGAAGAATGTGATCTGTAAATTTTTGAATATTATATCAGTGTGAACTGTAATTCTTACTACAATTTCAATAACTCAGGCTAAGCCCCCAATTGCTAGCAGAAAGCTTCAGATCATTAGAGATAAGTGCTTCCCCCAACCCCTGAAACCATGTTCTTGTCCCTAGTGGTCCCTGCTTTCTTGGGAACATAGAAACAAATCACATTACCCTTGCACCAGTTTCAGAGATGCCAGAGGAAGACACACAAATGCCCACAATTCACATAGGTCTCCTCTCCATTTACACAGTCAACACCCTGGTACAAGCTCTCATACATGGACAAATATCCCAATTATCAATCAATTAATCATTAACATTAGATCCCATTTATCAAACACAATGTTACTATAGTCATTTGCTACTGTATATTGTATATCTACCCTAATCCATTGATCCACTATTCTGTTTCTTGTCATACCAGATTGTTTTGATAATTACTGACTGTCTCAAGTTTAAGATCTCGCTCTGCTAGCCCTCCTTCCTTTACATTTTTTCATTAATTCTTTTGATATTTTTACTCTTTTTTCTTCCAAATGAATTATATTATGTTTGTAGCTCAATACAATAATTTGGGGTACTTTAATTGGGATGACACTAAGTAGATTAATTTAGGTAGAATTAGGTAGATTAATATAGATAGGATTACATGAACAATTAATATTTCTCCAATTATTGAAATCTTTTTGTATAAAAAGTATTTTATAATCATGTTCATATGGTTCCTAGGTTTGTTTTGGTAGATATACTTGCAGGTATTTTATATTAGCCATGTCATTTTAAATGAACTATCTCTTGCTATCTCTTCTTGCAGGGCTTTGTGGGTGATATATACCATCTCACGCCTATCAGATTGGCTAAAAGGATAGAAAGGGCAAATGATAAATGGTGGAAGGGAAGTGAAAAACCTATAAACTCATCCAGCCATTTTGGGGAACAATATGAATTATGCCCAAAGAATTATGAAACTATCCATACCATTGGATCCAGTGATACAACTATTAGGTCTGTTTTCCAAGGTGATCAAGGACCAAAGGAAGAGAATCTATATGTTCTAACATATTTATAGCAGTTCTCTTTGTGGTGGCAAAGAACTGGAAATTGAGGGAAGGACCATCAACTGGGGAGTGGCTGAATAAGTTACAGAATATGATTGTGATGGAATACTACTGTGTTATAAGAAATAAGTGGATTGATTTTAGGAAAACATGAAAAAAACTTGTATGAAATAATGAAGACTGAAATCAGCAGAAGCAAGAGAATCAAGAGAATATTGTATATACTAACAATATTGTTCAAAGAATAGATGTGAAAGACTAAACTACTCTGAATTATATGAATGCTTAAGTAAACTGAAAAAACCTATGAAGGAAGATGCTATTTACCTCCAGAGAAAGGCCTATGCAATATACAGTAATGAAATACCTTTGTATTACCTACTTTCATACACACACACACACACATATATCTATGTTAAATGTTGGACTTTTCTAGTGGGAGGTTGCTAGGAGGGAAACAGTTTGGAACTCAAATGTAACAAAAAAATAATTTTATATATGTATATATATGTGTATGTGTATATATAGCACATACGTGTATATATGTAGGCATGTGCATATATGCATTTAAATATATTTACATACATATATACACGTATATAGACATATGCACATATACACACTATATACACACATATGCGTGTGTGTGTGTGTGTGTGTGTGTGTGTGTGTGTATAAAATTAGATCCCTACTATGGACCAGGCACTTTACTAAGTGCTAGGGTTACAAAAGAGAATTAAAAAGAAAGTCCTTGCTCTGAACGAGCTTATAATGTAATGTGTTTATAACATGCAAACAAATATATACAAATCAAACTACATATAGGATAAATAGGAAGTAATTAACAGAGGGAAGGCACTAGGATTAAGGGGGATTGGGAAAGGTTTTCAGTAAAAGAAGGGACTTTAGTTGGAGCTTATCAGAAGCTAGGTAGGCCAGTAGGTAAAGTGGAGGGGAGAGAGTTTAATAGGCATACAGAACAGCCAGACAAAAAGAAAAAAAATATGCTTCAGTTTTCAGACTCCATCAGTTCTTTCATTAGATGAGGATAGCATTGTCATCATAAATTCTTCAGAATTGTCTTGAATCGTTATATTGATCAGAATAGTTAAGTCATTCAAAGTTTATCATCCTACAATATTGCTATGACTGTGTGCCATTTTCTCCTGCTTCTGCTCACTTCAAATTACATCAGTTCATAAGACTTCTAAGATTTCTCTGAACCCATACTGCTTGTCATTTCATATAGCATAGTAGTATTTCAGTATAATTATATACCACAACTTGTTCAATCATTCCCCAGTTGATAAGCTATCCCCTCAATTTCTAATTCTTTGCCACCACAGAAAGAGATACTATAAATAATTTTGTACATATAGATTCTTTTCCTTTATCTTTGCTCTCTTTGGGATACAGACCTTATTGGAATATTGCCAGGTCAAAGTGTATGCATAGTTATATAGCCCTTTGTGCATAGTTCCAAATTGCTCTCCAGAACAGTAGGACCACTTTGCAACTTTACCAACATTTCATAAATGTACCAATTTTTCCATATCCCCTCCAACATTTATCATTTTCCATTTCTGTCATATTGGCCAATCTGATAGGCATAAAGTAGTATCTCACAGTTCATTTAATTTGTATTTCTCTAACTAACACTGAGTGAGAGCACTTTTCATAAGATGTTAAATAGCTTTTATTTCTTCTTCTGAAAACTTCCTGTTCATATCCTTTGGCCATTTATCGGTTGGAGAGTGACTGGTATTATAAATTTGATGCAGTGCTCTATATATTTGAGAAAAGAGGCCTTTACCAGAGAAACTTGCTGTAAAACTATTTTTCCAGTTTCCTGTTTTCCCTCTAATCTTTCCTGCATTGGTTTTCTTTGTGCAAAACCTTTTAAATTTAATGTTATCTAAATTATTCATTTTCCATCTCATGTTGCTCTCTATTTTTCCTTTGGCCATAAATTCTTCACTTCTACACAAAGAGGCAAATAGTGAGTACCAAATGTTGTCCAATAGTGAATTCTTGTTCCCAAAATTTGGATTTTTGGGTGTATGAAACAAAAGATTATTATGGTCATTTACTACTGTGAATTGTATACCTAATCTATTCCACTAATCCACCACTGTATTTCTTAGCCAGTATCAGATTATTTAGATGATTACTGCTTTGTAATACAGTTTGAAATCTGGTATGCTTTGGATATCTTCCTTCCCATTTTTTTCCCATTGATTTCCTTGATATTCTTGATATTTTGGCCTTCAAGATGAATTTTGTTATTATTTTTTCTAGCTCTATACAATAATTTTTTTGGTATTTTAGTTGATATAGAACTGAATAGGTAAATTAATTCAGGTAGAAGTGTCATTTTGTTTTATGTGCTTCATCTACTAATAAGTAATTAATATTTCTCTATTTAAACCTCCCTTTATTTGTGTGAAGAATGTTTTGTAACTGTGTTCATATAATTCCTGGATTTGTTTTGGCAGGTATTTTGTGTTGTCTGCAATTAATTTAAATAGAGTTTTTCTTTCTATCTTTTAGATAAATGCTATTTATCATTTTAAGAAAAGCTCAATTTATTCTTACTCCAGTGTTTTTGATAAGAATAAGAGTTGTATTTTTTAAAAGCTGTTTTTTTCATCAATTGAGAAAAGTAAATGATTTCTGGTGCTTTTGTTATTCATATGGTTAATTATAATGATAGTTTCCTTAATATTGACCCAGTCCTGAATTCCTGGTATAAATCTGACCTGATCATAATGTATGATCTTTCTGACATATTGCTGGAATATCCTAGTATTTTACTTAAATTTTTAAATCATTCCTTATTTGGGAAATTGGTCTATAATTTTCTCTATCTATTTTTGTCCTTTATGGCTTAGGTATCAACCCTCCCTCACTCAAATAAAAGTCAACTGTAAGTCATGTCATCATTTCCCTGATGTCATGGTCCTCTTCCAAAATGAAGGAAAACACAACAATAAGCACCACATTGTCATCATAGAGTGAATTTTGTAAAGCTTCTTCTTTAGCTGTTTTCCCCAAATAATTTATATAGTATTGATATTAATTGTTCTTTAAATGTTTGATAGAGTTTGATAGAATTTGCTTGTGAATCCATCTGGTCCTAACTTTTTTTTTTCCTTAGGGTGTACATTGATGGCTTGTTCAATATCTTTTCCTCAGATGGGGCTATTGAAGTCTGTTAATTTGGGCAGCTAATATTTTTTCAAATATTCATCTATTTTACTTAAATTGTCAAGTTTATTTGCATATGATTAGGTAAAAGAGCTCCTAATAATAGCTTTAATTTCTTCTTTATTGGTGGGAATTCATTCGTTTAATTTTTAATACCAGAGATTTAGTTTTCTTCTTTCTTTTTTTAAATCAAATTAACCAGTGGTTTAAGGATTTTATTGTTTCCCCCTAAAACCAGATCCCAGCTTTATTTATTAGCTCAATACATTTCTTTCTTTTAATTTTATTAATCTCTCCTTTGATTTCCAGGATTTCTAATTGGGAAATTTAATTTGTTGTTTTTGCAGTTTCTTTGAATGCCCGGTTCACTGACCTATTGCTCTGTTTTACTGACGTAAGATTTCAGAAATATTAAATTTCCTTTAAGTACTGCCTTGTGTGCATCCTATAAATTTTTGCATGGTCTCATTGTTGTCATTCTCCTTTTGAAATTGTTGATTGTTTCTATGATTTGTTCTTTTATCCACTTATTTTGTAGGATTATATTATGTAAATAATTTAAATCTATTTTTTGAAGGACCTTTATTGAACATAATTTTTATTTCACTATTATCTGAAAAGGAGACATCAAATATGTTAGCTTTTCTGCATTTGGTCATAAGATTTTTATGCCCTATTACATGGTCAATTTTTGTATAGGTGTCATATGCCACAGAGAAAAAGATATATTCTTTTCTATTGCCATTCAATTTTCTCCAATGGCCTATCGTATTTAACTTTTCTATAATTCTATTCTTGATCTTTCCTCTTCCTTGTATGATTTTCATTAGATTTATATAGTTCTGAGAGGGGACAGTTGAGGTCTCCCACTATTATAGTTTACAGTCTATTTCCTCCTATAAGTTATTTAATGTTTCCTTTGAGAATTTGGATGCTATACCTTTTGTTGCATATATGTTTAATATTGATATTACTTCATGGTCTATGGTATCATTTAGCAAAATGTAGTTTTCCTGTTTGTTTATTTTAATTAGGTCAATTTTTCCCATTGTTTTGTCTGAGATCATAAGACCCTGCTTTTGTTTTAACTTCAGCTAAAGCATAATAAATTTTGCTCCATTCCCTTATTTTTACTCTATGTGTCTCTATGTTTCAAGTATTTTTTTAAAATAACATTGTAGGATTATGATTTTAAATCTATTCTGCTGTCTACTTCTGTTTTATGGGTGAGTTCTTTCCATGCACATTCACAATTATGATTATACATTATGTATTTCCCTCCATCTCTTTTCTCATTTATCCTTCTCTCTGTCTCTTTAACCTCAAAAGACCATTTTGCTTCTTTCTGCCTGTTGCCTTCCTTAATCTATCCTAGACTTTTTTTTCCAGGAACCTCCTCTTATCCCCTTCCCCTTCTACTTTCATTTAGGGTAAGATAGATTCAACTGAGTGTGTATGTGATTCTTGAGTCTTGTATCTGTAAGTCAAATTTTCTATTCAGCTTTGGAGTTTTCATCAGAAAGACTTGAAGTGCTTTACTCAGTATTGTTGGATTTGGGTGTTTTTGGTTCTAATCCTAGCTCATTTTCCTTTCAAAATGTCATATGCCAAGCCCTTCCAGTCCTTTAATATGGAAACCGTTAAGTCGTGTGTGATGCTGACTGTGAGTCCATGATATTTGGATTATTTCTTTCTGACTGCATGCAATATTTTCTCCTTTACCTGAGAGCTCTTGAATTGATAATATTCCTGAGATTTTTCATTCAGTGATCTCTTTCAGAAGTTGATCAGTGGATTCTTTCAAATTCTGTTGTTGATCCCCTTTTCATAATTTTCCTGCATTGCTCTCATTTCCTTTCCCAATTGTTTTCTCTACCTCTCTTATCTTTTGAAAATCCTTTTTATTATTTTAGCTTCTTACTGTGATTGCATCCAGTTCACTTTTTTTTGAGGTTTTGCTTGCAGCTGTTTTGGCATATTTTAAAATTAATTTATATGTTTTCAGTTTTCAACAATCATTTCTATATGATTTAAATTTTCTCCCTCTCTCTCGATGGTCATTCCCGTGATTTCCAGTCCTGGGCCACTACAAAAAGAATTGCTATAAATATTTTTGTACATGTGAGTGCTTTCCCTTTTTTATGAACTCTTTAGAATACAGCCCTAAAAGTGGTATTGCTTGGTCAAAGGGTATGCACATTTCAGAATGGCTGGATCAGCTCTCAGTTCCACCAGCAATGAATTAGTGTTCCAATTCTCTCACATTGTCTCCAAAATTTATTATCTTCCTGTTTTGTCATGTTACCCACTCTGATAGGTGTGAAATAGTACCTCAGACTGTTTTGATTTGCATCTCTCTAATCAATAGTGATTTACAGCATTTTTTCATGTGACTAGATAGATTTAATTTCTTCTTCTGAAAACTGCCTGTTCATATTCTTTGACCATTTCCACGTAAGTTTCTGACCACCTCCTAAGTTTCTTGAGCTGGAAAATTTTTTCATCCTAACTTTTTTTTTTCAGCTCTGATGCTCTAAAATTTGATAGGAGGAATTATTTTAAAGTTATTTGGAGGGGAATGTTGGAGAGTTCATGTCAGTTTCTACTTCTGCTGTGACATCTTGGCTCCACTCCCATCAGTTAACTTTTCCCCAAGAATGAATAACAGTGGGGAACAATAGTACATCATCTAGTTATTCATATGTTGTCTTTAAAAACACAATTAAAAACAACATAAATTTTAATTAGTTTCTCTTTCTAAATGTGACATATAATTTGCAATAGGATAAAATAATTGCAAATATATAGGAACAAATTAAATGCCTTCATCATCAAACTACTCTTATTAATCACTATTTAATCTAATTACTTTTTTCTCTTGTTTAAAAGAGCTAAGTAGAAAACAGCCTTTACTCTCCTAACCTTCTTTCTATTTGAGAAGCTCCAAGAGTCATACTCATTCTGATAATACTTCATTCTTTAGGGTTTCATTCTTGTGGTGTCACAGTCCATTTCTTTCTCTTCCTTAGTTGTCAGAAATCATAATTACATGTGTAAGACACTTGCTTAACAACAACAAAAATAAACCCTTCAAACTTTACCTCGGCCCTTATCTGTGTCTATTTCTCTGCAATCCCAAGGACCTAATATCTTTGCACTTTTACACAGAGATCAGGCTTAATGATTTGCTGATTGGTTGAATGATTGACCCATGTGATTTATTTATTTGTGATCTCTGATGACTTTTTATGCTGTTGACCATTTTTGCCACTTAGACTCTTTCTCTTCCTTGAATCATTTTGCATTGCATTCCTTATACTCTCTTGACCATTCTTTCTCTATCTTCTTTGTTAAATAAACCTCCAGTAAACCTGGTATACATGGATTTCTGTGCTGGGGCTTCTTTTCTCTCTCTATATCACTTATTACACTCTCAGCACTTTACATGAGTTCAGTTATCATGTCTATGCATATGATTCCCAAATTCTGAGCTTATCTCTCTCCTAAAATGCAATCCTGTATTACTAACTATCTGCCAAATATTTCCATCTAGATTTCTCATAGGTATCTGGAATACAGTGCATCCAAAAAGGGAACTCATTTCCTCCTGCCAGAAATATACCCCTTCCCCTAACTTCATTATCGTTTCATTTATGGAGATTTGCAACCAAAATGATCCTTGACTCCTAACTCTCCCTTGTTCCCTCTAATATCTTTGTATTTGTACCATTGTACAAATGGTGCTATTGTACCATTCTCTCACATGCACATCACCCCGATTAGTTCTTGCTCACTTCTGGTTGGATCCTGTGCAGTACATTCTTATTGGTCTCTCTCACTACAATCTCTCACCAGCAGCAATTCATTCAATTCATCCTCCACCCATTGTATCAAATTTAAATAGAAATGGGTCCATGCCAGCCACATATTTGATCACAAACCTCTTCTCTGAAGGCTTGTTGATCCCTTCAGAGTTGCTTGTTCACCTTTGGTGTCCACATGTCACTCAACTCTCACCTGCAGCTCCAAGGAGCTGTAGCATGTGCACGGACCATACCCTAGTGAAATCATCTAGCTAGACAGGCTAAACTAGGTTGAAGATAACTTACAGACTCTAAATTTGTTGGTGATTTAGGGGAACATCTACCCTGAGCATGGGAAGACTTCCAAGGCCAAGGATAGGCATCTGAAACAGGTGCTGTGTTGTGCTTAGAGCTTCGTCAGACATCAATGACTCCAAAGTCATCTGTTGCATCCAGGGCCATCTCCAGTCTTCCTAAATTTTTCTTGCTACTGGACTTTAATGACTGTGGAAGAGAGTAAGACTGACAACTTAGCACAATTCCGCCTTATTTAAATCTCATGTACAAGTCTTCACCCTATGGCGTCATTGGTCCTTTTCAAAAAAAAAAAAAAAGGATATTTTGATCTTATTTAGACTGTGTTGGAGAATTTTGCAAAACTCTTGTGATTCTTAGGGTTTGAGTCTGACACCTCTGCACAAGTACAACACTGATATTTTTAAAACAGAATAAGTTACTCACTAATCCAAAAAAAACTCCCAAAACTTTAGTTGTTCACTCTCAATGCTAAAATAAATACAAACTCCACTGGTATTTAAAGCCCTTCACAATCTGGCTACAGAGTATATTTCTAAGCTTACTACACATTAATCTCCTTCCACTCCATGTTTCTGCCAAACTGACCTACTTGCTCTTCTCTGTTACTGTAGTGCCTAGTTTGATCCATTAATATTAATTTGCTCACTTCTTCACCCTCAAAGGTGGCAGAGTGAGAGCAAATGGTGCTTTCTTTCAAGATGAGGAATCACAGTTTGTGATTACAAACAGCTTACATCAGCCAAGTGCAGCTGAGTAGGCCAGTCATTACCAAATGCATATAATCTTCCAGGTCTAAAACTCCTCTACTCTAATACCTTCTTTATAGAAATTATTCCAGTCTTCTCATTATACTGAAGAATATCTGACTACAGTCATCCTACAGAACTATTTAGAGAAAACTAGATGGCTCAGTGGATAGAGCACTGGTCCTAAAGTCAGGGAGACCTGAGTTCAAATGTGGCCTCAGCTGTGTGATCCTAGGCAAGTCACTTAACTTCTGTTTGCCTTAATTCACTAAAGAAAGAAATGGCAAATCATTGCAGTATCTTTTCCAAGAAAACCAGATGGAAAATATTGCCATGCTATATCCACAGAATCACAAAGAGTCAGATGTGACTGAACACTAGCAAGAAGACTTATTTAACCATACTACCCATAGGTACAACACAGAATCCCATTCAAAATCACTACAAAGAACAGGAAACCACTGGAGTATTCATCAGATGGAGAAGAATTCAATTATTTATATTATGAAAATATTATTATAATGTAAGAAAGGATAAATAGGAAATTTCAGACTAACTTAGCAAGACTTGTCATGAGCAGAACCAGGACAAACATATATATAACAAAAATAATATTAAAACAAAAACAAATGCAAAATATTAAAAAAAACTGAACAGTTAAATGAACAACATAGTATAAAGTATTAGTGATGAAACATGCTACTGATCTTCTGAGAAAGAGATGATGGACTCAAGAAATGTCAAATGATCAATGTGAAAATCCCATTTGATTGACTATGAATATTTGTTGCGTAGTTACTGTTTATTTTTCTTTTTTAAATTTTTTCCTCATATTCAGGGTGAAATGGGAGACAAAGGAGGACATGGGAAGAGAGAGAGAGAGAGAGAGAGAGAGAGAGAGAGAGAGAGAGAGAGAGAGAGAGAGGACAGAAGGAAGAACAGAAGGAATCACAGCCAAACAGGACAGCTTTTGAAGCCACATATTGAATATATTATATAGTTTAAAAGAAAACAAGCTTTGCAAAATAGGGATTCACAGTTAGATGAGCAACCTTCCCCTTTTGTTTTACAATGTATATGAAAATGTTCATATTTTTTTTTGCTGTTAAGTTCAGATATATGTACATACAGAATGTATAAAATAGCTGTCTATCAAAACACATTCAATACTTGTATACATATGATTACAAAACATCCCTTAAAATGAATAACTTCAGGAACTAGATATTCAGACTGGATCATGCCCATAAAATGAAAAAAAATTGTAACACTGCAGATATTAATTTGCAGATTTAGTATTATACCAATCAAAGTAACAAAGTAGAACTTTACAGAGCTAGACAAAATAATAACAGAATTCATTAGGAGGAAGAAAATATTGAGACTATCAAGAAAAATAATGGAAAAAAAGAAGAGGCAATCATATTTCTAGACTTCAAACTATATTATAAAGAATTACAAGTGAAAACTATTTGGCACTGATTGAAAAATAAAAATAGTTGGTCAATGGAAAAATAGAAAGAGTAGAATTAGAAATAATTGATCTCAGTAAATCAGTACTCAATAAACCCTCAAATATAAATTACTTTGGAAAGAACTTCCTATTTGAAAATAATTGCTAAGGAAACTGAAAAGCAGACCAGTAGAAATCCATGTTAGAATACTTCAATATCTTACACTATATGCAACAATAAATGAAAAATGAGCATGTGACCTAAATATTCAAATATTAAGTTTAGAGGGGTAGAGTGTGGACTGGATTTCTGATTTAATTGGCATGGGGGATTCTGAGGAGAGGAAGAAAGAGGAGGAGGAAGAAATGCTATTGAAGGTCTGAAGAGAAAAACTTCACTTTTTTGAAAGATCTACGATTCTAGGAGTCCTCTATGCAGTTACAAGAGATTGTAGTGACCTGAGATGATTTCTTCTGACTATCCACCTTTCTTTGTGTGCTTTTCCAAAGTAGCACTGGTTCAACATTTAAATTTTTTTTTTTACCTACAAATGCATTGTTTTCAGCAAAGAATATATAGGTATGATGTAATGTTATATATTGAAATTTTGCTATAACTTTATTGTCATACCTATGATTCAAGAATGTGAAGTGGGATGTAAGTGTGATACCCTTAAAATTTGGAGTTCTGTCATGTAGCCTCCTAGTAATTTTAAACAGAATGTATTTCAGTATTATCTTCCCATCCCAAGGGGACAGGCATGTTGATGGTAACTTTAAAAAAAAAAATAGTTTCCAGCATTTACTTTTACAAAATTTTGAGTTCTAAATTCTTCCCTTTCCCTGTCTGCAAGACAGTATGCAATCTGATAAAGGCTCTTCATATTAAACATATTTTCACATTAGTCATGTTGTAAAGAAGAATAAGAACCTATGAGAGGAACCATAAGAAAGAAGAAACAAAGCAAAAGAAAACAAAAAAGAGGCAGAGCAAAGAACATGCTTTTATCTGTATTCAGACTCTATAGTTCTTTTTCTGAAAGTGAATAGCACTTGCTGTCATGAGTCTTTTGAATTTATCTTAGAACTTTGCATTCCTGAGAAGAGCTAAGTCTGTCTATAGTTATCATCGTACAGTGTTGTTGTTACTGTGTACGACGTTTTCCTGGTTCTGCCCACTTCTCTCAGCATCAGTTCATTTAAGTCTTTCCAGGTTTTCTGAAGTCCACCTGCTCATCATTTATTACAGCACAATAGTATTTCATTGTATTCACATACCACAACTTGTTTAACCATTTCCCAAATGATAGTAATTCCTTCAATTTCAAATTCTTGGTCACCACAAAAACAAACAAACAAACAAACAAAACCAAAAACCAAAAAAACAAAAACTGCTATAAATATTTTTGTATATGTGTGTCCTTTCCTCATTTTTATTATCTCTTTCGGATAAAGACCTAGAAATGATATTGCTGGGTCCAACGGTATGCACAGTTTTATAGCCCTTTGCTTTTCAGAATAGTTGGATCAGTTCACAACTTCACCAAAAATGCATTAGTGTTACAATTGTCCCTCATCTTCTCCAACATTTATCATTTTGTTTTTTTGTCATATTAGCTGAGGTGATAGACATGAGGTGCTACCTCAGTTGTTTTAATTTACATTTCTCTAATAGTAGTAATTTAGAGCAATTTTTTCTTATGACTATAGGTAGCTTTGATTTCTTCATTTGAAAACTTATTTATATTCTTTGATCATTTATAAATTGAGGAATAACTTGCAGTTTTATGAATTTGACTCAATTCTCTATATATTTGAGAAATGAGGCCTTAATCAGAAACAGTGGCTTTAAAAATTGCTTTGCAGCTTTCTGTTGTTTTCCTTCCAATCTTGGTTGCACTGACTTTATTTGCACAAAACCTTTTTAATTTAATGTTATCAAAATGATCCATTTTACATTTTAAAATGTTCTCTGTCTGTTGTTTGGTCTTAAATGCTTCCCTTCTCCATAAATCTGACAGGTAAATGATTTCTTGCTCTCCAAATTTGCTTTTGGTATCACTCTCTATGTCTAACTCATGTACCCATTTTGACCTTGTGTTGGCAAAAGGTGTAAGATGTTGGTCTATGCCTATTTTCTGATGTGCTCTTTTCCAGCTTTCTCAGCAGTTCTTATCAAATCATGAGTTCTTATCCCAGAAGCTGCAGTCTTTGATTTTATCAAACAATAGATTACTATTGTTATTAACTACTGCATCTTATATACCTAACCTGCCTGATTTTCCTCTCTATTTCTTAGTCAATACCAAACAGTTTTGATGATTGCTGCAGTTTTAGACCTGGTATGGCTAAGCCACCTTCCTTTATATTTTTTCATTAATTAGCTTTATTTTCTTGATTTCTCTCCTTCCAGATGAGTTATTTTTTCTAGTTCCATGAAATATTTTGTTATAGTTTGATTGGTATTCCACTGAATAAGTAAATTAATTTAGGTAGCATTGTCATTTTTATTATATTAGTTTGGCCTATGCATGAGTATGATATTTTCCCAATTATTTAGATTTGACTTTATTTGTATGAGAAGTGTTTTGTAATTTTGTTCAAATTGTAAAACAGTAACTTTTCTAGGCAGAAAAATGGATTATATGCCTTATCTAATTACATACTAGTCAAAGTTAGTGCTTGGTTTATAGATTAATGTATTACACAAGTATTAAGCTAAATATTGTTATAAGACCAGTTGGTATGAGTGATCCCCTTCTATCACTATCACAATTTTAAAGTTGCTAATTTTTTCCATGGAAATCTACCAATAAAGTGGTAGATTTAAAAAAAAAAAGAACAACCTTAAAACTGTTTTTGTCCTTTATGTTATAGGTATCTCTGATATGAAAAAAAAGACTCCTTGATCTTTACATAACTTTCTTAAGTTTGCTGCATATAACTCCTAATAATGCATGTATGATAGATTTTAAGTCCCATTTTAGTTTAGCATAGGATCTGGTACATGGTAGGTCTTCAATAAATGCTTAGTGACTGACTCTCTGACTGGTTTACCCCAGCCATGTAGCATGTGTCTGGCTAACTTTCCCAACCACATATTTTAGTATGTGATCAGGAAATGAAAATTTGTTTTACTATGACAGCAAACTAAAAAATTTAGGAAGCTGAACTTCATGTGAAGAAAAATTAATAATGCCTAAAACAAAATAGAAATCACTTTCAAGTGTCTTATTGCCTTATATTATTATGATAATTATGCATTAGTCCAAATAATGTATTCTATTTACATTTCTAACATATTTGAATAATGGCAAAATGATTTGCAAACCATGGAAAATTCCATTGGCCACAGTAAAATGGTAAATATGGTGAATTAGTGAAATTATTGTGAATTATTTAAAAAACAATTTGACAAACATTTTTAAGTGCTTACTCAGTGTAAAACTTTGGGCTAGATATTGTGGAGATGCAATGACAAAAGTTAAAAAATGTATAGTAAAATTTCTGACCTCTTGGAAGGCACCAATGGGCACAGATCAATAAATATAAAGTGTATACTAAGTAATGAAATGTAATTTTAGGTGTTAGAGTTTGCCAGCAGCTCAAATATCAAGAATAATCTTATGCAGGAGGTTCTGAGCTTTTAAGGAAACCAGGGAGTCTCAGAGGTATAGTTTATGAGGGAATGCATTCCTGATGGAGTACAGCCTGTGCCAAATGATCAAGGTGGGTAATGGAACACTGTGCATAGCGAAGAGCTAGTAAACCATTTAAGTGGGAAAAAATGGAATGTGGCAAGAGGAATGATACTTTTGTATGACTAAAGATGGTTGGGAGCCAAACTGCAAGGGCTCTAAATGGCAGGCAGAAGATTTTTATTTTATCTGACAACAAACTGTGGATACTGAAGATTTTTGACTTGGCATAATTGCTACTGGAAAGATAATTTAACATGCAGTTAGGGGTGTGCTGGACCCAACTCTAACCCTTTTCTTAAATGTCAATTGTTAAATTTTCAGGGTTTTTACAACTCAGGAATTAGCCAATCCTACATATCAGGGATTGATTTATAGCTTTGTGGATTGTCTAGACTTCCAAAAGTGATTGAGAAAAATGTCAATAAAGCAGATCAAACTTAAATATAAGTACATTCTTCTTTCTCCCCACTCCAGAGAGTTTTCCATGTTTCTGACAGTATATTCCCTCTCTCTGTGTATATATACAAAAATATGTACATATACACATTTTGATGCCTACACATAGGTACATATGGGTATACATATGTATATATGTACATACATGTGTGTGTATGGATTTCATAACCAAAGACTGATCCCAAAAAGTACAATAGTGCTTTATAGATCTTTGAAGGTGCTTCAATCATATAGCTTAGTAGGAGAATTGGTAATGATGAACAGATATTAAAATGTATTAATCTTGGTCTACCATTGTGTTCCTATTTTTTTTTCTGGTTGAATGTGAGTAAAAATTAAGATATTCCCTTCCAATATGACTATATTTGTATTTATGATGAGTACAGGACTTTTGAATGTAGCTTTATGAAAGATATGTGGCTAAAAACATAATGAGTAGAATCTGCATGCAAAAACTAGACCATATTAAAGAAGAGTTTTGTATCAACCTGAAAGGAATGGAGAATATGGGAATAGACTTGCAGGAAGGGGGATCTTCCATCCCTTAGGTGTGGCAGGAGAAGCAGGTGTCTCAAAGTCCCCTCAAAGAGGATTAAATATAGGAACAAGAAGAAAAATTTAAAAGGATAATCATTAGGCAATACCCATTAATTTAGGACCACCACACACTTTAAATTTTAATCTGTATTGTTAATATTTTCATCATCACTTTTTTTATATCTAGACAATCAACAAAACAATAAATCAAGATTCTGATCCATGGTTTTGCCAATTTCTGAGGTGTAAATGCTCACGTAGAATTTTTAACAATTGACTCTCTGGAACCAGTTCAAGGTAGTGCCAGAACTCACCTAGCTGTGTAGTCAGTGTCCAAAGTTCTGTGGACAGCAGAAAACAAAAATATGGTTATCATCATTAAGGATATTTTTCTGCAGATCAACAAATATGCAGATAGGACAACTTTCCTATGTAAATACTAGTGGGAAACAGTAAGAAGTGATCAGATTGGGACTAAATAGCTCAGGTTTCCCTTCCTCTAGCAGATAAGTTACTGGACCTGGAGTCCAGAATTTCTGAGTCAAAATTGAGATTCAGACTCTTACTAGCTGTGTGATCCTGGGCAAGTCACATAACCTTTGTTTGCCTCAATCTCCTCAATTGTAAAATGAAGATCATAAGAGTACCTAATGTCCAGGGTTATTATGAGGTTCTCATTAGATAATATTTGTGAATTAACAGATCTTAGCAAACAGATAGTATTTAATAAATGTTTATTTCCTTCCTTCTTTATCCTTCTTTACTGTGTTGTCTCCTTTCCTTTCTACTTTTGGTTGTTCTATTTCTTCCTTACCAGTCATGAATCATCCAATCTTACCCTTCCCTCGTCATTTCCTGGTTACCTCCACCTCTTAGAATCCCTCCTTTCCTTAAAATTTAAGGAATAAAATCATCCCAGCTGCTGGGGGCTAATTACAGAAGATTCTTTGGAGGAGTAAGTTTTTATTTGACTCATGAAAGGCAAGGAGGGAGAAGGAGAGCAACTAAAAATGGAAAGGAAAGGAGAAAAATCTATTGGATGAGGAAAGGAATACATGCAACTACAGTGAGTTGCACAACAAGTAAGTGTGCAGTTTGGTTTGTCTCAAGTACAAGGAAACAGAGAGAACAATAAGAGATTGTGTTAGGTATGGGAGGAATGACCTCAAATGCTAGAGAAGTCGAGATTTAATCATTTATTTTAAAATTTAAAAAAATTTAGTTTTAACTTAAAATTTTTAATGTTAAATATTAATTTTAAGTGTTTATATTTGATTTGTCATCTTCTAGTTTTTAATAATACAAATAGTCAACATTTATATGATATGCTAGGCACTTTGCAATTATCTTATTTGGTCCTCACAACAACTTTGAGAATTAGATGATATTATTCTGCCCATAATGAGGAAACTGAGGCAAAGAGAAGTTAAATGGCTTGCACAAGGTCATACAGCTAGTAAGTATTTGATGTTAGATTTGAACTTAGGTTTTTCGACTGCAGACCCAGTGCTCTATCCATTACACCACCTAGTAGCAGTCATGTTGGTTTGAGAGAGACTCAAGATTGTTGATTCTTCATAAAGGGCCCACATAAGGTAGATCTTTTCTGGCCAGAGAAGTGGACAGGGTTGTAGGCAGCATCTTTTTTATGGTTTATATTTGCAAATCAGTAGAATAAATATAGACTCTGCGAAATGAATCTCTCATGCTCATAAATAAAGACCCAGGATGAGTGAAACAGTGGAACTTTACCTGCAGGGTAGATAAAGGGAAACAAGACAAGATCCCTTTATACTATATGGTACTGAAAATGAATCTTAAATCCTTCATCCCCGTCTACAGGTCCCTCCTACCTGACTCTGATTGGTGAGAGTCCGCATAGTTCACAGGCTTCCCAGATTCACCTACTACATGTCCCCTTTGATGTGTTCCCCCTCCCACCTCAAGTAACACAAGTTAAAAATAATAATAATATGGCCCTAACCCCTTCTTAGGGGCCTTAGAGTTGATATACTTGAACCTTGTTAAGCAGACATGATAATGGTGGTACTTAACCTTTTACCCTACTGTTTCCAGGAGTCGCTTGGTCCTCTCAGTTCTTCAGAACTTTTTCTTTTAAGGCTTCATCTTTTAATATGGATATCTAGCCCTTAGTCTAACAAAGCATGCTGATTACACTCATAGTTTAGACAACCTTCAGCATCCAGTCTCCGACTCTTACAACTCCCCACAAACATAGCCTTTAGCCTAATAAGGAGTGTTGACCATATTCCTAGCCTAGTTCTGTGGAAATGAAAACCAGGCTGTCGACTCTTACGCTGACTCTGGCTGGGCTCATCCTTTCTCTTCTCTCTCCATTTCACTTAGTGACCAGGTAGCCCAAGGCTGAGAGGGCTGGGAAGGATCTGCCTGTGTACAGAGAACTTTGAGCTACTGGTTTTAAGCCTGTAAAAGCAGTCAGTGACTTCAGCTTGCCTCGTGCTTGTCCTTTCCTGCTCAGTCCCCTTCACAAGCAGCTAAGGCCTGGCTCCTGGGGGAATGACATCAAAGATTCCCCAGGCTTCCTCTGGAAAGAAGCCTAGTTCCTATTTGCATATTCAATTCCATTGCCTTTGTACCTTGTAGCGGATTCTTACAAATGCCAGCTGTCCTTCCCCTTCCCTGTTCAGCAGCAGCAGGCTTGCCTGGCCTGGGCTCCCCTTGGGGCCTCTCCCTCCTTTGCCTCAGTGCTGCTGTACCTGTCCAGATTACTCCAGCTTCCTGTGGACCAGGTGTGGCAGTTTGGGCCAGCCTCTGTCCATTCTATTCAGGAATGCACTCTGATCTGGTTTCAGCTAGTCAGAATTTCACTTTGATCTCTGGCAGAATCAAGCTCAGTCTTTCCCTGAGTGCTGAAATAGGGAGAAGAGAAAGACCCTCCTGAGGGGTTGGCAGAGGGAGTTTTTATCATTATCTTCATTCCAGTGAAGTGGCTTTTCTGATGTTGAGCTCCACCTCCTTTCTGTTCTGTAGGACAATGCCTGCCCCTGCCCAGACCAGGGAACTCTTAAGTGCACATTTCCTTTGGCATAAATCCTTTGAAGCTCAATGTTAGGGAGTGTTTTGTTGTTGTTTTTTTTAAATTTCTAGCTTCTGTGAAAGTTCTACTAGGGCATCAATCCTCAGACGACCTCAGATTCTCCTTATACCTCCATTGCTCCAACTCAGGAACCAGCTATATCTATTTGTAGTTCGAATCTTTCCTGAAAGCCCTTCACTTTCCTTCCTTTCCACCCTCGCCCATATGTGAGAGCTCAGATGCCCACCAAGAGTATAATCCTAAAAAAACCAAAAATTAACCAGAAACAGCCTGTGAACTGCTGTAGACCAGGGACCCTGAGCCCTGGGCTTGTACTCCTGTCTTCGCCTCACGTCCTGATTTCCTTTGGAAAGGGACAAAGAGGGTTTTTTGGTTTTGTTTTTTAAAGAAGTCTTCAAAAGTTTGGCAGTGGATTAAATCTTGTTCCCACTACCTAATCTCTACTGGAGACTCTGAGAGAAGTTTCTAGCACAGGGTTGATTTTGTAAGTCATTGAAAGGGGCTGATTTGTTGTTATTCAGGTCTGCAAGTCTGAGTCTTTGTGATTCTATGGAGCATAGCAAGCCAGACTTTTCTATCTTCCACTATCCCCTGAAGTATGTCCAAGTTTATAGTTGTTGCTTCCATGACACTATCTACCCATCTCGTCCTCTGCTGTCCCTGTCTCCTTTTGCCTTCAACCTTTTCCAAATTCAGAGGCTTTTCCAATGAGTCTTATCTTCTCATTATGTGGTCAAAGTATGTAAACTTCAGCTTCATTACTTGTCCTTTCAGTGAATAGTCTGAATTAATTTCTAGAAGTATTGACTGATTTGACCTCTTTCCTGTCCAAGAGACTCTCAAAAGTCTTCTCCAGTATCACAATTCAAAATAGTTGATTTTGAAACAATCAGCTTTCCTTGTAGTCCAAGTCTTACAGCCATGCTAGAAAAATAATAGCTTTGAATATATGGACCTTTGCTGGGGACTGGGACATAAACTGATTTTTTCCAGTCCATTGGACACTGTTGAGTTTTCCAAATTTGCTGGCATATAAAGAACAGTACTTTAATAGCATGTTCTTTAAGAATTTAGAATAGCTCAGCTGGAATTCTGTAACCTCCACTAGTTTTATTGTTAGCTATGTTTCCTAAGACAATGACTTCACTTTCTAGGATGTTAAGCTCTAGATCAATAATTACACCATTGTGGTTATCAACTATGTTAAGATTTTTCTTGTATAGTGTCTTGGTTTGAGCTCCTTCAAAGAAATAAGGAGCAAATGAAGTACCTTTCAGGAAGAGTTTCCCCTTCTCTACCTCAAGACATCTTCCGTAGGAACATGAACCAAAATATTTTGGGTCTCAGATCATGGGTCACTATTTATACCTCTAGAATTTCAGAAGAATTACCATCAAAAAATTTCAAAATTATGAGTTTATTGTGTATCTCTCTCTCTCTCTCTCTCTCTTTCTCTCTCTCTCTCTCTCTCTCTCTCTCTCTCTCCTCTTAATGGTTTTCTAGTATCCAGGCCCCAATCTCCAAAATCATTTTTGAAGGAAGGGGTGACATATTGGACTTGCCCCCATATTTATCCCAGCGTTCTTCTTTTCAAATGTCTCCAAGTTGGCTGGGGGCAGAACCTTAGAATTGGCTACTCATTCCTTGATTTAAATTTCTGATTTTTGACACCTTTGTCTTCTCTCACATCGGTGTTTTATTTCAACTTCTGCCAAATCTAGTTGTCATGGTCTTCAAAAATGAGGGATGAATACAACCTATGAGTGGGGACCCAGGTGGCTGGGTAACCCAGCTCATATTCTGCCTTCTGTCTCCCACTCCCCTTCCTTTGGGGTTTACTGGCTAGATGTCCCTTCCTTCCTTCCTTCCTTCCTTCCTTCCTTCCTTCCTTCCTTCCTTCCTTCCTTCCTTCCTTCCTTCCTTCCTTCCTTCCTTCCCTCCTCCCTCCCTACCTCCCTTCCTCTCTCCCTCCCTCCCTCCCTCCCTCCCTCCCTCTCTTCCTTCTTTCTTTCCTTCCTTCCAGAGTGATTATCAATAGCAACAGTTTCTGTTTCCCTTCCAGTTGGATTTATTTTTTCTTTTGGTCATTAAAAGGACCATTCCCTGATTACTTCTTAAAGAAGTCTATTCACTCAATGGGTGTCACCTCCCTATAAGTGAGTACCTGAAAAGGCCAAGGTCTCCCATTGCATTCTGAGCTATCTCCAGTCATCCTGATGAATATCTGGTCACCGGACTCAGATGGCTCAGGAAGAAAAAGTGAGGTTGGTGACCTTGCACAGCCCTCCATCACTCAAAACAAAGTCAAGTCATGTCATCATTTCTCTGATACCATGGTTTTCTTGAAAAACAAAGGAAGAACACAATAACCAAATCTAGTTTATGAGAAACATAACTGGCTATCTGAATTGTATTGTTCTTTTGTTTAGAGTGTGTTAAAGTATTTTTGTTAAAGATATCTTCTTAAGTTTTATCCATCCCATTTCAGGTCACTTCTTTTGGTATGTGGGCATGTTAAGGAGTGTGTAGTTCTTTTTTTTAACTCTTTCTGATTTTTATGAAAATTTGAAAAGACTACAACTCTTGAGATATACGTACCTAAGTAAATTACTTTTTCACTGGAATCAAGGAGAAAAAAAAATAAGCCTTTTTTTCATTGGTTTTATTTGTATATTTTTATTTGTTTTTTGCATTTTTGTTTTATTTGTATATTGCAACTAAATACTTTGTTCAAAAAATGGACTTTAAGAATTGAAAAATACTTTCCTAATAACAACCTTGTAAGGTAGGTAGTGGGAGTATTATCTCCATTTTATATATAAAGAAATGGGGATTCTGAGAGTTTAAGGGGCATTTTTCACACCAGCAAAGTATTTGTGGTAAGATTCTATCTCAAGTCTCCTGACTGTAAGTCCAGCAATATTCTATGGTGAGATATCACCATACCTTGCTAATCTGTTGTACAAGTGTTTGTTCTTCATTGCCAAAGAAGACCATGCCATTAGAGAAATGATGACATGATTTGCACTTGACTTTGTTTTGAGTGAGGGGGGGCTGTGCAGGTCACCAGCTTCACTTCTCCTCCAGAGCCATCTGAATCCAGTGACCAGATATTCAGCAGGATGACTGGAGATGACCCAAGATGAGATAATTGGAGTTAAGTGACTTACCCAAGGTCACACAGTTAGTGAGTGTCAAGTGTCTGAAGTGAGATTTGAACTCAGGTTCTCCTGACTCCTATAATGCACCACCTAGCTGCTCTTCTAATCTGATATAATATGCCAGACTTTAAGAAATCACAATATGGTGAATATAGATAAGCATAGGAAGACGTATATGAATTGAAGCAGAGTGAAGTAAGCAGATATTAAAAAAATATACATATACATACAAAGACTCCAACCATGTAAATGGAAAGAGCAACCACCACAAAACAATCAAAAGTGAATGTTAAAAAGTTACAAAGCACCACAATTACAACGTGCCAAAGAAGAGATATGAGGAGATACTCTTACTCAATTCCCCTGCAGAATTAAGGGATCTAGAGGTATGGAATATTGTACATATTTTCAGATTATTTTTTGGATATGTTGATTGATTTTGAAGAATTGCCTTCCCTGTTGTCTCCCTCATTCTACAATATAGTTTATTAAGTAGATTTGCTCTCTGGGAGGGGAGAGCAGGAGGTATTGTCATTCAGTCATTTCAGACTCTTTGTGACCTCATTGAGAGTTTTCTTCACAAAGATACTGAAGTGGTTTGCCATTTCCATCTCCAGCTCATTTTACAGAGGAGGAAACTGAGTCAAACAGGGGTAAGTGATTTACTCTGGGTCACACTGCTAGTAATTGTCTGAGGTTAGATTTTGAGCTCAGGAAAATGAATCTTTCTGACTTCAAGCCTGGCATCCTATCCTCTGAGCCACCTAGCTGTCCTGCTTCTTCCCCCTGTCTTGAAGCTATTCTAAAGTGACTTACTAAAAGGATATCTTGGCAGCAAAACAGCTGCTAAATCTTTTCATTTTTTACGTCTTACATTTTTTAACCTGTATTGACTCATTTATTTTTCTTAATGTCTCTGTAAGGTATTATTCCTTTTTTACATATGAGTGTATTGAGATCCAGTATTACTGAGTGACTTTTGACCAAGAGTTAGTAACAGAGGAAAGGCACTGTATTGCCATATGTCTAGATTTTCTGCCCACTCTTTTCTTTCTTGTACCATGTAAGTAATCCAGGCACAAAATTCTTTATTGTGCATCTTACTTGATGACTTTCAAGCATCTGATTATCCTCTCTCTGCTAAAATTTCTTTCCACATGACTTATAGCAGATGGTAAATGTATATTGATATAAATTTCCCTTTATCTGGAGATGCAAATGCATAACATACATCTCCCTGCTATTCCCCTGTCTCAAATCCCCCCTTCTTTTTAACATCTGGACATCAGAATGATCAATTTGTCTCTTATTCCTAGTTCTTCACACAGTCCTTGCCTTCGGACTGGTAATATCACTGCTTACCTGAAATGGATAACTGCTCTTAATGTATTCTCTTGACAGTTTGCCCTGACCTTTCAGCGATGCTGGAATTGCTAGATTGCTTGTACACTCATCTGAGATTACTCAATCACTGTTGTCACCAGCCTAAATAAATGGTGCATGTGAACTTCCAGTAGAACAGAAAAGTCTGTAAAAACCAATGGGGCCATGTGTTTATGTCAAGAGGATTTCTCACTTTATATTCACTTCTCTCACTTAAAAAATGACTTTGAAATTAAGATACATTGCCTACTTTAATGACAGTTCGCTTACATTTTTTACTTGTGGAGAGTGTTGAGAAATAACTACCTTAACTCTTCATTGACAAGCCATGCTCTAAATGAAGACAGGGACAGGTCCTTCTTTCACTTTCTTGGTTTCAAACATGCTTCATAACACCCCCAGACTAATTAGACTTCTTTCATTTCACCAGCATTTTTCTTTCAGGAGCCCAGAGGCAGCTCTGAATAAACAAACAATGCTCTCTGGGCAACAGCACAAGTGAGATCTTCAAATAGACTCTAATCTTTCCCTTCAAATGCCTATTTTTATTTTTCCAAATGTGAAAGAATGGCACCTGGCAGATATGTGCAAAGCAGACATGCTTCTGAAATATGTTCAAGATATTCTACAGCACTGAGTCCTTTGTGAGCATGCTTCCATAAAACAAAACACAAAAAATGGGGGAAGAGAAATACAATGAAATAGTTGTTTAGTGGTGATTCATAGTAAACCGAAAAAAGGGTTTTTACAATGGTGTGTAGAAGAGCCTTCTTGAAAAAAAAAAACCTTATGTCTTTTCATGATATTACTGGGCAAAAATACTTTCTTCCCTTTAGATTGAAAAACAAATGCAACTAAGCAAAATATTTGATATGGTGATCATTTCTGACAACATATACAATCTGATGTCCTCATGCTGAGAATATTATCCATCTGACATGAGAAGGAATATATGTTTCATTATTTATTCTATGGGAATTCTTCTTCCCCCTCTCCCCCTAGAGCTGCTTCCTGTTAGTGAACTTTTCATTTGCATTGTTGCAGTTGTTACCTATATTGTTCTTTTGATTCTCCTTATTTCATTCCATTAATTTATATGTCTTCATCTTTCTTTATGTAACAGAGAGACTGATTGATGAGAGGCCAGTTCTTATGAGTTTATATAATGCCTTTGTCAGATGTAATTCTCAACCTGGACCTTGGAGCATATGCAAAAACTCTATAACTATATCCAGTGTTATTATCATGTGGTGAAGAGATGGACTTTTGATTGGTTACTGAGCTAGAAGTAGATGTTTATTAAAAGGGAAATATCTAGCCAAAGTAAGCCTCTCTCTTTCCTGCTTGGCTATATTTGAGTGTGGAGGCAAGTTGTGTTAGGTGTCTTTGTTAAAAGAGAGCTAGCACCAAACAGCTTTCTCTTTCCACTCAGGCTTATGTATAGACTGTGTTCTTGCTCTTGTCCCTGTTGTGTCTGCTTTTTTGTGTCTGAGGTGGAAGAGAACTGGATAAAAGACAGGAAAGTTTGGGAGAGCCACCAGTTCTAGGAGCTAGAGTCAATGTCAGAATTTGCAGAGAGCCAAATACAGTCTGACCACAGAGTATTGAGTATCAGTTTGGGACCCTGTCCAACTTGATATCAGTGTGTCATGAAAGGTAGGATAAAGATACTTACAGGTCCCTCACTGTATCCTGGGCCATCTCCAGTTGTCCTCATTTATATCTTGTCATTGGACCCAAAAGGCTCCAGGAGGAGAAAGTGAGTCTGGTGATTTTGCACAGCCTTCCATCCCTTAAATCCAATTCACTTGCATGTCACTGCATCATCTCGCTGATGTCATGGTCCTCTTCAAGAACAAAGAAAAAACACCTGGAATCTCTCCTTCAGTGTTTCAGGTTTGCCTCTGAGGTTTTGGGGTTTTCTTTCTAAAGCTTTTGATTCCCCAGTATAGTTTAGCCAATTCATAGCAATTAGCTTTTACAAAGAATATTTACTGAAAACATAAAGCATGAACAAAAATTATAAATACATTCTCTAAGAACCAACTGCAGACTTTTCCTTCTACCACCTCAGTCCCTGAGGAGAGTAGACTGAGAGTTAGAGCAGTTCACTATAACAAATTCACTTAGAAATATGTCACAGGTAATGACAGTCACATCCTTGCCTGTAGGACCAAGTGTCCTTGCTGTGAGTTCAGTTTAACACACAGATATACTGTTATCTTTTTCCTCTCTTCCATCTATGTTACTGATCTATTTCACTACTATTCATAATAGATGAGTTCTTGTCCCCTACCCTGCCCTTTTGTATGCTGCTGTTACCTTTGCGTCAATGCTTATTCAAGTTAGGGATCATCTTGTCATACTGTTTGTAAGTACATACACACATATGTATATATGTATGTTTGTCTTTGTGTATATATACTATATATACATATAGTTAACCTTTATATGTGTATGTGTTTGTGTCTGTGTGTATGAAATTAGCTATATCTATCTACCTACATCTATATCTCTGTCTACATATGTATATATAGAAAACATGGGGAGCTCTGCTCACAAGTCTTCACTGACAAATTAATAGTTCTACTTCATATATCACAACTATGGCTATATTTGGGTTGAGAGGGGAAGTGACCTTCCAAGTGACCCTGGAAGTCTGGGGTACTGAGGGAAGAGAAGGAATATTGGAAGAGTGTGACCTGAAGGCAACTGCTTCAGCAAAAGGACTGGGAAGGCAGGGAAAAAAACTGATCTGTGAGGTGAAAGAAACCAGGCTTCTCCCTGGCGTTAATACTGCAAGAACCTAGTTGGAAGAGTGACCTGATTTTTAGGGAACCTCCACCTTGCTTTGGCTGCAGAATATGTCTGAGGAGTAGCTTTGTTTCTTCTCTCTTTTCCCCTCTTTCCAAAGGGAGAGCTTAGGGAGATCTGAAAAATCCCATTTGCTTCTTCTTTTGTTATTTGCCACCACTGGTTGTATTTTTGTAAGCCAGATTCTCTTTATAAAATAATTCATTCACATCTGCTGTGAATGTCATTACTTGAGATGAGATTTTAAATGTAGGGGTAACCCTGGGGAGCTTTGTATTTCACAGATTTTCTACACTAGAATACTGAAACTCAAGTGTGGGAGGTTAAAGATTCCCCTGGAATTGAGTCACAGTGTCACATTATGTATTATCTATTTACTCTTCCAAGAAGAACCTAAAACTTGAACTCAGGGCCTGCTTAGGTTTTCCTTGGAAGAATGATCATGGGTGCTGCTAGAGATATGAGAATAGGTCCTAGAAGCTAATGTTTGTCTCTGTTACCTGAAAGGAAGGGAAAATGAGGAGACCACAGACCCTCACACTCCTTAATGACACTTAGTGTTAAATATTGCATAGTATTTTGTATATAGAAGACATCCTGTAAATACTTGATAATGATGTTGATGATGAAGATAATAGCACCCAATAAAGTGCCTTGAATAAAAAGTCAGATACTCTGTAAATATGAATTTGATTAATAGAAATGGCACACTATAAAAATAAATTGTGAAATTGTCCATAGAAAATTTTTGAAATTTGGGCATTATTGCCATGGCCATGAATATCCTGGCACAATTCTGAATCATGAAATACAACAGACCATCCCTGTAGAAGACAGAACCAAAACTTTTATTCAGACAGCAGAAAGCCAGACCCATCATAGTAACAAAAATCTATCCACTATAGAAATGCAGAGGACAACACTATTCCCAAGCCTTCCCCTTGCTAGGCTTCCCAGAAACTAACTCCTTTAAAAAAAATCACAAACAATCTCTTTCATTCACACTAGCTAGCAGCCCACATCCTTCCTAGCTCTGCTCTTTGACTCACTTCCTCTAAGTTCTGCTCTAGCTTCCTCTTCTACCCATTCAGTAAATTCAGGCTTCCATGTGACCCAGATGGGTAACTTGGGCCTGTTAATGAATAGGAAAGATCTCTTTATTTTAAATGATCATTACAGGAGCATAGATCACTCTCCATGTGTATATACACACACACACACACACACACACACACACACACACACACACACACACCACAATTAGAACATGATAGAATCTACTGCCACATGGTAACTTCCATACTCAAATAGTGACTTTGCCAAACTCAAATTTAATAATTGTCACCACATGCTTTATTCAGTTCCATATTCTTTTTCTCAGTTTCTACTACCTGACATCCTTAAATAGTACAACTGAATTACCCCTGATTTTTCTTTTCCAGTGACCTAATATGTTCTCTGAATGAGTGGGAAAGTACTCTGGAGGAGCCAACAAAAGGTACCACTTGTATCTGAACTCCTCTCCCAGCCTTGCAGTGTCTCATTCTTTCTTTGCTCTGACACTAGTCATGCGGCTTTGGGAAAGTCATTCTCAGAGCTTCTATATCATTATATTTTAGTTGTGAGTATTCATATCCACATAATTCTGCAGACAGGGATTATGATGAAAGTGGTTTACAACCCTCAAAGTCCAATAAAATCTAATTTAGCATTGTAACCTTGAATACTTTGCTAGATCTCCATCAATATAAGCAGTTCATCCATATCTTGTCATCTTTTACATTTCTTTTACATATCCTCACATAAATACTGCATAGTCTAACTGTCCAGGGTACCAGTCTAGACCTTTTAACATTTATAGGTACCGATGTAGTTCTTGAGCTTTCCATTGGTTATTCATACATCAGCCCACTAACTTTTCCCAATCATCCATTCCCCAAGTGATTTATTTTATATCACTTCTTGTACCAAAGTCATTATTGAAAGAATGCTGCAGGCTATTTCCACCCACCACAGATATTTCTATTGCCCTTTGGGTCACTTGCAATTCTGGTTCTTTGGAAAATTATTGAATTCCATGATTTGCAGCAGTATAGCATCCCTAGGAGAATTTTCTAAGATGGGTTTTTGTTGCCAGAGAACATGTTGGGGTTGTTGAAAGCACTATGTAACCCAGCCCATTCTTTGCCTCCTTTTCAGTTCTGTATCTTTCTATAATCTCTGCCTGAAAAAAAGCATGGAGGTAGCATGTCCTTAACATTAGACCTTTTTTAATGCTTAGGTTATAAAGCCACAATGTCCCAGAAGCATTCAAGATTATACCTTTCTTAGTAGCTAAAGAATATTTACCAAACATTCCAGTTGCATTTCATTTAGCAACCTGCAGATCATCTTTTGTACTCATTATTTTAGACTGTCCACTAAAATCTTACTCGAATACTTTGTTGTATCTTTGTGCTGAGTTCTAGAGGGACGCGGCAATAAAGCTCAACCTTTGATATCATTTCCACAGATCTAGTGAGGGATTTGGAATCAGAGGATCTGAGTACAAATCCCACCCACTGACTGTACATGTGACTTTGGACACGCCATTTAACTTCTCTGGACCTCAGTTTCCTCACATTTAAAATAAAGATATTAGACTAGATCTAAAAGACAACTTCCAAATCTGCATCTGGAATACAAGAAGAATGGTTGTGCTTTGGAGTAGTACATGAGGAAGAGTGGAATATGTATATGGTAAGAGTAAGAGAAGCCTAGATTTTGGCAAGTGATGAGGAGTTGAGGAAGGGTGAGCTGAAGTACTTATAAATAGAAGTGAATGTAGAATGATGAATGAAGATGAATGTATCATGAAAATGAAGTACATTGTTTGCAACATAATAAAATAGAGACACTGTTCATTGAGGGTACAGTCTTGGAACCAAGCACAGAAGACCTATGTAAAGTTTTAGAGAAGCTGTGTCTGAAAATGCATGATGAGATAAAATGGTAGGGCCTTGTTCTTCACTTCATAGCATGCACGTGGATTCTGTCACTATTTCTAATGCAATTGTTAAGTGATGAAGAAAATCCTTATGAGTGACTGCTGAGTCAGAAATAAATGTGCTCACAAAAGGCATTAATTAGTTAAGCTGATCTCTCTCTGTTTCTTTCCTGGTGGTGATTGAGGGGAAGCATCCTATAAGTCTCTGGGTGGGGAAAGAGACCTTGGGCTCTCCTCACCTAAGATTCCATGTAGCCAGGGAACTCATATCCCTACCGATCTCTGAGTTTTATCCACTTTAGGTCTATTTTCTTCCTGTTCTTAGGTGGAGTATTGGAGACAAGCTGACTTTGTAGACTTTGAAAGGTTGAAAGAGATAGCAATTTTCTAGCAACTATAGTTAATATATCCCTTAGGAGCAGCCTGCAGGATCCAGTACAGCAACGAATTGTTCCAGCAATTGAAATGCGGTGTCCAAGAGCATGACTCTACCCATGAGTGATGTTGCATTTGGAAATAAAATTAGTGGCACAAATCCTCTGTAGCAAACATTTAAAGTTTGAGTCCATTCTGCCCCAGTGACTAAAATTGTAAAGGAAAGAATGGGCCCCTGGTTTGCTGGGAAATTTTTTGCAATTTTGTTCTTGCAATATCTTCTTAGTAAATATCCATTTGTAAAAGCTAATTTATATCATCTGATTGCATCATATTTGGGAGTGAAACACTAGAATCCATGATCTTAAGGAAATGTTAATTGGCAATGATCAATTGATGCGCTCAGGAACACATGCTAGAACTAGAGCTCAAGCCAGAACATGAAAGGAAATGATGGAGCATGGGATCTGCTCCCGCCCCCCCAACTTTAAACCAGTCCCTGAACCCAGGTTTTCCTGGTGTTCTCCTGAGACATTGGGCTCATCCCAGTATAATCCTTCCAACCATCTTTTCATTGTGACCTTCTGCCCAACCCTTCCTTCATTCTCTGTTATCTCCAGACCATCCCAGGCTATTTGCCACTCCTTAATCCCATCCAAATCTTTCCACAGTCTTTTTCTCTATAAAAATATTCATTTTATCCTCATCATATGTGTGCAGACTTACTAGGAATCTGGTCCCTTTGTTTTGTCAGAAATAAAGCTTGCTACTTGGCCTGGAAGGTTTGAGTGGTTGAATTCTTGTGCCCTATACCCTTGCAGTTCAGAGTTCCCAGCACCCTTGGATTTCATTAGAAATAAGCATTTGTATTTTGTGTATTATGTGCCAGATACTGGCTTAACTTTTAGAAATAATACCTCATTTAATCCTGACAACTACCCTGTGAGGTAAGTGCTACCATTTTATAACTGAGAAAATTGAGATAAATAGAGGTAAAAGAATTGCCCAGGGTTATTCAGCTTATAAGTGTTTTAGGCTGAATTTGAATTCAAGTCTTTCTGGTTCTAGGCCTAGACTATTATTCTCTATGCTACCTACTCCTTTTCAATAGCCTTGGAAGAAACCTGCTGCTCAGTAGAGTTTCCCTGAGAGTAGAGATATAGTAGTCACCCTCTGGGAACTCAGTTTACCATTATGAATGGGAGTTGGGATTAGACCTCCTTGACCTCAGATTTATATGGATTATGTGTTGGATCTCAAAATAGACAATAGCCAGACCACATATTCATGGGTTCCTGGTGAATGTGTGAGAGAGGGCCTAAGGCTTCGTGCCTACTAAGAAATTTACCGATACTTTCCCTCAGTGGCCACCAGAAAAGAAAGAGCTAATTGGCCATTTAACATCTTTTATATCTTCATTCAGTTGTAAAACAGCAACCAATTAAAAAGCTTTTCTTCATAACTCATTAAATGAATTAGAAATAGTGAAAGAATACTTGTGTCTTCTTTGAAGTGGAGAGCCTGAATTCTCCTTTGCACTTCATAGATTTCCAAAGCAATTCCCCAAATCTTGATGTAGGTCCCTGTTCTTGGTTCCAGGACTGTGCTTTATTGGCAAGTCTCTCATTACAAAAATAAAAGGAAAACAACACTTTTTTACCCAGGCTGTTTGGATATTAATAGTGAAAATGCCAGAGAATTTTGCAAACTTAGGTAATTCTGGATTTAAAAAAACTAGGAAGAGTAACTGATGATATTTAAAGCTTCTTAAGAACTGTCTTTTGGAGAGTACTTTATAGTTTGTAAAGTTTTTTATGACCTCATTTAATCCTCACAACAAGTCTGTGAAGTACATATAATTTAAGTGATCTGGTCTTGGGAATTCAGTGTAAGGATTTACTTGCTGAGAAAACTGCCAATGCAGATCAGAGCTGCTCTGTAACATGGAGACTGTGTCTTAAAAAGTTTCTTACGGTACTGAGAGGTTAAATGGCCAGTATTTGACAGAACGTAAATAGGAACCTATGACTTTCTGACTCAAGAGCAGCTTTTGATCCATTAAACAACACTGACTCTCAAGGTAGATAGTTAATATATTATTATACCTATTTTACATGTGAAAAACTGAGTTTCAGATAAAATGACTTACCCATTTTTAAACAGCTAAGAAGTGTCACAGGCAAGATATGAATCTTGGTCTTTTCTGATTCCAAATCCTTTTCTCTACTACAATAAAGCATGGAAACATTCAAAGAAATGATATCATGATACCTTCAATTTCCTAAGGATGTCAACATAGTAATGTTTCTCCTAATAAGTTTAATCAGGAATCTATTAGAGATGACATCTGAAAAAAAAATTGAAAGAGTTGATGCTTCACCTTGGCTTGATTGTCCGGCCTCAACTTTGATATATCTTACTGACTTTAACATTTTCAAATATTAAAAATATGAAATAAACAATAATTCTGCCTTTTTATTATTTTAGAAGCCATCAAAATGTACTAAGATGAAAGAAAATCACATAACAATTTATAAAGACCTATTTTTGAGTTCACATTTCATTTGAATTTTGTTCCTATCTAAATGGAAATGTATTTATTTTCCCTTGTTTAATTCCCATTTTATATTTATTTTCTTATTAGTTCTGTTTCTGCATATAATTAACATTTTGCATTTCTTAATTTCTTTCCTGGATTTAAGTAATTTAGTCTTATTAGCACTTCAAAAATCAGACCAAGAACTCTGAGCTGATTGCTTAATTGCATGAGTAGTTAATTTGCTATTACAGAAAAACTCATACATAGTAAGGATCTTTAACCTTTTAAATTTTCATGTGAAGATTAGGTTAAGAAAGTCTTAAATTTTTTTACATTAATTTTTTCTTTATATTCCTATGAAATGAATAAAAGAATGAGTTAAATGATTTATTTTTGCATTTATTTCTATCGAGGCTATATGCTGCTAATAAGCGGCAAATCTCTTATGGCTCTTTTTTACCCAAGGCATTCTAAAATCATGGCTATTTATCAAAGTGCAAATCTGACAATGAAATCTTCTAGATGTAGTTTGATTCCAAGGCAAGTATCCTGATTTTATCTCTTCTCTGACAAGATAATGACAGTTTGAGAAGGAGGTGAAAAGGACCAGATCTGCAATTTAATTGGTATAAGAAGCTCCCTATGAGGACATTTCCTTGGCAAAGACCTAAGGAAAATCTTTGTTACATAAATACACATACACACACATGTATATATATATATATATATATATGTATATATATGTATGTATGTATGTATGTATATCTTTATAAATACTTTCACTTTAAAACTGTCAGCTCTGGCTTCTGGAGCATAGTTTTAGATTCTTGGGTATAGGAATATACATAACTTGGGCTTTATCATCTGAAATAAATTTTAATGTTCCGAATTAGTGGGTGGAAAAACACCGACAATCCCATTTCTGTCTTTACATAGTTGCACACTTTCCACCAGCATCAGAAAACTGCCCCTATATAGTCAATATTTTATGACAATGTGTCATAAGACATAAAGTTCTAGGTTTAGAGCTGGATGGAACCTTAGAGGTCATTTAATCTAATCTCAATATTTTGTGGAGGTTAAGTGATTAAAGCTAACGTCATGCAGGTCATAAGTAGTAGTAAGTAGAGTAGTAAGTAGTACAGCTGATGTTTAAATTTTGGCACTTTTACCCCACATTCATCACTGTATCCACTATATCATGAAAACTTCTTTTTCCCTTGTGAATGTCAGAGGTTTAATTTTTGTAATTTTTCCAGTTTTTGTTCTGGGCTTGTCCTGTTGAGATTTAAAGGTGCTGGGACCCGGAAATAGCAGCACACTGATCCTGCCCGAATGAATTCGACCCAAGTGTTCTTTCAGACAAAGAAAAACAAAGTTTGTTGAAAATCTACCATATTGGCCATACTCTTAAGAAATCTCAGCATTGACTAGATTCTTAAGGAATCTGCATATTTATGAGCTTGTATTGTCAAGTGGTCCAGAATGAATCTGAGCACCCTAATAGAGGCCAAGATGGATCTTATGTAGAGAAAGATTGTGGGAGGGATCGAAGGTTGGCAAAGTAGTCTGGGGTGATTACTGTAGGGGTTTAGGGAGAGTCCTCATGGGAGTGGTCCATAGGCTGGGGTGACTAGAAGTCAGAAATGAAGAACCTAGAGAATGGAGTTTTGATAGGATCAAGGGTTGGAAGTAGCTGGAGGCAATCTGACGGTAATAGACAATGAAGGCCCTGGCTAGGTTAAGCATAACAAAGAACAGGGCATAGTGACAATGAAAGGCTTATTGCCTCAGGTGAACACCAGGTTGAGTGAGAAGATTCAAAGCGAGTTCAAGATTGGGTTTTCCAGGACTCATAGACAAATGGGACCCAAATTCCTTTGGGGTACTGGGCAAAAGTCTCAGGTTGGGACTATACCTGTTAGTCCCAGACTTTTTGAATCTACTCCTGGCTGCTCACCCAAAGCTGGTACACCTGTCTTGGACATCACTCTCATTTTTGTTCTTTGGTTTCATGTTGTCTGCACCATTTTTGTCTGTAGCTCCTACTTGGTAGCATAATTTCTGCTTTTCAGCAGACAACCAGTTCAGGCAATTGATTCATCAGATTTGTGAAGTTCTCATAAAACTAACTGGCATAAAACAGTTATCTTCTCTCCTTTTAAAAGAAATTACTTATTTTGAAATCAATATTCTCTCTAGTTTACCCCTATTCCCCACTCCCATCCCTGCTAAGAAAGCAACCAAAACAAACTACTACTTTGTCCATGTTCAGAAAAAAATAATACCTCAGTCCATACTCGGAGTCAATCAACTATCTATCTGGAGTGAGTAGAAGGGTCAATCATCAATCCTAATGACGTGTGGTTGATCACTGTGTTGATCAGTTCCCATATCTTTTAAAAATATGTTTATCTTTACAATAGTGTTGTCTAAATTCTTCTGAGTTTGCTCACTTTACTTTGTAATGGTTCATACAAATCTTCTCAGATTTCTCTGAAACCATCTCCTTCATAATTTCTTACAGCGAAGTAGAATACCATCACATTTGTTTACTATAGATTGTTTAACCATTCAACAATAGATATCACTCTCAGTTTCCAGTTCTTTGACAACAGAAAGAAGGCTGCTATGAGTATTTTCCTTCTCTCTTTGATATAGAGTAGTCTGGTAGTAGTAGCAGTATCATAAGTGCAAAGGTTTGCAGAGTATAATGGCAGAGAAGAGGTATTTTCACCAAAAGTGTTTGTCCATATGCCATGGAAAATTTTCTAATCAAAGTCCAAACAGAAAAGAGATTCTTTATAAATGGTGAGTTCTTCCCCATGTTCCTGTTAGTGAATGACACTTTGCTGATTGCAAAAAGACCCAAAATACCGTGAAACTTCCTTAGCAAAACCCGTAATGACTCAAGAGAGTTTGGTCTAATCATCCACAGAGGAAAAAATTAGTGAACAAAAACTCCTTATTTGTCCAGGCTATATGTGAGAAACTTGACTGTGAGGATCACAGGACTTCCCAGGCAGGGTTAGGGAGCTAGCCTAGAATAGGCTGTCAGCTGCCTCCCTGATAGCAGACCCTGGGGGAAACCCACATGAGGTGCCCCTTGGCATGTCCTTGGCAGGGATCACAGGACTTCCCAGACAGGGTGAGAAAGTTAGCCTGGGATGAGTTGCCTCTGTCCATTGTTTTCCAGGTGGCTTGCCTTAGGAGAGTCCAGGTGTGATGCCCCTTAGTACAATAAATACCTTCACTGAAAGATCTCAGAGACAGAGTGAGCAGAGGAAGGCATTTATTACTTTTCTCACAAGCAAGTGGATGATGTGCTCACTAGGAACAGTCAAGTCGTTACAGAGGCAGGAGTGAGTCTCTTCTGCTATAGTTAGGGTGAGTCAAATTCCTTAAATTTTTTACATTCTTTTCCCTACATCCCCTTCAGTATGTGGATTATGTAGATTTATGTAGATCATGTAGGTGTGGTTATGAAGATACTTGCACTCCTCAGGTTTGAACTGGTTTTTCCAGTTTAACCTTTCTAATTCCCCTGACCCCTGATGGTCATTGTCTTAGTAAGATAAAGTAAACTTCCCCAAGAATACTGATTATTTTCCAATAACTTTTGTGGAAGCAAAACAAGACACCATAATATCTCTTCTTACAGACACACAACTGGATAAGCTGCACTTTGAGTTAGTCCTTCAGTAAATCTATCTTGGGTGCTCATTTAATTCAATTCAGTTAAACAAGAATTTATTAAGGGCTTAAAGTGTGTGAGGCACTGGGCTTAGAAAATGATATAAAGACAAATTACAAAACCAATCCCTACCCTCAAAAAGCCTACATTTTACTAGGAGTGAGATTCTGAATATGAAATGCTCATTCAAGTGAGTCTGTCTCTCTTGACTTCACCTCTTTCAGCCTGATCTCCCTTTTGGAGGGCTGGAGGATGGAGTACCAAAGTTCTCCTAATGATATCTTCTTCTTCTTCTTTTTTTTTGGTTGCTATTTAGTTATTTCGTTCATGTCTGACTCTTTGTGACTCCATTTTGGGTTTTATTGGAAAAGACATTGGGAGTGGTTTATTATTTCTTTCTCCAACTTATTTTACAGTTGAATAAACTGAAGCAAATAGGGTTAATTGACTTAAATCATTCAGCTAGTAAGTGTCTAAGGAAGGATTTGAACTCAGGTCTTCATGATTCCAGGCCAGGCCCTCTATTCACTGTACAATCTAGGTGCTGTTTTTCTTTATAGAAGACAGAAACCGGAGTCTCAAACCAATCCACATTGCTTGTAAATTCACCATTATCTGCTAAATCCAACCATAATTGGTTCTACCTCCTTCAGTCTCTTCTCTCCTCCACTTGATCTGTCTATAGGGTAGAGTACCAAATTCCTAATGTTGTTCTTTATAGAGGCCAGAAACTGGATTTTTAGATCACTGCACTTTGCATATGCTGTTCTGCCTGATTTCAGCTCCATGGAACAAGATACCTCGGAGCTGGGCACCCCCTGGCATCCTGATCATCTTCTCCTTCCTCTTTCTGTGTGTTGCCTTCTCTTTTACATTGTAAGCTCATCAAGGGCAGGGATTCTCTTTATCAGTTCTATCTCCAAGGCTTAACATAGTCCCTGGCATACTTTAGGTGCTTAATAAATATGTAAATATCTATTGGATTGGGTATAAGTAAATGTAAAATAATCTGAGGAGGGATCTAGGTGATCCAGATAGACTTTCCATAGGAAATGTTACTAAGAATGAGCCTTGCAGGGTTCTAAGCATTCCAAGATATAGAAGAGAGGTTGAACCTCGGGGATATCAGATAGCCTGTGTAAAAATAAAAGCATAGAAGCATACAATGGAACAGCCAATTCAGAGAAAAACATGTAGGCAAATTTTGTTGAAATTTGCCTGAAGGGAAGCAATATAAAATGTATAGAAAGGTAGATTGCAGAAAGAGTATGAAGGGCTTTAGAGGTTAACTTGAGGGCTATCTATCTCTCTATCACCTCTCTCTTTCTCTCTCTCTCTCCCTCTATCTGTAAGGAGTCACGAATATTTCTTGAGAAGAATAATGACATTGTCATATATGACCTTCAGGAAGATTGGTTTGAGACAAGTTATGAATCACAGATAATGAAGTGTTGAAAACCAAGTTTCCAGAATCTATGCTAAAGGATCATGGGATTCTTGATTTAGGTCTAGAGAGGACTGCAGAGGTCATTGAATTCCCCTTCCTATTTCACTGATAAGTTAATGAAGACCCTGAGAAACCAGCTTTGAAGATGGATAATGAGTGTGGCTCATAGAATTGAATCAGAGGAAGGGGACAAATAGGAGTACTTTGAAGGGATTTTTGCATTACACTCAATGATCCCAACTTCTCTCTTACACATAAAAACTGACATTGAATTAGCACCAGTATTCTGATATTTTCTGATTGCATGATGTGGATAGCACAATCTCTCAAAAACAGTAATTGTGGATGACCCAGAGTAATCGAAACACATTACAATGGTAGTCATAAATTGGTCCTGAGCCTGTTATTAACACTGATTTGCTTTTTTTTTTTTTTGCAAGACAAGCAGGGTTAACATGTCACTCAGCTAGTAAGTGTCAAGTATCAGAGTCTGGATTTGAACTCAGGTCCTCCTGACTCTATGGCCAGTGCTCTATCCATCCACTGCACCACATAGCCGTCCCCATTGATTTGCTCTAAGAAATAATGAAGAAAAATCATAAAAAAAAGTATGAGAAGAAAAGGAGGTGGGTGAGTCATCTGGTCAGAATAAGAGACAACAGATAAGACAGATGGCGAGCTATTCTGGTACCCATCTAATGTTGCAAAAACTAGATGAAAGTTTCCTACTTATCTGGAAGATGTTCTATGAAGGGCTTGTGGGAGCACATGGCTAAGAAGGGCACAGGATTAGGTATGGAGGGATTACAATCTGCACCATTGGAAAGATTCCTGACTTCAGTGAAGTAATGGATCCACTGAAGTCTTGAAGCACTAAAAACAATTACTTTTTTTCCCCCTGCAGTGAAAGCATTTATCAGCAATAGTGGAACACCCACAAGCCACACTCTGCCCTGCCTTCCTGTGGTGGGATGCTTGATATCTACTTGACCACTAAGATAAGGCCTGCAAATGTGATTCTCCTATTGTGACTGAGGAAATCCTAGTGGCCTTTTGTAGTTCTAGAGTACCACACTCAAACTACAGATAGATAAGTAATTCAGCAAGTGAATGAAATTGTTTTACATAGCTCATGTAAAACAAAAGCAAATCAAAAATAAAAGAAGTATAGAAGTTTTATGCTTCATTTATTCTGAGATCATTCTTCTTGCTTCTGGAATTCATGTGTTGTTCTAACATTTAAATCATGTTACATAATAATTAAACCTAATAAAATAATGTACTGAATTCATCCAAGGATGAATTTATCTAATAAGCCTCTTCACATACTCATAATGAGAAAGCACAGATTTTGAGATCCTTCCTGATTAATCTTAGGAAAGGAAACAAAGCAAAACAAGCCAAAAATTAGAGTTGTATTTGTGAGTCCCTTGAAAAATTACTTAGGAGGAACTACCGATTAGACTAAATTAAAACATCTATTAAAATGAAAGATCGCTCCTCTTTGACTCATTTTGGCCTTTGTTTATTTGATATTATATTGTGATTCCTCTTTCAGACCCAGTACATAGGATCATAACTTGAGAGGATGAATAGCTCTTAGAGGTCATCTAATTTTTTATACACATACAGTCATATAAATATAAATATATATACATACATATATATTATACATATATATGAGAAAGGTTACATGACTCGTTTATATTCACATAGAAACAGGATTTGAATGCATGGCCACTATCTCCAAGTAATCTGTGATATTACACTACTTCTCTTTCCTATACCTACTGAGTTTTAAGACATTCCAATTCTTCTTAAACTGTCAAATAGTACATAGGATATATATGTTATAAATAAGGCTGAAACAGTATCTAAAGAAATGGGACGAAATCATAGATTTAAAGTGGCAAGGGAACTTAAAAACCATTTAATTCAACCCCTCTTATTTTACATATGAGGAAATTTGGTCTGAGAGAGGTTGTAATTAGCAAAAAATCACATCAGTATTAAGTAGTAGAGTAAGAATTCAAATTAAGGACCTCTGCCTCCAAATTCAGTTCTCTCTCCACTTTATTAGGCTGCACCTGATCTCCATGTCCTCAATTCCCACCCAGTACTGGCATTGTTTTACAGTTTTTAGGGCATAAAATAGACAATGGTCTAGAAAATCATTCATTCAGTCTTTAGAATACAGTCTAAGGAAGAGATCATCCATGCCAAAAGCTCAATTTCATTGGGGGGAAAGTCATAGGGGATCCTAGTTGTCAGAATTGTAACATTAGGAAACCAAGAGTTTTATATGTAGGATAATTCCAACATACTTCTTCTACCCTATAAAGGAAGATTGGATGGGAAACCGTGATTTCAAAGGATCATAGAATGATAGGGTCATAGATTTAGAATTAGAAGAAACTGCAGAGGGCAAAATTAGCCCAACTCTGGCATTTTTCAGATGAGGAAATTGAAGCTCAGAAAGGTTAAGCTGCTAGCTCAGGGTCACACGACATTATGATAGCCAGGGATTGTTGCATTTTTTTGTCTTCATGTCCCCAGAATCTAGTACATAGAAAGTGATTAATAAATGTACATCGATTAGCTACATTGTATGATAAAAGGAATGAGTAAATAATCAGATCAGACATCAATTCAAAATTTTAAAACAGTATTACTAAAATGTCAACCGATATCCACTATTATTTAAAAAAAACTTTAAGTAGACACTGTGCCTTCAAGTATTAGCTAGTGATTATGTAAAGTAAACCTAATTAGCAAGACTTAAAAATACTGATTTTTGTTAGCTCAAAAGGTATCACTTATTTTAAAAAAGTCTTTCACGTAGACGCACACACACACACACAAAAATGCTAGAAACAGAATTTTCTAACATGTTTACAAATATTCCAAATGCTGTTTCAGTGAGTATTGAATCCATTTGTTAAAAAAAAAAAAAAACGAAAACAAAACTCTTTAGTTTGGAAGAACTGACTGACAATAAGAATAATGAGTATTTACTAGCCAAGTTTCAATAAAAACTTTTGCATAATTAGTGGATGGGGCTGAGCTATAAGTACCATGATTTATTAAGTACAGTCTGTCATGCACTTTGTATATTCATGACTTTGTGAGGTGTCTTTTACAACTATTTTAAAAACAAGTATTGAAATATATAGAGCCTGGAACCAGATCTTCAAAATTATTATCTCACAACATTTAAGAAAATAAAGCATATTCAATCACATTGAATATCAATCATAATTTTATGAAAACATTTTGTACTTTTAATGCACAAATATTTCAAAATCCTTATTTTATTGATGTCTTATTTTTTACCCATTTTTGTATACTTAATAGTAGAGAGAATATATTATTTAGTAGTATATTATATATAATTTATATATAAACAAATGTTTCTATATTGGAGTTGTATGCTCCAAATCTTATTTTAATAATACAGAAACAAAATTAAACACAACTTGGAGATCATTTACTTACTTATTATACCTTCAAACATCTTTTCTGGATCTGCTCATATGATCTTTAAAAATACTTTCATATCAACTGAAGATGACTGAAAATAGTCATTCACACATCTGTGAACTTCATTGAGACTATGCATTCTTTAGAAACTTGCCACTTAAACATTTTCTCAGGGAAATGTGAAATTAATGGACAATTACAGTCGCTGACTGTTGCTGTCAGTCACCAATCAGATGTTCTAAGTTTCCCAATTTTATTATCGTTATGTAGTATGTATTGAAAGTTTGGTTGAAGGAGGTAAATAGACTAGGTGATATGTAAATTCATATTGTTTATTCCTTTAAAGCTAGCTGATGCTAGCAAACTTGTACATACAAGGAGCCAAAATGTAAGTTCTCACTGTTTGATACAATAATGACCAACCTTAAATATGTTTCAAAAGAAATCCCCACTTAGCATGTCTGCTTCAATCAAATTTATCATCTCCGTATATGTTTAACCACATTATGAGAAAAGAATTTTCTTAATTGAATAGGGGGTGATAAATACAATAAGATGAGAGTGGACAAAATGTCAATTGAAATCACAAGCACAACAATATCTGTTTTCTTTACCATTAACATGTCATAACATAGTATGTGTCCATAAAATATTAAGATAAGAAAAAGGTCCATTACTCAAGGTAGTGTTTCAGGTTAAGGGTCTCATCCTTAACCAGAGGAAAAATGCTTTAAGTCAGCCCCATCTGGCCTTGTTGACATAGGAAGAGGCATTCTCTGAGTTTACTTCAGAAAACAAAGAAGCTCTTAGGTCGGGGCTCTTCTTCTGGTTGATTAATTCAGGCTCTGGCCCTTATTAAGGATCAGAAATGATATTAAACGACTATCACTAGCAATCTTAAAATGGTGAGAAAAACTTAAAGGACCAATAACAATTCAGGAAATCAAAAGTAAATATGCTAAATCATTAAAATTATTTTTGAAGAAACAGAAGAGGATGATGGAGCAAGGTAAGTATTACATTGGTCTTGATACATGTCAAGATAAATGATCCCAGTTTTTCTCATGTTATTATGGAAAAACTCACCAAAGTGATCCAGAACAACTTGAACTTGTTCTAAAGGGTAAAAAGCAAATCTCACACTGACAAGAGGGGACACTTTAAACTTATATATAATATCCCTGCGTATTGATGGATGCCTAGGGACTCAATGGAACTGTGAATCATTTACAGGACATAGATAATTAAGTATTCCAGGGAGCTTAGTTTTAGGATAAATTGTATTCTATTCACGCCTGGAATGTACATGCATCTATATCAATATTTGTATCTATGTATGTATGTATATGTATGTATATATATAGATATATATAGAGAGACAGAGACAGAGAGAGAGAGAGAGAGAGAGAGAGAGAGAGAGATACAGAGACAGAGAGATACAGAGACAGAGAGAGACAGAGAGAGACAGAGAGAGAGAGAAAGGACTAGGGGACTAGGTGGAAGCAGCACAAAGAATTACAGACATTGATTAATCTATTCATTGCTACTGTCATGGATGACATTACTATTTTCTCCCATTTGCATTAGAGGAGCATGAGTATGGACCCCTAAACACAAAATATTTAATATTCATTAAGTTTTATTACACTGGCCAAAACTGGATATTTGGTTGGATGTGGGATGGAAGGGAGAGGAGCGTCCTAGAACAGTAGTTACAATCTAGTAGCTATAAAAGGACTTTTAATTCTTTAGAGAGAAGCATCCTCTCTTCTAGGTGAGGTGATTTAATCAGAGAAAATAAGGGATGGATAATAGATGTGTTAACGTATATTTAAAAAGTGAAAAGATGAATCTATATCAAGTTGTCCCTTTAAAAGGTGTAAAGGAGTTCTCTTTGAGGGCATTAGAAGAACAACCTCCCACTGATTATCTCTGTCAAACGAAGAAAGCAACTTTGAGAAATATGGTATTTTAAAATGATAGGAGAAATTAATCACTCCTCTTTGGATCATGCTGATATGATAAAAATGACAATACTACCGAAGTTAGTTTATGTACACATTATCATACGACTAATAAAATTATTCTAGGTAAGCAGAAGATCAAGAATCTCAAGGAGGATAATGAACAAATGTGGGAAGGAAGGGGGGGTAGTTAGTTGCCTGGCTTTTCTTTCTTTTTCTGCTAGTTTTCCTTTGTTCTCTGCTGTGCAATTTCTACTTTTTCCTCCATTCCTGTCCCCCCAAAAAAGCTACAATTAAGTTGGGATATATACATAAACTTGGATATCTTTACACTCACACACATATATACATGCATTCATGTATGTAAAACTAACTGTTCTATGCTTATTTTCTCCTATCTTCTGTTTCTTTTGAGGGAGATAGAATCTTCCTTCATAAGTCCAGGTCTTTCGATGTGTTTCTAAATCAACCCACTCAGTATTTCCTATGCCACAGAAATATTTCTTTCTGGATTTAAACAGAATCTTCCTTTATAGAATCTTTTGGGTTAATTTGGTCATTTATAATAAAATGCCTTGGTTGTTCAAATTTATTTTTAAAAACAATACTTCTGTTAACTGTGTAGAATGTTTTCTTGGTTCTGCTTGTTTCATTCTTTACTGTTTCATGAAGGTCTCTCCATGCTTTTCTAAAATCATTAACCTCATCACACATAGCAGAGTAATATTCCATCATGAACATATATCACAATTTATTTATCCAATCCCCAACTGACAGGCATCCCCAAAATTTCCTGTTCTTCATCACTACAAAGTGAGCTTTTATAAATATTTTAGAATATGTTGGTTCTTTACCATTTTCCCTATTCATCTTGAGTAACACACTTAGTAGTGGTATTACTGTATCAAACGATATAGGGAGTTTAATAACTCTTTGGACATAGTTCCAAATCTCTCTCCAAAATGACTAGGTCAATTCACAGATCCACCACCAATGAATTAATATTTCAATTTTTCCATGTCCATTACTACATTTGTCATCTTTGCCTTCTTTTATTTTAACCAATCTGATAGGTGTGTAAAATGATATCTCAAGGTTTTTTAAATTTGCATTTCCCTAATCAGTAATGATTTAGAGCATTTTTTTTATATGACTGTGAATTATTTTGATTTCTTCATTGGAAAACTGCCTCTTCATACCTTTTAACCTTTTATCAATTGTGGAATGACTAGCCCTCTTATAGATTTGACAAAGTTCTTTATATATTTGAGACATGAAACCTTTATTTGAGTAACTGTTTGTAAATTTTTTTTCACAACTTTCTACTTTTCTTCTGATCTTGGATACATGTGTTTTATTTGTACAAAACCTTTTTAATTTAATATTATCAAAATTATCCATTTTGCATTTCTATCTCATTGTTCTTGAGTTGTTCACTTTTCCATCAATCTGGTAATATGCTCCATGTTCTTCAAATTTTCTTGTAGTATCTCCCTTTTATCTAGATCATGTATCCATTTAGATCATATCTTGGGAAATGGTATAAGATGCTGGTCTGTGCCCAATTTCTACCATACTGCTTTTCACTTTTCCCAATAATGTTTACCAGATAATGACTTCTTATCTTCCAAATTTAAGTTTTCACACTTTTCAAACACAGGGTAACTATATTTGTTTGCTGCTGTAGATTGTATGTTTATTCTGCTGGATTGATTTACACTCCTCCCACCACATGTTGACTTAGGCTTCCATGTGAATTACACAGATCACATGGGCTTATTAATGAATGAGAAAGATCTTCCCCTTTAAATTATCATTAAAGGTAAAGGCTTCTTATCAATTAAAGGAAAAGTCCATTTATGCCTATATTTTCCAGTGTTTTTAATAGACAAGAGTGTTACACTTTGTCAGATGCCTTTTCTGCATCTATTGATATTATCATATGATTTTTGTCACATTTATTATTGGTATAGTCAATTATGTTAACAGTTTTCATCATGTTAATCCATCCCGGCATTCCTGGGATGAATTCTGTTCCATCATAATGTATATTTTTTGTAATATATTGTCATAATCTTAATGTTAGTATTTTATTTAGGATTGTTGCATCCATATTCACTAATTAAATTTGTCAATAATTTTTTTTCTCTGTTTATATTTTTCCTGGTTTAAGCGTCAGTATCATATTTCTTGCACAAAAGGAGTTTGGTAGGACTTCTTTGCCTATTATTCCAAATAATTTATTTAATGTTGGAATTAATTTTTCTTTAAGTATTTGATAAGATTTACTTGTAAATCCTTCTAGTCCTGGCATTTTTTCCTTAGGAAGCTCATTTCTGGCCTGGTCAATTTCTTTTTCTAAAATAGATTTATTTAAATACCTTTTATATATTATAGATATAATAGATAGATGTCTATTTTCTTTTGTGTTAATCTGGGTAGTTTATATTTTTTGTAAATACTCTTCCATTTCACTTAAGTTGTTGAATTTATTGGCACACAATTGCACAAAATCAACAGTTATGATTGCTTCAATTTCATCTCCTTTAGTTTTCATCCTTTTCACATTTGACAGTATTAATTTGGTTTTCTTCTTCCTCTTTTTTCACCATATTAACAATGGTCTATTTTATTGATTTTTCATAGTACCAATTGCTAGTTTTATTAACTCAATAGTTTTCTTGCACTTAATTTTGTTAATTTCTCCTTATTTTTAGTTTCTCCAACTTAGTGTTTAATTGGGGATTTTTAATTTGTTCTTTTTTTCTAGTTTTTTTAAATTGTATTTCCTATTCCTTGGTTTCCTCTTTCTCTTTTTTTATTGATATAAGTACTTAGAGATACAAATTTTCCTCTGATTACTGCTTTTGCTGTGTACTGTAGGTTCCAATATGTTGTTTCATTATTGTCGTTTTCCTTAATGAAATTACTGATTGTTTCTATTTGTTCTTTAACCCAAACATTCTTTAAAATTATAGCCTACGTTTGCTGAGATTGGGAGCAATATTTTAGGAAAGAATCCAAACAGGCTCGTACCTACGCATTAGTCTCATGAGTGTATAATAATGTTGATGTCTTTCAGATGAAGTTTAGTAACTTCTTTTGCACGGTATGCTCTATTTATTCTGCATTTGTTTTCTTTTTTTGAGCTCCTATATTAGACTACTGGTCATTTTGTTTTATGTTTTGCCTTTCTTTGTATCCCCAGGGCTTAGCCCCGTACCTGATCCCTTTAGGTTCTTGATCAATGCTAGCTGATTGGCTTAACTTTTGAAATGCCCCCTTTCAACAAATTCTGCATTCAGGTAAATGAAGCCACTACCCCTAGGAAAGGTTCTAGGATGATTCCAGTACTCCCAGACATACTCTTATAGTAACTACCTTACGTATTATAATTATTTCAATTTACATATAATTTTCAAAAATAGTTTTAGGAAGTAATATTTTATTTATAAATTAGAATAAATTGTTTATTTTTATTAAGTATCATTTTAACTGCTTTATAATGAAAAAGGCTGTACATATTTCTTTTATGTGAGGTTTCCATCATGTTTAGGGCATTAAAAGTTATAAGACAAGACCTGCACAAGTAGGTTAGCCTAGACATGTAGCATTAGTTGACACTGATGTAATGTTTTAAGGTTTGCAAAGTGCTTTTCCTCCCTTATCTCATTGAAGCTTAACAGCAGTTTTGAAGATGGTGCTACAGATATTATTTCTCTCATTCAACACATTTGGAAATTGAACTTTAGAGATAAACCTGGCCATGTCATATAATATATGACAGAGAATTTGAATTCAGGTATTTCTGAGTCCAAATCTCTTTCCAGTACTCCATGCTTCTTCTATGTATTGAAATCATATTTTGTACCTCTCAGTCCTATTTTAGGTAATTTTCATTGGCATATAAAAATATCACAAATTAATTTACACTTATTACCCTGAACAGAGTAATATATGCATGTATGTATGTACACACACACACACACACACACACACACACATATATATATATATGTACCCTAAGACAAATACAGGATGCATCCCTAAAATGAGAACTCTTTGAAGTGAATGAAAAATACGCATAACTATGCACTGAAAAATATCAGTAATTATGGGCATGCTTAGCTTTAATGCAAGTCAAATATCAGGAGAAATGTAGGACCTCTATTTAGACAAATTTGTTGTACTCATTCTCTCTGGGAATTCATATTCCTAAGCAATATTTCCAGCTTTGATCTTTAGAGAAAGAATGGGAAAAAATTGTGAAGGTGATCCATGATACAGCTTACCTTTCATGTTTTAGAACAAGGGGATGCTATGCTATTATGACAAATGCAATGTGGTCAAGGCAGTTGGCTTAAGAACCTTAAATTATGAGAGTACACAATATTATTTTGTGTCATCTATGCACCTACTAAAGCAAACAAAATCAGAGCACCAACTTGTCATCGTTGGCTTAACATCAAGCCAATTGCTCCCCAAACACCTGTCACTGAGAGGGTGTATCCCTTTTAATTTACTTACTACTTTTTAAAAAAATAATGTAGTAGAACATAATATATTGTCAATATTTAAAAGCCCAGGCAAGGGATTGTTGAATCATTAGCAGTTCAAATAGTTTGAAATTGCATCTTCTCTTCTCAGGAGAACCTCAGCAGACCACTTTGCAGTTTCATTTAACCAGTCCCCTTGGTACCCTGAAGATTTCAAGGCTAAACTAATGCTCCAAGGAGAGCAGCATATAATCAGTCCTTTTAAAACCACTTAACCAGCACAGAATAAATCCTACTTTCCATTATGTTAATGAAGCTACCAGGGGATCAGACATCCAGAATTCACAAAGACACCCTGTAATAGCGGTGACTTGTCACTTTGCCATATCCCTGTGTCAGCTCCTTGGATGTGACCCAGCAGGTCTTCCATTAGCTCTCCAGGTAGTATGAGGACATCCCATAGAAATCAGAACTTGCTATTGCCAGCAATCCTCAAGCCTTTATCAATGGTCAAAAACATCCTGACAGTCACATGTGAAGTTGGTCATGTTGTTTTGGACATTTGCATTACCTTGAAAGAGCTGTTACTTCTGACTGTTTTTTGTTTTCTTTTGAAAAAGTAAAACTGCCTACTAGAGGCCTTTGCCTTGTGTCATTGTGGCATACCTATGTCAATGTGTTCTGGGCTGAATTCAGACCAGTCTCCTAGTAATATAGGTTTGATATCAGATCACAATGAGATACTGATAGGTCATTCAGGAGTTAACAAAAGGCGATTTACTTGGACACAGCAGGAGAAAGATATAAAATAAGGCGAAGCATTGAGGATGTTTCAAGTCAATTCTTTTGAGTGAAGTTTCCTTGCTGGAGTGCCCATTATTATTCACCAATTACACATCAGAGACCATGGGCAGGAGTGGTAGTTCTTGTGGCTGCTTTGTACTCATGTGACGAGCAAGTGAGATCGACAGCCTGAATCTTTAGTCCTCTAAGCAAACCATGACTTAAGGCTACTCTCAATAATTTTAAGGAAAAATTAGCCAGATTTGCATGGAAGCAGTGAGTAGAATATTGCTGCTACTACCCTCTGGGTTCTAGAAGACCTGGAATAGTAGAGTCCAAACTCTGGTAGGTTCTTCTAAGTTTCATGTATGAGCTCAGAAATGGACTGTATACAAGCTTTTTGAGAATCAGTCAAGCTAATCCAGAGACACTCACAGATGAAAACTGGCTATTAGGCGATGTTATTTTGTGGTCATAATAATTAAACAAAGCCACTTACAAAGTTATAATTATATCAAGATCCTCGAGTTTGAAGCGATTTTCATACTAATAAGATACAAATTTTGGAAGTTTTTTAAATAAATGAGACAAATGATCCTTTTTTTGGATCCATTAAGCATTTGTTAAAGTCACATTTTTCTACTAGAAAAGGCTACTAGTGGAAAGGAAAACAGAATGAACTTGAAATCAGAAAACCTGGATACTATCTCTATAGACTTGGGTAAGTTCCTCTTGAGACTCATTGCTGTACTCAAGAATTTCTGAAGTTCCTTTCAGAGAGAGATCAATGAATTTGATGTTGTATGTCATTTGCTATTAATATAAGTGACTTCTTTTTTGGGGAGCTCAATTTTTTCAATTGTGTTATGATGGGTTTGGACAAAGTGATTTCTTAGTACCCTTCCAGTTTTAATTTTCTTTGAATTTGCAAAATGCTGTAGTATATTACCACATGCCTGTTTGTCAGGGCAGTTAAACTCAAAAAAGCGATCCTTTACCTTTATTTCAAATGTTAACTAACTATATGCTGTGCTTAAAATACATGGATATCTATACGTATACACAGATATGTCTATAGGTAGATATATATCAATCTACCTGTGTATGTAAATAAACATAGATATCTATTAACATATATACATATATGCATTTTTGTGTTTATATTTATATACACAATGCACGTACACTTATATACACTTACACATATGTATGTATATATATGTATACATTTAAATATGCAAATATATTTAAATGTGTATACATATAAATATGTGTCTGGAATGAAAATTTATGAATTATCTAATAGAGGCAGATAGAGAGTTTTAAAAAAAAATAACCTATCTTTATATATATATGTATATATAATATTTATATATCTCTATGCCTTTATGCCTATATCTATTTCTCTCTCTCTCCCTCCCCCACCTCTGTCTGTCTGTCTTATCTATTGAGAGATCTGAAAGTCATAAGCAGAGACAAAATAATCCCAAGGGAGCTGATAAGGTCACAATTTGAGGAATTTAGAGATAAAAGAGAAGAGGGCCTAGGACAGTCCTTAGGAGGATACCTAAATTTAAAGCGTGAGATATGTGATATTGAAGAAAGGCTACATGTCCAACAGAAAATGAGTAAAGAGAGAGTGGGGAATGAAATATGAAAGAGTTTTTAGATGAAGGTAAGGGGAGCAAAAGAGATTCTTTGTGAATCACATATTTTCTGAGTAAAGTGGAGGATAAAGTCTTTCATTTGAGAGGCCTGCAGAGGCTTGAGGAGAGAACTCCTCTGAAATAGCTTCCTTGGAATAGCTGCAGTGGGGAATGGCATGAAGTATCCATTAAGAAAAATTAAAAAATGACCTAGTTACACTGTGGGCAAAACTGGGATTCAGTAACATAAATTCGTACTAGGCCAAGTGAACTTAGCTGCATAATATTCTCCCTCTACATGAGTAGAGGTAGAAGAGAAGGAAGTAAAAGCCGAGTAATCTGATTTGGGGGTTTATGCATTTAGGTATATATGTTTATGTATACACGTATACCTATATGTATGCACACATGTATGTATACGTGTTTTTGAATATATATATGACTAGGTATATATATGTATATACAGGCATACTCACATGTATAGGTGTATTTTATTTGCATATATCTGCACATATATACACATATACACATGCATGCACACACACATACACGTATATATGTGTGTGTGTATGCATACCCATTATAACACTTTTTTGTTTGCTTTTCTTCTCCATCCTGCTAGAGTAACTAGGCCAACAGAAAACTGAAATTCATTCAAATATCCCCAGTTAAGGAAATAGATTCTGAATGACCATAATAAATGAATCCATATGCTTTGCTTCGTGTTTTTCACGGAAGATATTGTCAAATAGAAAAATATTTCATTTTTAAATCATGAGATATGATGAAGGAACATAAAAGAGTGTCTTGCAAAAATTCTAAAATGTTTTATAAGCAAATATGAATAAATGAAGGGATGGAGGATTAAAGGAATGAATGTATGAATGAACAAAGGAATGAAGGAATGAGTATTGATTAACTATTTACTTTGTGCAAGTTTACTATGCGTGGGATACAAAAACAAACAAATAAACCAAAAAAAAATCAGAAACAGGACTATTCTAGAGGAGCTTATATTTTTCTGGGGAAAAACAATTTATAGAAGGCTAGTGACTAGTGAGGGGTATTTTGGTTTGCAAAGTCACAAGAAATGTGAACAGAACAGGAGAGTAGATTGACAAACGAGTTTCCAGGTGCAGTGCCAGTATTGATTTGATTATGTTGATTTGATTATGTTCCCATTTCTGGAAAGCAAGGATAAAGATGGCATGAGGATAGGATAAAGTCAGGCAGAGCATACATGGATGGGGACAGATTGAGAATATATCCAGTAAATAAGGTGAAGCTTGATGGAAGCCACTTAGATATTGTAGGCTCATCCAAAAAACAGTAGTGACAATACAGGATTTTCCTACAAAAAAGGCAGAATATATAATTTTAGGAAAGAAAAAAATGGTCCTGTCTTTTCTCCTGATCTCTATGATTCACTTTAAAAAACAAATGACACGAAAGAACAGTACCTTTCAGTTTACTTTAGGGCCAAGTAACATGGGTATCACAAAATATATCCTCTGAGGAAACAGAGTAAGATGAGCAAATGTTCTAGTTCTCATGAGACAGTTTGGAATCTCATTGAGATACACTGAGTTGCTTATTTATATTCCTGAGGCTAAAGATAGTTTAAAGTAGGGATCTGGGAAGCTCTTCCCTGACAGATATAGTGTGCACACCTGCACTTGATACACAGGGTAGTTTTTGATTGGCATTACTTGTTCCTTATTTTTCTCTTCTGCATCCCCTTTCCATCAATCATTCAGTTTGAAATGTAAATTTTCAACCTTTGGAGAAATGTCTTGGATATGACATCCATCCTTCCATCTATCTATGTATCCATCTATCATCTATTAGCTATCACTTTTTTCTGTCAATTTACTCTCCCTATCTCTCTCTCTGTCTCTGTTTCTCTTCTCAAAGTAGACCCCTTCTAGCAGATATTCACTGGCTGTGCAAGTATAAGTCATTTAGCTTCTCTCCACCTGAGTTTCTTCATCTGTAAAATGAGCTTTATAGAAGCATCACAGCATTACTGTGATGATGAAATTAGAATATATGTACAGCATTTTGCTAACTTTAAAGCTCTGTATAAATGCTAGATATTATTATTATTGCTGCTGTTGGTTATGTAGATTTAGGAAAATAAGTATCAATGATGAAATCAAAGAATAAACCCATCATTAAAACATTATCATGGAAGTAAAATTGAGACTTCTTCATGAAACTCATTTTAATTTCATAATTTGGGCTTTACAGTATAAAATTTACTGTACAGTATATTAATTATAATAATGCAACCATTGTAGCCATTCTCTTTCTTTTAGCTAATCTCTGGATTTGAAATCAGGGTTGCCCTGCATTTACATCAGGTATCTAGTACTTACTAATTGTGTGACCATGGGCAAGTCACTCACCCTCAGCATACCTCAAGTTGCAAAAAGGAGACAATAATAGTCATACTACATCATTATTGGTGATGTTGTATAACAGTGACTTATAGAATACCATAATCTCCAAATAATTAAACTTCAGTGCTACTCAATGAAGATAAAAGATAATGTAAGTAGCATAAAGGATGTGTGTGTGCATGCACTCATACACACACACATACATTATGTGTATGAAAAGAAGAATCATGGTGACATATGGAGACCAATAAATAACTTGTAGAAAGCCTGAGTGTTATACAATTTTCCATCTATGTTCAAGAAATTGCAAGGAAAGTAAGAAGTATATTGGACAAACTTCATATGGAATATTTACAAGAAAATATAAAACAGTCACAAGGAATTAGAAGTTATGGGTGAATTGTGAGTTGAACCATGGAATGAACACATATTGATGAGATAACATTAAAGTTTTAAAGTTAATATATAGTTCTTGGGATAGTTGTGAATACTAAATGAGATATTGCTTGTAAAACATTTTTAAATTATAAATAATAATAATAACCATTGATAAAGCACTTTCTATGTGCTAGACACTATGCTAAATACTCTACAATTAACTATTTTATTTTATCCTTAAAATCCCTGGACTGTAGGTGCTATTATTATTATCATTTTGCTGATGAGGAAATTGAGGCAAAGAGGTTTAAAGACTTTTCCAGGGTCACATAGCTTATCGGAAGATTTGAATTCAGGTCTTCCTAAGTCCAGGCCAGTCTGATAGCCCCTGTTCCACCTAGCCATTTTTTTACTCCCTACAGATGAATTCTAATGATAATTCTGAAGTAGGATTGAAATCTTGCTGCACATTTGTCAACAGGATCTCTTTGCTTCCCATCATCCATAAATAGAGTCATTAGGAGGCACTTCTCTCAGCACAGCTCTAATGTTAAGCAGGAAGATGAGCTGTGCTGCTGTTTCCATACCTGGTCTAGTGTTGCTTCCAGAGTAGACACCAGCTATGGGTACTCTTTATGAAGGGTTGCATCCTGAAATCCTGATAATACAATTTGATGATGATTTGGAGGCAACTAAAAAGCACGAAGGGATAGAGAGTTGGACAGCTAGTCAGGAAGGCCTGAGTTTAAATACAGCTGCAGATACTTACAAGTGTGACTCTAGGAAAATCATTCTTTCAGTCTGTGTTTCTTCATCTCTAAAATGGGGATAATAATAGTGCTTGTCTCCTAAGATTGTGGTGAGAATAAAATGAGATAATTTCAAAATATTTCACAAACTTTAAGACATTATATAAATGTTGTGGTATTTATTATTATTATTGTTCCTTAAGCATCTATCATTGACAGGGAATTGTGTCAAGTATTTTAAAAATGTAGTATCCATGACAATTCACAGTGAATTTCTAGTCCCATGTATAGCTCATTTCAGAAGTTATAGCTATGCCAGGGCAGCTAGGGCTCTGACTCAATATGCTGAAGAGAGGGCACCAAATTTAGAGGGTACTCACAGTACAGTACTTGTAATACTTTGGCAGTATATAAACAACAGATCTTATTCATAGTTAGGAAGAATAATAAGTTAAAATAGGAAACTACCAGATGCCAGACTCGGGTGAATGCTTCCTCTTACCTGTTTTACTACAGCAGTCTCACTAGCAGTGATTTTATCCCAGTATTCCAGGACTTTGGTTTCTTATTCCCTATCATTTCCTTTCAGCTGACTTTAAATTTCATGTTCCTAGCCTTGAATTTATTTTATGATAGTTGGCCTGGGCACAAAAATTTCTAGTTAGAACTCTGTATATATATATTTCATGGGGTTGGCTGCTGTTAGTGCTAGAAAATCTGCAATGAGGACTTCCCCTTTAAGTGTATTGAGTGAGAAGTGAAAGCATGGATGTAGTAAGGTAGGCAAGTGAACTGAACATTCTTAGCTTCAGCCTGAAATACTGTTGGTAAGAAAAAGAAAAATAATCTCAAATTGATACAAATTCCACCAGAAAGAGGAATAAAACATTTTCCACAGAGCAATGAGATTTTATTAGCTGGGCCACAAAAATGAATGTAGAACTCTCAAACTAAACCAAAAGTTTCCATAGGCATCCTTGGAAATAGGACAGAGGGTGAAGAGATTTTCTAAATAAAACTCGAGACTTCTCTAGGAGTGACCTGCATACATTTATCAACACACTCTGTGTGGTCTACCCAAAAAATAGTCAAAGTCTGTTTATGTAATGCTTAAAGTTCATTCTGGTATACTGGAAATTCATCTAAACAACAACAAAAAAGGAAAGTGTAGAAGTGAGCAAAAATCCTTTCAAAGACTGCTAAGGAATTCACACACAATTCCTCAGAGAACCAAAATGCCCTCCTGGAAAAAAAAAATGATTGCACTAGAAACTACATAAAAGATTAATAGCTCCCTTTAGTCCTCCTCAATAGGAACAGTAAATAATGACAGTCTTCTGAAATAGAAACCTAAAAATCTTGTGGCCTTTCAGAGATCTCATTAAAGGAAACAGCCAAGCTTTCCAAGAAGCTCTGTAAAAGCTATCTGGACGTATCTTTGCAATGCGGTCAGACAGGATAATTATTCCCCTTGTAAAAGTGAAGATGTTTGATTCCCCTAAACCCCAGTGAACAATTTGTATCAGAGAACTGTTCAATAGCACCATTAATATCAAAGTAGTAGTCTTTGATGTTCATCCATAGTTCATATTCAAGTGGTATCAGTTTCATACCAGAGATCATATCTATGATCCAGGGACTATGACTAAAAACATACAGAAAATGGTACTCAATAAGTGGGGACTATTTGTGTCTTCCACACAATTTATAAAGGCAGTTACAAAAACTTGATGTAAGGCAAAACTTCATAATAGCTAGAGTTACCCAGAAATACAATGGACTGCTCTAAGAAATAATAGTTATCATCCCATTGGAAGTCTTCAAAGATAGATTTGAATACTCCTTGAGTGCTGTAGAGGAACTTCCTTTTTTTTTAAATTCTATTTTTCATTTTTAACACAGTTTATAACAGATAAAACAATTCAAACTTTTGGTCAGGTGATACTTCTTTTTAAAGCATTTACAATATGGACCACAAAAGAATTTTTTTTTTTAACATTAATCAACTGAGACACAAATAATATTAGTGTTGCTAACTTCACAAGCTCTTGACCTAATTGTCTCACAGTATTACTAAGAATTAAAGGACCCTAACTTATTGTTGTTGTTCTAAAGACCTATATTTAATAGCTTAATTTTAGACTTAACCTTGAATATTCCCCTACCAATAATCTATAATTTAATAGATCTGGTATTCAGCTTACAAACTTTTTGACTGCAGGAAATTGCCACCAAGAGTAGGGACTTTGCAGGGATACAATATCTCCCCAACTTCATGTCAATTCCAGGCAGGATTAGATTGTCCACTTGCATTCAGTTAGGCTTAAAGTCTACCAGGTGTCAGTGGGGAAATTGAGTCAGGAGAATCCTACCTCAGCCCAGGCTGAACAGTCACTCTCCCACCCTTCCCATGAGATCACCTTTTGCAGTTCATACCATCATCTCACCAGCTTACTGGCATCATGGATTGGAGGCTTAGACCTCCATTCTTGCTATTCATACCTGGAATTAGACTCAGAAGAACAGCCACTTAATAGTGCCATAGCATCTAAAAATGGCAAGTTCCAATAACCAGGTTTCAAATACGAGTACAATTTCACTTTGACTAAGGAACGTCTTTTGAGGCAAGTCTTAAGTGACTTACATGCCTTTCTAGACATGTTCTAGTTCCTGATTAAATAGCAATCAGAAAATCAAATTTACCATTAAAACCTTAACTTTTCTATCAATGCCAAATTTTGCCCAAGGTTACCTTCCTCTAGGAAATTTAGACTAAATTTTTTTTCCCCAAACTAAAGATGTCATTGCTTTATTCTCAGTAATTAAATCAGTCAATTGTTTTAATACTAATTGCTTGTACATCACTTTGTAACATGTCCAATTTTTCTCCCCATCACCCCCCTCCCCCTGCTTCCTAATATCTTGTACTCCGATTACTCCTTCCCTCTATGTACCTTCCCTTCTACCACATCCCACCCTTCCCTTATTCCCATCTTCTCTTTTTTCTTGTAGGGCAAGATAAATTTCTATACCCCATTCCCTGTATTTCTTATTTCGCAATTATATGCAATAAAAATTCTCAACATTCGTTGCTAATACTTTGAATTCCAACTTCTCTCCCTCCCTCCCCAGCCCCACTGAGAAGGCAAGCAATTCAATGCAGACTAAATATGTGTTGTTTTGCAAAAGACTTCCATAGTAATCATGTTGTGTAATACTAATTGTATTGCCCTCTGTCCTAGTCTACCCCTCCTTATTTTTCCCCGATCAATTGACCTTGCCCCTTCCCAAAAATGTTCCTTTCTATTGACTCCCTTCTCCCATTTGCCCTCCCTTCTAACATTCCCCTCATCCCACTTCTCAGCTCCTCTCCTACTTTCCTGTAGCATGATATAAATTTTCATATCAAATTTAGTGAGCATGTTATTCCCTCCTTCAGCCACATGTGGAGAGAGTAGCTTCACTTTTCCCCTCTCCCCTTCTCCCTTTTCTCCTCCATTGAACAAAATTTCTCTTATCTTTTTTATGAGTTATAGCCTGCCCCATTCCATTTCTCCCTTTCCCTTCCTGGTATTTTCCTCCATCACCCCTTAATTTTTATTTTATTTTTTTGTGTGGATATCATCTCTTCTGATTCAACACACCGTGTGCTCTCTATCTATATATGTGTATGTATGTGTGTGTATGTACAATCTCTCCATCTATCCAAATACTGAGAAAATATTCAAGAGTTATAACTATTTTCTTTCCATGTAGTAATGTAAACAGTTCAGCTTTAGAGAGTCTTTTATGATTTTTCTTTCCTGTTTACCTTTTCATACTTCTCTTGATTCTTGTCTTGGGAAGTCAAATTTTCTATACAGATCTGATCTTTTCCTCAGTATGAATGATTGAAAGAACTCTATATCATTGAATGACAATTTATTCCCTTGAAGCATTATACTCAGATTTTCTGGGTAGGTGAATCTTGGTTTCAATCCCAGTTTCTTTGGCCTCTGAAATATCCCATTCCACGTCCTTCGATCCCTTAATGTTGAAGCTGCCAGATCCTGTGTTATCCAGATTGTATTTCCACCATACTCAAATTGTTTCTTTATAGCTGCTTGCAGTATTTTCTCCTTGATCTGGGAACTCTGAAATTTGGCCACAATATTCTTACAAGTTTCTCTTTTCAGGTCTCTTTCAGGAGGTGATCGGTGAATTCTTTCAATAGTTATTTTGCCTTCTGGTTCTAGAATATCAGGGCAGTTTTCCTTGATAATTTCATGGAAGATAATATCTAGGCTCTTTTTTTGATCATGACTTTCAGATTGTCCCATAATTTTTAAATTGTTTCTCCTGGATCTATTTTCCAGGTCAGTTGTTTTTCCAATGAGATATTTCACATTATCTTGTATGTTTTCAAATTTTTGATTTTGTTTACTAACTGCTTGGTTTAACTCATAGTCATTCATTTCCCTGAACTCAATTTGCTCTTTCAACAAATTATTTTGTTCAGTGAGCTTTTGGACCTTCTCCTCCATTTGGCTAATTGTGCTTTTTAAAACCTCCTTCTCCTCATTGGCTTTTTGGACTTCTTTTTCCAATTGAGTTATCCTCTTTTTAAAGCTGTTATTTTCCTCAGAATTTTTTGGGTTCTCCTTTAGAAAGCTGCTAACTTGTTTTTGAAGGTCTTCTATTGCCTGAGACCAGTTTAAATTCCCTTTGGAGGCCTCGGAGGCAGAGGCCTTGACTTCCTCTGACAGTATGCCTTGTTATTCCTCACCCAAAAGGATGGGGAGAGACACCTGTTCCCCAAGAAAGTAACTTTCTATGGTCTAATTTTTTTCCCTTTTTTGGTCATTTTCCCAGCCAGTTACTTGACTTCTGAGTTTCCTCTCCACAATCACCTTGCCTACAGTTCTGCCAAGCTAGCACTAGGGGCTGAGACTCAGATGAGCTACTCTAGTCCCTCAGCGGATTTAGTTGGGGGCAGTATGAGATTAAGATCAGCTGCTCAGGTTGGGGCAGGGCTGCCACACAGGGCTCAGTTCCCTCAGGGGGTTTAAAAAGAGACCTTCAACAATGGATGCGGGCTACTGTCTGCTTTGGGATCCCCGTCTGCTGCTGCCTCTACTGCTGACACCTGAGAAGGCCCAAGTTATGGGGCCATCCTGCTCCCTTATCAGTCAGCCAAAAAGACCCTCTCACTGACGTTTGGTGCTTGTGGGTTGAGGGATCTGAGCTATCGCTGGAGATTCTGTCCCTGAAGTCTGCTCGGATCTGCTCCTCTTGGTGTCGCTTGGCCAAGATTGGGCTGTGCTCTTCTCCTGTCCATTGGAACAGACCTTTCCTGTTAGTCTTTCAGGTCACTCTGGGATAGAAATCTCCTCCACTCCATTGTTCTGTGGCTTCTGCTGCTCTAGAATTTGTTGAGAGTTCTTCTTTACAAGTATTTTATGGGCTGTGGGATAAGACCTAGCGTATGTGCATCTTTCTAGTCAGCCATCTTGGCTCTGCCCTACTGTAGAGGAACTTCTTGTGCAGGTAGGAGTTGGAAAAATAGTATCTGTAGTCCCTTCCTGCTCTACAGTTTTCTGATTTGGTTCTATCAGAACCTCAAAAGAAGCTTTAAAAAATAGACATTTTAGAATACGATATATTTCTCTTAATTAAATAAACATTATCTTGATCAATAGATCACTGTAACTCAGAAGATCTGAGATCAAGCTGGAAGAGTTCTGGGGTAATAAGGACAACTTGGTAGGAAAAGAACCAATATTTAGCAAGAATAAACTTCAATTTTCTTTTTTTAACAAATTATTTTATTTGTTTTCAGTGTTCTACAATCACTTCCATATATCTTAGATTTTTTTCCCCTCCCTCCCCCTCCTTCCCCCTTCCCTCCCCACTCCCTTCCCAAGATGGTGTACAATCTTATGTAGGTTCTACACATACATTCCTATTTAATACACTTTCATGTTGAATAGAAGAATTAAAATGAAAGGGAGAAACCATAAAACAAAAAAAAACATAATACAAATGAAAATAGTCTGCTTCATTCTGCCATCCAATTTCATAGTTCTTTCTTTGGATGTGGAAAGTGTTTTGCCTCAAAAGTCCATTGGGGATATTTTAGGTCTTTGTATTCTTATGAGGGGCTAAGTCTACCAGAAAAATTCTTCATACACTGTGGTTGTTGCTGTGTACAAAGTTCTCCTGGTTCTGCTCCTTTCACTTAACATCAGTTCATATAAGCCTTTCCAGGCCTCTCTGAAGTCTTCCTGCTCATCTTTCTTATAGCAAAATAGTATTCCATTACATTCATATACCATAATTTATTTAGCCATTCCCCAGTTGATGGGCATCTCCTTGATTTCTAGTTTTTGGCCACCACAAAGAGAGCTGAAACTCCTATTTTCTGCAGCAGCTATAGGAAGCCCTATTTAAGACCCTGAAGAATGGCAGCCTGTACTAAAAATCTTTTTGCCCCACTGAATCAATCTGAAAAGAAGCTACAATGAATTAGGTGGTTCATTTTATGAAAATTTGTCCTAGAGTCCTATAGATCTCCAGGTAGTCATTACTGATAAAGTGATTATGCTGACTGGGTGGATTCAAACTTGGCTTGAATTACTTGGCTAAGCAGGTATTGATAATTCTGGATTTAAATTTCAAGCAATAAAAGACCTGAAATTAAGAAAGAACTCCTTATTCATCCTCTTTTTCTGTATGTAGTCTTTCAAAAAATTGCTTGTGTTCTATATTACAATCTCTGAATCAAGGACTTTGGGTTTTCAGTCCCTTCGCTAGAGACTGTGGGATAGAAATTTACATGTGCTAAGACTTTCTAACCAGTTGGAGAATTTTTGTATGCAGCTAGTTTTCAAGCATAGCTAGAAGCACATTTTGCAGATGGATCTCCAAACTTGAACTTTCAGGGCTTCTCCTCAGGCATGGCCAACATCTATTGAACATCCTAAGGTGTTCAAGCTTAGAAAAATACCCTAGTAAGATGAAAATAAGTGAGAACTTCTTTTCTCTGGATAGATCAAGAAGCATTCCCTTGTCCCTGATCTAGCCCCTCTAGGAATTCTTAAGAGTAAAACTCAGTCAAGAGATCAAAACAACTACTACTCTAAGACAGCTACTATAAAGATCCCTCTATTTCTATCTTAGATGTGGCATTTCATGTGGAGACAGGAACACCACCAACCCACCATCAACCCACACTTACACTATGCACATTTTAGCCTTTGTGCAACATTGGGAAATCCTTGTGGTCTGAGAATACTCTCTGAGGGCCCCCTTCATGTTAAAGGCAAACCCCCTGTCCTCTTCCTCCTTCATCTGCTCAGCTCTCCCCACAGAAGCAACCTTTAATCTTCTTCATCCTCCAACTTCTCAGCTTTCATCAGAGAGGCATTCTCTGCCATGGCTTTGTATGTTTCCACTCTTGACTGCTTTTAGCTTCTGGAGAGAATGTTCATGAGTTCAGTATTCCAGATTTCTTCCTACAACTTTGCCAGACTTCCATGTTTCTACTGAATCTCTTGTTGATGGTCAAGGTGGGGAAGAACATGGGTTACAACTACTTATAAATCAAGCATGGCCTTGAGTACATGGGTCCATATCAGCCACTCAGGGATGCAAAAAGTCTCTCTACCCATAAGCTAGCAGCTGTTATTGCTAAATGGCCCTTTCACTGCATATCCATGTTTCAGTTTATTGGAAGATTTTTTTCCTTTTTCTCCTCTTCTGGCTCTGAATGAAGCATGACCTTGGAGTGGGGGCCCTGCTGTGACTATGTCAAGTGTATTTTGCACAGTGTGTGGGTTTGAGTTATAAGAGCTTCAGGGAAATGAGAACCCACAGTGGTAGCAAAAAATACATTTTATTAACAAAAGATAAGCTTATGTTTCTAACAAGAAGGAAAAGTCATGAAGAGACTCTCGGAAATGATACATGGTAAGGGAATCTTGTAGCATCATTGAATTGATCTGGACAGAGGGTTTCATGAATTTAATTAGGGTATTCTCTTTTATTCAGACTATCCCTAGTTATGCAACCCAAAGAGTCACAGGTCTTTAAGCAGTTATGATAGATTATTGGTTCTGTTGGTCATCTGAGGTCTAGTCAAGGTTTTTACCTTTATGATGAGGTTTTGAAAGTCCAATTGGTTGGGTTCAGACAGCAGTAACTATTATAACTGAAACTTAGAGTCCCTTTGTTTACCTTGGCTTTCTCTATAAAGCCTTTTGCAAATTTCCTAACTTTTAACCATCATTATTTAAAATCTATGTGATTTCATTAATGTAAAAACTTATGCTTTATTAGATGAAGTATTAGATAGCTACATGGGGCAGAGAGAATTTAATTCACTTATCCATGTTTATAAAATGAGAGGTGAGGATTGAAAGTAGACCTTAACTCTAGTTCATTTCTCTTATAGAATATTGCCTCACTGACTGCAAGCCAATATAAATAAATACAAAATTTTCTAACTTTATCTTCAGATTAGCTGAATAATAACAAAATGCAAACTTTAAATTTTTTTCTTTTTACAGTTGATGCTACTAATGGTGTAAAGGGCATCAATCATCAAGGATATAGATGGAAATGTAATGAGTATGGGAGAGAGCAATTAACCTGAGTTACTTCAATGTGATAGAATTGTAAGAGAGGAAAACTTCAAGTTCATGGGAACGTCTATAAAGGAATTATAAGAGAAAGAACGGGAAATCATCAGGGAAAGAAATCCTCATAATAGCACTTTTGTAACAATAAGAAGCTTGAAACAAATTATATACCTAACAACTGGAGAATGGGCTCCTTTTCCCCTCTTTCTCTTTAGTGCCATTTCTAGTTCTTATAGTACAATGCATCTCACATATTAGAATTTAGGAAGATGAAACACTTTATATGAATTTTAAATGTTACAGATTTCTAATTTTATTCACAACAAATTCAGTCAAATTTAGCAAATATATATTGTGGAAAGTACTATGTTAGACACTGGAGTGTCTGAATAAGGCATTCCTTGCCATCTGAAAAATATACTTTAGACTGTGGTTTGGGAAGAAAAGAATAAAAATACATTTTAAATTTGAAAGAAATGCCAGGGGTATTCAGAGGAAAAGCTAAAGATTCATAAAGGAAAAGGACCGGAGTCTAACATGGACAGTGAAGAGAAGGTAATAATAACTTACATTTATGTAGCATTTTAATGTAACAATACCCATATACCATTTCAATTGATCTCTCTACAACTGCAAGTTAAGTAACATAGTTTGTTGTACCCATTTTCTGATGAGGAAGCTAAATAGCTTAAGTTTGGGCAACTAGACTGAGATAAAGGTCTACATGACAGAGATAATGGGATTCATATAGCTCTAGGTTCTTCTAATTCTAATTCAATCAGTTGGAAATGGGAGAGATGGCAATTCAGGCTAAAAGAAATCTAGGAGTAAAAATATGAAGGTAGTAAAACTCAGGGTGTGTTAGAGAAACAACCAAACAAAGAATAAAGCAAAACCAAACAAATGAAAACAAGCAAAGTCTAGTGTTAGGTAAACCCCAAAGCACAAACTTCTAGAGAAAGAATTTCCTCATTCACAAAATACTGCAAGGAAACCTAGAAAGCATTCAGGCAAAATAAATGAGGTTTAAATCAATATATTACACTATATTGCAAAAATTTCTACACTGACACTTGAGCTATACATAAGAAAAGAGATCATTGGAGAGAGAGAGAGAAAGAGACAGACAGACAGACAGACCGAATGAATGAATGGAGATACCTTGAATAACTTTAGCCAGAGATCTTAGTACTTTATTACTCAACCACAATGTAAGGAAAAAAAGCAATGAGTCAGCCACTGCAGTACCAATAGCATATACCAGTTCACATTACATTGGAGGCAAATGATTAACTAAACATATTTTGTTTTTTTCCAGTTGCACGTAAAAATAGTTTTCAACATTCACTTTTACAAGATTTTTAGTTCTCTTTTTTTCTCCCTCCATTCTTTCCCTCCTCCTCCCCAGGATGGCAAACAATTTCATATAGGGTATACATGCACAATCATATTAACATATTTCCACATTATTCATGCTATGAAAGAAGAATCAGAACAAAAAGGAACTACCAGGAGAAAGAAAAAGAAAAGAGAAAAGTTGTTTTAAATGGAATGTTTTAAGTGGAATTTTTCTTTGTATCTCTTGCTGCTTGGCTTTGTTAGTAATATATACAAATGTCGGTGACTTATATGAGTATATTTTATATACTGCAACTTTGCTAAAGTTGTTAATTATTTCAAGTAGATTTTAGTTGATTCTCTATGATTCTCAAAGAATGTCATCATACCATCTGCAAGGAGTAATAGCTTTGTTTCCTCCTCACCTACTCTAATTCCTTCAATTTATTTTACTTCTCTTATTGCTCAATCTAACATTTCTAATACAATATTGAATAACAGTGGTGATAATGGACAGCGGATTCTGTTACATATAATACTTGCTGATGTTTAGATGGATTTTACTTATCATTTTAAGGATAATTCCATTTATTCCTACCACTTCTAGCATTTTTGATAGAAATGGGTGCTGTATTTTGTCAAAAGTTTTTTCTGCATCTATTGTGATTATCATGATTTCTGTTAGTTTTGTTACTGATCTGGTCAATTATGCTCATAGTTTCTCTATTATTAAACCAGTCCTGCATTGCTGGTATAAATCCCACCTATTCATAGTGCATTATCCTCATAATTAATTGCTGTAATCTCTTTGCTAATATTTTATTTAAAATGTTTGCATCATTACTTATTAATGAAATTGTTCTATAACTTTCTTTCTCTGTTTTGGCTTTTCCTGGTTTAGGTATCAGCACCTTATTTGTATCATAAAAAGAATTTGGTAGGATTCCTTCTTCAGCTAGTTTTTCAAATAGTGAAGTATTGGAATTAACTCTTCTTTAAATGTTTAGTAGAACTCACTTGTAAATTCATCTGGCCCTGGAGATGTTTTTTTCTTAGGGAGTTCATTGATGCCTTTTTCAATCTCTTTTTCTGAAATGGTATTATTTAAATATTTTATTCCCTCTCTTGCTAATCTGTGCAATTTGTATTTTTGTAAATGTTCATCCATTTCACTAAGATTGCCAAGCTTATTGGCATATAGTTGGACAAAATATCCCCTAATTATTGTATTAATTTCCTTTTCATTGGTGGAGAATTCATTCTTTACAGTTTTGATATTGGTAATTTGCTTATCTTCTTTCTTTTTTTAATACAAAATTAACCAATGGTTTATCTATCTTATTGGGTTTTTCATAAAGCCAGGTCTTAGTTTTATTTATTAATTCAAAAGTTTTCTAAATTTCAATTTTGTTCATGTCTCCTTTTGTTTTCAGAATTTCTAATTTGGTATTTAATTGGGAATTTTAAATTTGCTCTTTTTCATTTTTTTAATTGAATGCCCAATTCATTGATCTCTTCTTTCTCTATTTTATTTATGTAAGCATTCAGAGATTTAAAATTTCCCCTAACAACTGCTTTCTTTGCATCCCATCAGTTTTGGTATGTTGTCTCATTATTGTCATTCTCTTTCAGGACAAAAAGATTGTTTCTATAACTTGTTGTTTGAACCACTCATTCTTTAGGATTATTTAGTTTCCAGTTAATTTTTAGTCAATCTTTCCATGGCTCTTTATTAAATGCAATTTTTATTACATTATTATCTGAAAAGGATCATTAAGTATTTCTGCTTTTCTTCATTGGATTGTGAAGTTTTTAATGCTTTAATACAAGCTTAGTTTTTATGTAGGTTCCATGTACCACTGAAAAAAGGTATATTCTTTTCTATTCCTATTGAGTTTTCTCCAGAGGTCTATCATAACTGATGTTTCTAAAATTCTATTGACCACCTTAATGTATTTCTTGTTTATTTTATGGTTAGCTTTTTAGTTTTGAGAGGGGGGTGTTGAGGCCCCCCACAAATATAGTTTTATTCTCTATTTCTCCCTGTAACTCACTTTACTTCTCTAAGAATTTGGATACTCTACCACTTGATGTATGTATGTTTAGTATTGATATTACCTCATTGTCTGTGGTACTTTTTTTAGCAAGATGCGGCTTCCTTCCTTATCTCTTTTAATGAGATCTATGATTTGCTTTTGCTCTGTCTGAGATCAGGTTTTCTCCCCTTTCCCCCCTTTTTTTCTACTTCAACTGAAGCATAACATATTCTAGTCCAGTCTTTTGCCTTTCTCTCTGTGTTTCTGCTTCAAATGTGTCACTTATAAAGAACACAGTGTAAGATTATGTTTTTAATACATTCTGTTTTCTGCTTCTGTTTTATGGAAGAGTTCATCCCATTCATATTCACAGTTGTGATTGCTAACTGTATCTCTCCATCCTATTTTTAAAAATCCTATATGTTTTATATCATATCTCTATCTATCTATCTATCTATCTATCTGTCTGTCTGTCTGTCTGTCTGTCTGTCTATCTATCTATCTATCTGTCTGTCTATCTACACACACACATATATGTGTGTATATACATCCTTCATACTTTCTCTCTGGTTTCACTCTTTCCCTCCTCACCAGTGCTTCAGTTATGACCACTGCCTCCTTCAATCTGCCCTCCTTTTTATCAGTCCCATTTCCTTTTCTTTCCCCATTCGCCTACTAATTCTAACCTCCCTTCTACCCTCCATTCTATCCAATCCCTCCCTTTTCTTTCTCCTTTGTCCTCCTACTTCCCTATAGGTTTAGAATGCTTTCTATGCCCAGCTGTATGTATATGTTATTCCCTCTTTGAGCCAAATCCAATCTGAGTAAGGTTCAAGCAATGCTCACCCCTCCATTCTTTTTCTCTGCTGTAATAGGTCTTTTGTGCCTCTTCACATTATATAATTTACACTACTCTGCTCTCCCCTTTCTTTCTCTTCCAATACAATCTTTTTTTAACCCCTTAAGTTTTTGTTGTATCATCACATTGAATTCAATTCATACCCATACCCTCTGTATATGTACATCCATTTTAACTGCTCTAATAAAGACATAGCTCTCAAGAGTTACAAATATCTTATTCCTGTGTAGAGATATAAATAATTTAACATTACTGAATAATGTGTTTTTTCTTTCCTGTTTCCTATTTTAATGCTCCTCTTGAGTCTTGTACTTGAAGAATTTTTTCTTCAAGTGTGATCTTTTAATAAAGAATGATTGAAAGTGTCCTATTTCATTGAATGCCAATTTTTTTTCCCTCTAAAAGATTATGTTCAATTTTGTTAGGTAGTTGATTCTTGGTTGTAACCCAAACTCCTTTGCTTTTTGTACTATCATATTCTAAGACCTCTTGTCCTTTAATGTAGAAGCTGCTAAGTCCTGCCTAATCCTGTGGTTCCACAATATTTAAATTGTTTCTTTCTGACTGCTTGAAGCATTTTCTTCTTGACCTGATAATTCTGGAATTTGGCTGTGATATTGATCGAAGTGTTCATTTTGGGATCTCTTTCAGGAGGCAATTGGTGGATTCTTTCAATGATTATATTACTTTCTCTTTCTAGGATATCAAAGCAGTTTTCCTTGATAATTTCTTGAAGGATACTGTTCAGGCTCTGTTTTTCATTGTGACTTTCAGGTAGTTCAATGAATCTTATATTATCTCACCTTTGTTTTCCAGGTGAGCTGTTTTTCAAAAGAGGTATTTCACATTTTCTTCTTTTTTCATTCTTTTGATTTTGTTTGATTCTTGATATATCATAGAGTCCTTACCTTTCACTTATACAATTCTAATTTTTAGAGAATTATCTTCTTCACTTAGCTTTTGTACCTCCTTTTCCATTTGGCTACTTGTATTTTTAAATGAGTTATTTTCTTCAGTGGATTTTTTTTTTCATTTAGCCAATTGTATTTTTCAGGGAATTTTTTTCTTCAGTCAATTTTTGTGCTTCACTTTTCCAAGCTGTTTGCTCTTTTTTGCATACCTCTCACTGTTTTTTAATTTTCCTTCCACTTCTCTTATTTTACTTTTAAAGTCCTTTTTGAGCTTTTCCAAGAAGATTTTTTTGGGCTTGAGACTAATTCATATTCCTCTTTGAAGTTTCAGATGTAGGTATATTGACAATGTTGTCCTCTTCTGAGTTTGTGTTTTGATCTTCCCTGTCAAAATAGTAACTTTCTATGGTTCATATTTAGTTTTGTTTCTTGCTCATTTTTTTTTGTTTATTTCATGGCTTTTAAAGTTGAGCCCTACTCCAGGGACCCAAGGGACACTGCCCCAAGCTTTTTGAGCTGGGGCCTGGTCACTGGCTTTGTGTGCTGAGACACTTGGTTTTATGAAAAAAAAACAAGCAAACAAAACTATTCTTTTATTTGTTTTAAAAAATAGAAAGAACAAAACCAAATTACTAGTACCAAAAAACCCCCCAAAACTTGAATTCACTACCACTGCAGATGAAAATGAAACAATTATTAGTAGCTATTTTGCCCATTTATATGCCAAATAAATCAGATAATCTTCTTTTTGTGTAACCATTCAGCATATATCTGCATTTATTTTGTAATTTTAGTTTTCCCATTTAGACAACAAAACTAGTAAATGTATACATACACAATTAGAGCACTTGTTTTAGAAAACAAGTTAAAATTACACAGTTTTTTGTTAAATACTCATTATCTATTCACAAGTAAGTAATACTGGCAGGATGAATCTATTAAAACTTTTAAAAATAATATTTTATTTTTTCCAATTACATATAAAGACAAATTTTAGCATTCATTTAAAAATTTGGAGTTCTAAATTTCTCTTTATCTCCCTTATTGTCCCTCTTCCTAAGATGGTAAGCAATTTAATATAGGCTACAAATATGAAATCATGTGAAACATATTTCCATATTAGTCAGGTTGTAAAAGAAAGAGATCAAAAGAAAAAATATTCAAAAATAAAGAAAGTGAAAATACTTCAATCTGTCTTAAGTCTCCATCAGTTCTTTCTCTGGGTGTGAATAGAATTTTTCATCACAAGTCCTTTGAAATTGTCTTGGATCACTGCATTCCTGAGAATAGCTAAGTCATCCATAGATGATCATCATACAATGTTGCTGCAACTGTGTACAATGATCTCTGGCTTCTGCTTACTTCACTTTGCATCAGTTCATGTAAGGTTTTCCAGGTTTTTCTGAAATCAACCATCTCATCATTTCTCATAGCACAATAGTATTCCATACATTAATATACCACAACATGTTCAGCCATTCACCATTAAGGACATTCCCTCAGTTTCCAGTTCTTTGCCACCACAAACAGAACTGCTGTAAATGTTTTGTTTTTTTTTTTAAATAGGTCCTATTAAATTTTTAAAAAATTTCTTTGCAATACAGACCTAGGATGTGTACAGTCAGATTGCCCTTGGGGCATAGTTCTAAATTTCACACTAAAATGGTTGGATCACTTCACAACTCCAACAATGATGTATTCAATGTCCCCATGTCTTCTGCAACATCCATCATTTTCCTTTTTTTTCAACTAGCCAATCCGATGGGTGTGAGGTGATACCTCAAGCGTCATTTTATTTTGCATCCCTATTGGTGATAGTGATATAGAACAATTGTTCATATGACTCTTGGTAGTTTTTATCACTTCATCTAAAAACTACCTGTTCATATCCTTTGACCACTTATCAACTGGGAAATGATTTTTGATCTTATAATTTTGATTCAGTTCTCTATATATTTAAGAAATGGGGCTTTTATCAGAGACATTTGCTTTAGAGATTATTTCCCTGCTTTCTGTTTTTCTTTTAATCTTAGTTACATTCATTTGTTTATGCAAATACTTCTCAATTTAATATAATAAAATTATTCATTTTACATTTTGTAATGCTCCCTACATCTTATCTGTTCCTAAATTCTTCCCTTATCTGTAGATCTAACAGATAAACTATTCCTTGCTCTTCTAATTTGCTTATGGTATCAACTTCTATGTCAAAATCATGTACTCATTTTGACTTTATCTTGGTATACGGTGAAAGATATTGGTCTATATATAGTTTAGCCATACTGTTTTCCAGTTTTTACAGAAGTTTTGTCAAATAGTGAGATCTTGCCCTGGAAGCAAGGGGTCTTAAGGTTTATAAAAAATTAATTACTATGGTTACTGTATCTTCTGTACCAAATCTATTTCACTGAATAAGTAAATTAACTTAGGTAGAATTTTCATTTTTATTGTTTTGATTTGACTTCTACTTAAGCAATTGATATTTTTCCAGTTTAGTTTTGACTTTATTTATATGAAGCGTTTTGTAATTGTATTCATAGATTTCCTGGGTATGTCTTGGCAGACAAGTTTTTTATATTGTTTACAGTTATTTCAAATGTAATTTCTCTTTCTATCTCTTGCTGCTAGACTTTCTTGTTTCTATGGAGACATGCTGATCACTTGAATTGATGTGATTTGATGATATGAGTTTATTTTATGCCCTGCAACTTTTCTAAAATTTTTAATTATTTCAACTGCATTTTAGTAAGTTCTTTAGGATTCTCTAAGTATACATAGTATACATATACTAAGAATAATAGTTCTGTTTCCTCACTGATTATTATAATTCCTTCCATTTATTTTTCATGCCTTATTGTTACAGCTAACATTTCTATTACAATATTTGATACTATTCATTATAACAGACACCTTTCCTTCATCCTTCATATTATTGAGAAAGCTTTCAGCTTATCCCCATTATAGGTGATGCCTACTAGTAATTTTAGACAAATGCTATTTATCATTTTAAGGAAAGTTCCATTTATTCCTATGCTCCCTAGAGTTTCAGTAGGAATGGGTGCTATCTTTTGACAAAAGCTTTTTCTGCATCTACTGAGATAAATATATTATTTCTATGACTTCTATTATTGATCTGGTCAATTATTCTGATAGTTGTACTAATTTTGAACTAACCCTCTACTCCTGATATAAATCCCAAATGGTCGTAATGTGGATCTTTGTGATGTATTGCTGTAATCTCTTTGCTAGTATTTTGTTTACATTATTTTTGCATCAATATTCACTAAGGAAATTGTTCTTTGCTTTTCTTTCTTTGTTTTAGCTCTTCCTGGTTTAGGTATCAGCACCATATTTGTGTCATAAAAGGAATTTGGTAGGACTCCATCTATTTTTCCAAATAGTTGGTATAATGTTGTGATTAATTGTTTTTAAATGTTTGGTAGAATTAACTTATGAATCCATCTGGTTCTGGGAAATTTTCTTAGGGATTTCATTATTGGCTTGTTCAATTTCTTTTTCTAAGATGGAGTCATTTAAAATATTCTTCCTTTTCTTTCAGCCAGGGCAGTTTATATTTTTGTGAATATTCATCAATTTCACTTAGATTGTCAGCTGTATAGACATATGATTGGACAAAATACTTTCTAGTAATTGATTTAGTTTCCTTTCCCCTGATGGTGAACTCTCATGTTTCATTTTTGATACTGTGCATTTGATTTTCTCTCTTTTTTAAAAATCAAATTAACCATTTTTATCCATCTTACTGATTTTCTCATAAAACCAGATCTTACTTTTATTTATTAGCCCAATTGTTTTCTTACTTTCAATTTTATTAATCTCACCTTTGGTTTTCTGGACTTCTAATTTGGTGTTTAATTGGGAATTTTTTTGTTTTATTTTTCAATATTCATTTTTATTAGATTTTGATTTCCAAATTTTTGTCCTCTCTGTCCTCATATCCTTTCTCCCTAAAAGACCAAGCAAACTAATATAGGTTATAGATGTGGAATCATGTAAAACCAATTTCCACATTAGTCATGCTGTGAAAGAAGAAACAGAACAAAAGGGAGAAATGATGAAAAAAAGTGAAAATAGTATTCTTTGATCTGCATCTCAAACTCCATAATCCTTTCTCTGCATGTGGAGAGCATTTTCCATTATGAGTCTTTTGGAATTGTTTGGATCATAGTGTAAATCTATCATAATTGGTCATCACACAATGTTGCTATTATGATTCTTCTTGCTTCACTCAGCATCAGTTCATTTAAGTCTTTCCAGGATTTTCTGATACCCACCTACTCACCATTTCTTATAGAACAATAATATTCCATTGCATTCATATACCACAACTTGTTCAGCTATTCCCCAATTGATGAGCATTCTCTTAATTTCTAATTCTTTGCTATCACTAAAAGAGTTGCTATAAATGTTTTTGTATATTTTTTTAATGATCTCTTTTGGGATACAGACTTAGTAGTGATATCACTGGATTAAGGGTGTGTACAATTTTGTAGCCCTTTATAGCCCAAATTACTCTGCAGGATGGTTAGACCAGTTCATTCTCTACCAACAATTTTTTTTTTTGTTCCAATTTTCTCATATCTTCTCCAATACTATCACATTAGCCATTCTGATTGTTGTAATGTGGTACCTCAGAATTGTTTTAATTAATTCTTCCTCTATTCAATAGTTATTTAAGTATTTTTCATGAATCTAGATAATGTTGATTTCTTCATCTGAAAATTGCCTGTTCATATTCTTTGACCATTTATCAATTGGAGAATGACTTGTGTTCTTATAAATTTGACTCAGTTTTCTATATATTATAGAAATGAGGTCTTTATCAGAAACACTGGCTATGAAAATGGTTTCCCAGATTTCTACTTTCCTTCTAGTCTTGATTATATTGGTTTTGGTTGTGCAAAACCTTTTTAATTCAATGTAATAAAAATTATCCTGTCTGCATCTTATAATGTTTTCAATCTTTTGGTTGTTCATAAATTCTTCCCTTCTCCATAGGTCAGAGAGGTAAATGATTCCTTGCTTTCCTAATTTGCTTATGGTATACAATTGAGGATTTTAATTTGTTCTTTTCTAGTTTTTTTTTTGTATGACCAATTCATTGATCTTCTCTCTCTTTGTTTTATTATTGTAAACATTTTGAGACATAAATTTTTGCCCAAATATTTCTTTCTCTGTATCCTGTAAATTTTGATATGTTGTCTCATTTTTCCATTCCCTTTAATGAAATTTTTTTTTTATGATTTGTTCATTGACCCACTCATTCTTTAGGATTAGGTTATTTAGTTTGTGGTAAATTTTTAGTCTATCTTTCCATTGTCTTTTATTGAATTTAATTTTTGTTGCATTATAATCTGAAAAGGATGCATTTAATATTTCTGCCTTTCTACATTTGATTGTGATGTTTTTATGCTCTAACATGTGGCCAGTTTTTGTGTAGGTGTCATGTACTGCTGAGATAAAGGTCTATTTTCTATCCCCGTCCTATTTTCTCTTGAGGTCTATCATATCTAACTTACATACTATTCATCTTCTTAACTTTCTTTCTTGTTTACTTTGTGGTTAGATTTATCTACTTCTGAGAGAGGACAATTGATGCCCCCCCCCCCCCCCAGTATAGTTTTGCTATCTCTTTCCTCCTGTAAGCTCACTCAATGTCTTTAAGAATTTGGATGCTGTACCAATTGGTACATATGTATATATGTATATATATATACACACACACACACCAATATATACCGTATATATGTTTACTATTGATATTACTTCATTGTCTGTGGTACCTTTTAGAATGACAATAACCTTCCTTATCTCTTTTTTTGGGTTTTAAATTTTATTTTAAACACATACAAAGTAAGAAGAGAAAAAAATTGCCATGTGTACAGGGGAACATGATAAGATTCAATACAAAATAATAAATTTCCATTTCAACAAAACCTACATAATAAATGCCATACATTTTTTTTCAAAGCTGTCCAGCTTTTCTTTGCTTCCTTGGAGGTTTTCTTCTTTTTTTTTTCCTGCTGTACCTTTTTATTTTTTTCCTCACTCCCCCAGTCTGTAAAGAAGGCTACAATTAGGTGTGTACATATCTACATATCTATATCTATAAATCTATACATATGGATGCACATACACTTTATATACATACATACAGACCTATGAACATGGTTATCTATAAACACATATATACACATGTGTACAGTCATACACATATATGTAAGATTGTATTATGCTTATTTCCACTTGTCATCTGTTTTTCTGAAAGTTGATAACATTTTCCTTTCTAAGTTCAAATCTTTCCACGCTTTTTTAAATCAAGTAGCTCTTCATTTCCTACACCACCATGATATTACAGCCCAATCATATTCTATCTGAGAGACTGTCTGTGAAAGATTTTTCTAAATTCCTTCTATTCTTCTCTGAATATGTCTTATTTACACAAGAACATTTTAATTGAAAACAATCAAAATTTTCCATTTCTCACTTCATCAAGAACCTCACATTATAGTATAGTTTGATAATAAAAGGACTGCTAACAAAGAATTGGCTTCCTTTAAAATCTTTTTTCCCCTGGTTTCTATGAAGTTCTTGACTTTTTGTTATTCCAAATGAACTTTGTTATTAATTTTTTCTAACTCAGTAACATATTTTTAGTAATTTTATTGAGATAGCATTACATAAATTTTTTTAGGGAAAATTGTCATTTTTAAAAATTGTATTGGCTTTACCTACCCATGAATGCCAGATATTTCTTTAATTATTTAGATCTGAGTTTATTTGCATAAAAAGTGTTTTATGTTCATATTCATATAGTTGCAGGTACTTCATACTCTTTAGTTATTTTGAATGATCTAAGACAACCTTATCTCTTTTAAATTGATCTATTCTTGCTGTATCTGAGATCATAATTGCTACTTTTGCTTTTTTTTTTTAACCTCAGCTGAAACATAACAAATTCTGCTCCAGTCCCTTACCTTTACTCTATGTGTCTCTCTCCTTCAAGTGTGTTTCCTGTAAACCACATATTGTAGGATTTTAGTTTTCAAATCATAGTTCTATTCACTTCTGTTTTTGCTTTGTTTTTTGAGTGAGTTTGTTCCATTTCCATCATGTTTGCTGTATATTTCTCTCCACCCTATTTTTTCTCCTGTTTATCCTTCTTTCTACTTTTGCTCTTTTTTCTCCTTACCAGTGTTTGCTTCTGACCACTGCCTCCCCCAGTTTGCCATCCCTTCTGTTAGTCCCCCCACACTTTTCTTAATGACATTCCATCTTACTTTTCTACTGGGAAAGATAGATTTCTACATCTATTCTATTATTCTACTTCTCCTTTGCTTCTGCTCCTAGCATAATCATGTTTCTTGCCCCTTCCTTTTTTTAATATCATCCCATCAGGGTAACCATATACCTGCACCCACTCTCTGTATATGCACCTTCTAATTGCACTAAGTGATACAAATCTTAAGAGTTACAAGTATCATCTTTCCAAGTGAGGATGCAAACAGTTAAGCCTTATTAAATACTTTATTTTTTTTTCTTTTTCTTTTATGTTTTGCTTGAGTCTTATATTTAAGGATCAGGTTTTTTTACTGTTTGGCTTTGGTTTTTTTTTTTTTTCCATCAAAAAAACTTGAAAGTCCTCTGGTTCACTGAATGACCATTTTCATTTGAAGAATTGTTGTAGTCCTAGTTCCTTTGTCTTCTGGAATATTATATTCCAAGAACTTTGATCTTTTAATTTGAAGCTGCTAAATTCTGTGTAATCGTCACTGTGGCTCCATGATATTTGAATTGTTTCTTTCTGGCTGCTTACAATATTTTCTCCTTGACATGGAAGTTCTGGAATTTGTCTGTAGTGTTCCTAGGAGTTTTCAATTGGGCATCTCTTTCAGGAGGTGATTGCTGGGTTCTTTCAATGTCTGTTTTATACTCTGGTTCTGGAATATGAGGATTTTTTTTTTTTTTGCTGTTTTCTTAAACATGGTCTCAAGCTTCTTGTGTGGAGGACTGTTGATCTTTACTGCTAACTTGGTATTATAACAGAGTCACAGAGAGCCCAGTTGTTTGCCTGGTGCTGATCTGGGGCTTTGGGGGATCCTAGCCAATTATTTGGGTTGTGTGGGGGGGTTGGTGACTTATGCTGGGCTGGGTCTTGGGAGAGAGGGAGAAGAAAGGAGTCTTTCTTTTATACCAAGACACAGGGATGAGGTATGTGTGTGTATGTGTGTAGGGGGCTGATGACATTCTCAGGATGTAGGGGTGCAGGTTGTGGGGAGTGTGACTGGTCATTAGTCTGGAATTACATTTAGATAGACTTTTCCTGCTGATCTTCTAAGTTGTTTTGGTCTGGAAATTGTTGCACTCTATCTTTTTCTTGGTTCTGCCTTTTCAGAAATTATTTTGAGGCACTATTGTATAGTTATTGGACATATATTTGAATTTCCTTCTTACTCTAACATTTTGGCTCCTTGAGGTCTAAATCTGTCAATCTAGCTAAATATTTGCAAAAAATAAATTACTCAGATTTACAGGGGAGGAAATAGAATGCTTAAATAACGCTATCTTAGAATAAAAAAATTGAACAGGCCACAAATGAACTCCCTAAAAAAAAAATCCCTAAGACAACATTGATTCACAAGTGAATCATATCAAATATTTAAATAATAATTAATTCCACTATTATGTAAACTATTTGGAAAAATAGGGAAAGAAGTCCTACCAAATTCCTTCTATTAAAAAAAAATATTACTGATACCTAAACCAGGAAGAGAAAAAGCACAGAAAAATAACTATAGACCAATTTCCTTAATGAATACTGATGCATAATTTTAAAATGAAATACCAGCAAGGAGTTTACAGCTATATATTATGAAGATCATATAAAATAATGAGGTAAGATTTGTATCTGACATGATGGGCTGCTTCAATATTAGAAATATTATTACCGTAATTGACCATATCAATAATGAAAACAACAGAAACCATATGATTACCTCAATAGATTCAGAAAAAGTTTTTGACAAAATACAATACCCATTCCTAATAAAAACACTAGAGAACCCAGAGAACACAGGAATAAGTGGCTCTTTCTTTACAATGATAAGTAGTAACTATCTAAAAGCATCAGCAAGAATTATCTGTAATGGAAATAAGCTAGAAGTCTTCCTAATGAGATGACAGGTGAAGGAAGGATGCTTATTATCACCACTATTATTCAATACTGTGCTAGAAATGTTAGAGGCAGCTAGGTGGTGCAGTGCATAGAGCACCAGGGCAGGAGTCAGGAGGACCTGAGTTCGAATCTCACCTCAGACACTTGACACTCACTAGTTGTGTGATCTTGGGCAAGTCACTTAACCCCAATTGCCTCATTCTATGTCATCTCCAGTCATCCTGATGAGTCACTGGATTCAGATGGCTCTGGAGGAGAAGTGAGGCTGGTGACCTGCACAGCCCTCCCTCACTCAAAACAAAGTCAAATGAAAGTCATGTCATCATTTCTCTGATAGCATGGTCTTCTTTGGGAATGAAGGACGAACACACATAGAAATGTCAGTTATGACAATTAAAAAAGAAAAAAAAACTTAAAGATTAGAGTAGGCAAAGAGAAAATAAAACTGTCACTGCAGATGATATGACTGCATAGAGAATCTTAGACAATCTACTAAAATTAGTTAGTATAATGAAAAACTTCAGCAATATTACAGGATAGAAAATAAATACATATAAATCATCAACATTTTTTCCTATTACCAACAAAGCCCAGCAGGAAAAGATAAAAAGAGAAATTCTATTAAAGATATCTGTAGACAATCTAAAATACTTGGGAATCTACCTGTCAAGACATACCCAGGAACTATATGAATAAAATTACAAAATGCTTTTCACACAAATGAAATCAGATTAAAAAAACTGGAAAATATTAATTGCTCAAGAGTGGGCTAAGCCAATATAATAAAAATTACATTTCTACCTAAGTTAATTTATTCAGTGCTGAATTACCAAATTATCCCAACTGCCAAAAAATGTTTTGTAGAGCTTGAATAAAATAATAAAGTTTGTCTGGAAGAGCAAAAGATCAAGAGTATCAAGGGAATTATTGGAAAAAAAAATGTGAAGGAAAATGACTTAGCAGTAACAAGTCTCAAACTATAATAGAAATTGGGAATCCTCAAACCAATATGTTAATGGTTAAGCAATAGAGTAGTGTTTCAGTAGAATAGATTAGATATGTAACACTCAGTTATGACTGACCATAGTAATTCTGTGGGGGAATTGTCTGAACAAGTCATAGTATATTATGTTACTACTGTGCTATAAGAAATGATGAGCAATATGCTTTCAGAAGGGACTTACATGAAGTAGTTAGATGTGCATGAATTGATACAAAATGAAGTGAGTAGAACCAGAAGAACATCATACATATTAACAACAATATTGTACAATGATCAACTGTGAATGACTTAGGCATTCTTTCTCAACAACACAGTGGTCCAAAACATTTTTGAAAGACTTATGATGAAAAATTCTATTCATCTCAAGAGAAAGAATTAATTAACTCTGAATACATATTGAAGCATACTTTTTTTTCCTTTCTTTATTATTTTTTTGATCTGATTTCTTTTGCCACATGGCTAAGGTGGAAATGTTTTGCATGATTATACATGTATCATCTATGTCAAATTGCTTAGTTTCTCAAGAAAGACAGGAGAGGGAGGGAGAAAGAGAATTTTGAACTCAATATTAAAAAAAAAACTAATGTAAAAATTTTTGTTTACATAGAATTGAGAAAAAATTAAATAAAAAATGCACTGGATTTGAAGTCAGATGACCTAGGTTTGAATCCTAGCTATGCTGCTTACTATTTGTGACCTTGAGCAAGTCACTTATCCTCTTGTGGTCTCAGTTTCTTGATCTATACAACAAAAGGACAAATGGACTCCAGGGTTCTAGATCACAGCTATAATATTAAACATAATAATGGTATTTATATATCACCTCAGGGAAGGGTAGAAAAAAAGATTTATGACTGCCAGCTCATATAATATCACAGCTGATATTTTAAATCAGGGGTGTCAAACTAGAAAAGAAATAGGGATCACTAATTCATACCTAAGGATCCCTTTGGGCTGCCTATTTTCTTAGTTTTAAAGTGTAATGTTATTCATGTTTTATTGTATTTTTATTTTTGTTGAATATTCTTCAAATATATTTTGATCTGGTTGGGCCACCTGGGCCACATATTTGATCTCTCTGTGCTAGATGATTTTGCTAAACTGTGTTTACTTTTCTCCTAAAAAAAAAAATCTTTGTTATAAAGGATGATTCTTGGATAGAGGAGGAGAAGGAATATATGGAGGCATGAATGTGAGAAAATAACAAAGTGTTGGTAAGATAATTCTCAGGTCAACAACTCCTGCCTTTCTGTTTTTAATTCTAATATTAATAAGAATCTCTCACCTATCTCTATGATTTTACATATATTTATATATTCAATAAATAGTGCCTATCATTCTATGATCTCAATTATAAAACAGTATTGTCTTAGAAGTAATCCTTAAAAAGTGGACAAGAAAACGCCCTCTTTTGTTTTCAAAGTTCCTTCGCTCACCTTTAGAAATTCCCATGAAACATTTGTGAATGTCCAAAATATTATCCTTAGCATGTTTGTTTCAACTATTTTCCATCTCTCAACCTCTTAATTTCTAAATTCATTTTGATTACCATTGGGATGCAAACTTTTGCTCCTCAACTGAAAATAAAAAAAGTTATTCTAATTAGTTGTTTATTTCATAGCTCCAGTAGCAAGAATGGTTGTTTTTGTAGCAGGAACAAAATGGTTAAACTCCATCTCAGTTAGAATTAGAAATTTACATGATAACTTTATTATATATTTAAGGGGAGTAGAAAGCTGTATGTAGTAGATTTACAGTTTCATGTATAATCATCTTTTTTTATTATACTTGTTATAAAAGTGCTTGCTTTATTCCATACAATAAAAATAAAATAAAATTTAAAAAATAATTAGAAAGGTGATAAAAATAGTGGAGGAGGGATGAGATAAAAGATAAAATGGGCCACTCACATCCCGGAAGACAGATGATGGAATCATAACAAAGACTAACATATCAATTTTTGAAACTGGACAATGTTAGGAATTTGCTTTGCTTGATTTGTTTCGAAGCTTTGCTTTCCTTTGTTTTAAAATAATAATAGCTATCTTTTATACAGCACTTTAATTTTTGCAAAATATTTCATGAATGTATTGCCTCATTTTATCCTCATATCAACCCTGGAAGGTCGATATTATTATTATCTGCACATTACAGACAGACAGAATTTAAGTGACTTGTCCAGGGTCACATAATGTGTGAGTGTCTGAGGCTTTATTTTAATTATGTTATTTTTATTAACCTCTAACTGAAATATAGCATTTCCTTCAATTTTGAATGTAGGCAAGCTTTACCAGATCGGCAAAAGGAGTCTCTAATACAACAAAAACGACCGCCTCTGAGTTGAATCGGTGTTGTTTTCCTTATATTTGAGAAATGACATTTGCTTCTAACTGGGATATTAAACATTTCTTAATCACTTTTATTTTTAAATTCCCAGTTCTCACCATTTGCATAATTTGGTATTTATTGTTTATCAGATGCGATTTTATTTTAAATTCATATTGATAGAAATCCTGACAGATACTAGAAGGAGGGAGAGAAGTGTTAAAAACATTAAGTAGAGAAAAATAGTTTTATGACTTTTCAAATGATCTAATTTTTTTCCTTAGAATTAATCTTTTATATTTAGATTTTCCATCCCCACTTTTGCAGTTTGTCACTTTTGAAGAAGAAAAATGCCTTTGTCTTTTCAGCAAGAACACTTTAATTAATATAATTAAATCATTTTTATAATTATTTAGATTAATTTGTAAAACAGTTTTTCATTAAAGAAATTCACATTCTTTTAACTTACATTTATAAAAAAGATTTCAAGATCCGATATCAGAAAGTTTGTAACAGTAAGTGTGAAATGCAAATTAGGTAATGGAGATAAAGTACTTTGCAAATCTTAAAGTGCTATATAAATGCCAGGAGAATTACTATTATCCTACAGTCACCAATCTCCAGTCTTGTGATGATTTCATTCACATAATATTCTACTTCACTCCTGCTAAATTCAAAAAGGATTTTATAGAGCAATTCTAGGGCATGCTGATAAATGTTTACCGACGGGTTCTGGTGAGATAGAATTATTCAAACATGCTATTATGTGTAATCTGCAATTTGATCACTTTCTTAATTCTATACAATTAACAAAATAACAATTTGACTCCTGATTTTTAGTGAGTCATAATTTCTAAAATATAAAAGCTCACAGTGAAAATTTAACATTCAGCTCTTTTAAACCATTACAGCTGACTCAAACACATGTCTGAACACAATAATTCAAAAATCATCTGACTTGGACAGAGCATTATAGTTGTATAATGTCATCTCCCTAATTCCAGTATACTATGCTTCTTTTAAAGTAGTCCAAGAAATCATTAGCGCTTTTTATTGGTGCTGTATCACATTATTTATTCATGTCAGTTTTTGAGTTCACTAAAATCCCAGATCTTTTCCTCAGGTAATCTGTCTAGCCATACTTTCCCAATCTTGCAACTACATAGTTGATTTTTTTGAACCCACGAGGTTTGTATTTGTAGAATTCACTGTTCCTTTACCTCTTTTTTTTTTTTTTAATTTGGTAAAAATTTTGGTGCCTCTTCAGACGTGTTTTACCTTTCCTATTTGCCATGATCTTTCAAAGATGACTGAGATATCAGGTCATTCTTTCAGCACTTTCAAATATAGTATGAATGGGTCTCATGTCCTGAACTCATCAAAGTCACCTAGGATCACTCTTAACAACTATGTACTATTACCATATTGATTCTATGATTTGAGGAGTTTCTTATCTGGGAGTTTCCTATAAAAATGAAATCACAACTTTAAGACTGTATCCCAATATTTCAATATAAAGATAATTTTCCTTAGCATAGGATGCAGAACCAAAATAAAACATGAGCAGTGTAATGTCCATTCCAAATGCCAGTGTTCCAAATATTTGCAGATGGTGAACAAGTTTCTACTAAGCATTCTGTTCACCATATCAGCTATCTCTAGTTTTTGCCAAGTATTCATGTGATTAAA